>NC_083725.1:79075791-79387944 GCF_028564815.1 Eubalaena glacialis | reverse complement strand
TAGAACATGGGAGGTGAGGATTAAATGCTTTGAGCTAAAGCAGCCATCTTACAGACCAGGAGAGAAAGGCCAAGTGACTCATAGGGACCAGACATCACGGAACTTCTGAAAGAATGCTGAAGCCATTTATCTCCAAACTCCTTGGTAAATAATGAAAGAACCTAGCAGAAAAGCCTTGACTGGATTTTCTGTTTCTTATACCTCTACCAGATAGATATATAATGGTTACCTTAGCCTAATACTCTACGCTGGTGGTGCTAACCCCAGGCCCCTCTCTTGAGCCTCTGAACTACATATTATGATTAGTAATAACAATGACTATTCATTAAGTACCTGCTATGAGCTAAGAACTATTCTAAATTATGTATATTTTAACATCATTACAACTCTATAAAGTAAATGCTAAAGCGCTATTATTATTCCCATATTATTAATGAGAAAACTGAGGCATAGAAGGATTCAGTATCTTGCCCACAGTCATAAATCTCTTAAGTAGCCAAGCTAGGATTCAAACCAGGGCAGTATGGATTCAGGGTCCATATGCTCAAATACAATATCACACTTCCTCTCAGTTACCTGGATGACTAAAAGGACCTCAAATTTAACATATCCCAAATGGAGCTCATCCTCCTCCTGCCCCATAAATGGGCTCCTCCTTCAAACACCCCCTTTGGGTCAAGGCAGAAACCTGCGAGTCTCCTTGGACTCTCTCCTCTACCCTACGTCCAATCAGTTACCACAGGCTGACAGGTTCACCTTCTGAACATATTCTGAACTATTCCTCGGTGCCTGGCTTATAGTAAATGCTTAATAAATGCCGACTGCTATTCCCAGCCTCTTCATGATAAGGCTGCTCCTGCTGTCCTGTCTTTCACCATCCAAAACCCTCCAGCCCCCTGACCTTGCCTGATCCACTGGCCATTCTTTTATTTGGGGCCTTTGAATATACTGTCCCCCTGCTTTGCATGCCCTGCACTACACCCCCTAATTATGTAATTCTTTTACAACTTAGCCCAAGTGTCATGTTCATGAGGAGGCCTTCTAATTCCCCCACCTCCAGGAATTGATGTCCCAGCATGCCCTGCAGCTCTTCATTGCTGCTCCTATCACACTGCAGTTTAATCACTGGTTTACTTATCTGACTCCTTCCCCTGTCAACCCCACATTCCCATGCCAAGTTATAAGCTCCTCAGGAGTAGGAGTCAATATCTCAAACTCAGTTCCTCCCCTTCCCCCAAGTCCCTGCCCTTCCTTTGTTCTCTATCTCAATTACTGGTATCATTAAACTAGAAATTTCCATATCATCTTTAAACCCCACAGCAAACTTCTACCTCTAAAATGTCGTTTGAATCTGTCCTCTCCTCTCTATTCCCAGTGACTACCTGCGTGGTTTAAGATCTTAGCCTTAATGACTTTGGCAAAGCAGATCTCTTTTCCATTTGGGACCTAGTAAGCATTTCCTGCAGAGCTGAGACTTAGAGACAGTTGTCTGAAAGGTGGTTCAAGTTTGAACAAAGGCCCTCTGCCTATTTGTAGATTGAATATAACCATGCATTGTAACATATTTTACCTCTTTCTATCCACAAATTAGCAAGACTCAACTACTCTACTACTCAACAAGACTCAAGTACTCTAAACGGTACCTTGCCCTAGGGTTTTTTTCATAAGAAAAGTGAGTTAAAGCTTTGTTCAGTAGCTCTGGCAAAGCCTTCTTAAAAACCAAGTAAAGTATAAGTTAATCAATCCGGCAAGCAATCAATAAAATATAAGACCAAACACAGCATTCAATAATAGTGAGCTGCTCATTCCAAATAGTGAGAGATTCGTGAGTTTGGTCAATACATTACAAAGATGTAACAAGTATAAAAACACAAGGGGCCTAAAACACTTTGTTGATGTAATGCATTCATTATCAGAATGGATATATTTTCCCAGATACTTAGCTAGTCCTGGCTAATCCAACAATTAACATTTGCCACATGCTAAATAGCAGGCAGAGTTTTGGTGAAGGTCTTCCATTTGAGTGTCCAATTTTGTAAATATTTGATGGCTGCCTGAAACATGCCTGACCCTGCCACTTCCCGGCTTGGACACTTTAGGCAAGTGGCTCACCCCCTGATTCTTCATCTGTAAAATCAGGTAAGGAGCCAGTTCTGTCTCTATCACAGGGCTATTATGGAGTTCAAATGAGAGGATGAATATGAACATGATTTAAGCACTACTAAGTTCTCTGAGATGCATTTTGCAGAAGGATCAGAACATATTCAAGCCAGGCAAAAGAGAAGAAAAGCTTTATTCACAGGTCATGAAACAAAAATAATGATAAGTAAGCTAATTTAAAAATCCTCCAGTTAATACTTAGTCTAGAAACAACGATACTAGTTTAAAAAAAAACACACATTGATGCTGATTTTTAAAATCAGTATGTTTCATTTATTTCATTATTGGTTCCCTCTATTAACTAAAGGGTTGAGATTTTTTTTAAACGAGTCTAGCTGTTTTTATTTGTGACCTCATTGGCTTACAACTCAATGAAAATGTTTTAAAGAAATATCATTATTTTGGGGCCCTGAATCCAGTTACACTTGGCCATTTGTTCAGTCTCAACTTGACAAGTGGTTTGTAATATTTTCCTTTATAATTAATCCTCCTGGAGAGTAAAATTAGATCTCTCATCTGAACATAGGAAAATGTAACATGTGCCAATGAAAATGGGCCTGACACCAGCACCGGAATGTACAAAAGTCTCCCTCAACACCAGCAATCCATGGGCACCTGCAAAGGGGGTGGAAAGGCTGCCTTGCTAAGCTGCAATGCCCTATGTCCGTTTCAGAAGCAAAAGTCAGCTGGTCTGCTGTCAGCTGCTGCACAATGCACACAAGGCATGCTGGCCAAAGGCAGCCCCTGGCACTTATTAAGTGATCCAGAAGTGTTGCCTGAATTGAAATGAAAAAAATGGCACATTACCTTCTGCAGAGATTAAAGCAATTGTGTAAGTCAACACCAAGTTTCCTTTCTTCCCCAATTTAAGTCCCCAAAGCACTACTAAAATGAACATATTAAAAATTCTATTTTAAAAGCATTAATTTTAGATTAAACCAGATATGAGCTATCTTAGATTCTTTTTGAACGAGGTCAGATATATATTTCTTTTTTAATATAAGTATAAAAATATAACAGAAAAAAAAAACCTACACTGAGAACCTGCTTTAAAGCTTCCATTAGCAGTAAATGAACAGTATGTTCAGTTGACAGCTAATCGAATTTAGAGAAAACACTAACAAATGCTTTAGTTACATGAGCCTTTTCCAAATAAATGAATGAATAAGTTGGCTGTTATTTTGATATAAATGTCTACCTGGATGCATACAGTTGTGCCTTCTTGCTGAATATGTAGATAGTAATTGACTCTGTCTGGCAGACTGTTTCACTAGTTAAACCCTCTCATAGGTTAGTACAAGTGGAAAGTATACAGATTGTAGAATCTCCTTACTAGTTTCCTAAACCACTTTGTCTCTTGGTGGTTCAGTTAAATGAATTGTATTAAATGAGATAATGTGTGAAAAGGGCTTACAAAATTGTAAGTGTTCCCGTGAAGAATAGGCTTTCCTATTATACCCACTGAGAAAAGAAAACTCCTGAGGCATCGATAGTAGTAGGGTGCCCAGGAATTGTAGTAGGGTGCCTAGGAACAGTAGTGTCTGAAGCTGCTGTCAGAACCCCTCCCCTTCTCTGCCTTCCCTTCCCTGGCAAAAGAATAAAAGAAGAATCAGTCCCAAGATTGGATGACCCCAGGGGGTGAGTCATCAACTGCCCAGCCCATCTGCACTTGACCCATGAGAAAGAAAGGCAGTGACCTGACACTTCGGAGATCTCTCCTGGAGTTCTGGCAGGGTGGACATTTCCCCAGCTTGCTATGAGCAATTCAGCCAAGACAAGTAAAGCCAAAGGTGACCCAGAGCCTGCAGATTTCCCAAGAGGCATCCCTAAAACCCTGAACCCACGTCGCACTGCACTGGGGCAGCATTACTTGTTCCCCTCCTAGCAAGAGCTGTCGCTAACCAGCCAACATGGATGCACATTGAGACATTTCCAATATTCTCTTGTTCTTTGGCAGTGGAAACACAAAGGCTTTATTCCTGAGCTTAAATTTATCCATAGTTACAAGTGTCAATCAACCAAGTCTTTGGAACATCAATTTACAAATTATCAAAAACTTTAAGCACGTTCATAACCCTTAATATCCTAATTCTAGTTCTGGGAAGCCATTTAATGAACTAATCTAAAACATAAGAAAAGCTTTTCTGGCCAAAGATTTTTTTTTTTTTTTTTTTTGAGAATTTATACTAGTGAAAAAGAAGAAATAGTCTTCATGCTACACCTCAATGGGGAAAGGTTAAGTGGACGATTTTGTGCATATTAAAAATGATGCCTGCCCAGAATTCTACTTCTAAAATTTATTCAATAGATATGGTAGTGAGTGTGTGTGTATGCACAAACACACACATATAAACATGCATGTTGGTCTGCAGTAGAAAAGAAAGTAAAAACAATTTATATCACCATTAAAAGTAACATTCATACAATGAAAATTTTAAATTTCATATAATTCTATATATATCTTTGTTTTACAACACGCATGTACTAATTTTTATAATTAAACTAATACTTGAAAAAGTTATTTTAAAAGATCAAAGTAACAAATCTGTGTGTGAGGAGGCAGTCCTCTGACCTGGTCTTGGGAGGTGGAGATATTCAATAATATCCTCTGAACTGAGAAGGAACTTTTGAGACTGAAAAACAAAGCGGGCAACTCCATAAGGTGGAATTATGAAGTTTCCTGTGGGTAACTTACACACAGGCAGGATCGACAGGTATTTGCAGCTGCACTCTGCGCCTCCGAAAGGGATACAGGGGGACTTAAATGGGCCAAAGCTAAAAATAGAATCTGACCACTAGGGGAGAGGCATGTCCACGCCAACGGGAACTGGCGGCGGGGGGTGGGGTTGGGGGGGAGCTCCCCAGGGGTCTCAGGACCATTAACCATCTGTGTCAGCAAAAGGCATTCTTCCAGTTTTCAGTCAGATGAAGGCAAGGGTAAAAGTTGATAAGGAATTTATCTGGCTTGGGCGCATTCTTTGTTGAGTAGGCTAAAGCTCAGTCACACAGAGACAGGAGGGGGTAGGAAGAGTCAGTGTGGTTCAGCCACACACCTGGTCCCTGGGAAATGTCCCCTGTGCCCTGTGCCCCTCAGTTTACAATTAAACTGTAAACTCAGTCTTTACGTGGCGGGTGTTCCTCCATTTGCTCCCAAAGACTGAAGGCATGGGGTGCAAACGCCGGCACTTGCCGGGGTTCCATGCTCCTCCCCCATGCACACTGAAGCACCCCCCTCCATGCACACAGATGATCATTCTTCCCTACTGCGACAGGACACAGCACCAGACCCTTCTCCCAGCCTCCAGAGAGTCTGCACCAATTGATCAGAGCTGACACAAGACTAAACCTGCCATAGTTCCTTGAATCTAGGATGCCATTGAGTTTAAGAGGCACTGATGATATCTGGGGAGAAGGAATCCTCCATTTCATGTGCAGATCAGTTGTAAGCTGCGTTCTGATTTCTGACTATCAAGTTTAAAATGGAAGTCTTAGTATCTGTGGAATCTGCTGTGGCCCTCTCTGGTCGTGGCGACCCCTCCCACTCATGGCATTCTGTGCTTGCTGCCATCTCACTTACTGTCAAGAAGCCACAGCACAGATGTAAGTCACTGAGGTTGGGCCCACTAGTCTTTTATTCTTTTTATTTTTTTCTTTTTGGCCCGCCACGCAGCATGTGGGATCTTAGTTCCCTGACCAGGGATGGAACCCATGAGTCTTAAGTGCATTGGAAACCCAGTCTTAACCACTGGACCACCAGGGAAGTCCCTGGGCCCACTAGTGCACTCAGCTGAAAGGACAAGAGGAGCCGGGATCCAGAAGTTGCTGGCAAATTTGGTGGTGGGGGGGGGGGGTGGGCCAGAGGCAGCTTGGGCAGGGAGAGGGGCAGCAGGACCTGATCTTACACACAGAGCTTCTCCCCAGAATTCACTTCTCATTGGGTTACAGTCAAAAGCTTCAAAAGAACCAGCCTTCCTAGATCGCTATGCTTATTGTTCCCCTTTCTCTTAAACCCACAGCATCTACAAACAGGATTTAACTTTCTTTCTCCTCTCTACAAAACACTCAAGAAAGAAAACACCCCTCCAGTTTGAGTCATGCCCTGTGGACTTGAGCAAGTAAATAACCTCTCTCAATCTGTTTCCTCATCTCTAAAATATTCATAACGCTTTTCTCAGAGATGGCTTGTGAAGATTAAAGTAGATAGGGTACCCAGTGTACAGCCTGGCATACAGTGGGTGCTCAATAAATGCTGGCCATTAAGAGTAGAATGGTGGGGACTTCCCTGGTGGCATAGTGGTTAAGAATCCGCCTGCCAGTGCAGGGGACACGGGTTCGATCCCTGGTCCGGGAAGGTCCCACATGGTCCGCGGAGCAACTAAGCCCATGCACCACAACTACTGAGTCTGCACTCTAGAGCCCGCGAGCCACAAGTACTGAGCCCGTGCGTCACAACTACTGAAGCCTGCACGCCTAGAGCCTGTGCTCTGCAACAAGAGAAGCCACCGCAATGAGAAGCTCGTGCACTGCAACGAAGAGTAGCCCCCGCTCGCCGCAACTAGAGAAAGTCTGCGTGCAGCAACGAAGACCCAACGCAGCCAAAAAATAAATAAATAAATTTATATATATAAAAAAAGTAGAATGGTGATGAACACAGTAGGAAACTGAGAAACTAACACATCCTCTAGGGGGTGTGCTTGACCTGAATGGAGCCTAAATGTATATATAAACCAATAACTTTTTAAATTGTTGACATGTCCAGATATTTCGGAATTGTTTCTTACAATCTACCTTTCCTGAGAATAAGTGCACTGGGGTGCACTTAAAAATCTAATACCATCCCCCAGTTGGGTCAACTGTTTGCTCAACTGTATTCAATAGTAGCAATATGGCCTGAACAAAATTCAAGCGGCTTCCAGAACTACATTCAAGCCACATATACCCCAGGAAGATCCTACTCACTATCCAGGCAACACAGTGAATGGAACTTCTGGCACCTGCAGTCACAGACCCATCAGTGAGTCAGAGAATCTGGGGAATCAATTGTTACAAAGCCCCTTAATTCCTCTTTTTTCCCCCCAAAAAGAATGGTCAAATTGGATTAATTTGCAAGTCTTATTAAGAGAGTAGCTCTAAAATGACTAATTATCACTCCTTTACTAATAGAGTCAGACTTTTTAATTCCAAAATCTCATCCTAGGAGAAAAGCTGGCCAAATGGAAAGTAGAGTGGAGTGGGCTTGGTTTTCCCAGTCTCTGAGCCCCACCTCCCCAGCCCCCACCGCCCCCCCCTCCCCGGGACCTTACTGATAAAATAGACAAGGCTACAGAGAGAGAGTTTAAAGAACAAGAAGCAAAAGGACTATCTAATCAAGAACCTGCATAATCAGCTTAAGAATTAGCAGAAGCTGTTAGCATGGGCCTCTGGGACTGCCTGGATCCAACTTCCCAGGCTGCAAATTATGCTGAAGGAGAAACAAGAACCTAGGTTCAGGCTGGAGCAAACTGATTCAGCAACATGTGTGAAATTACATTTGGAAGATGGGGTTGCTGTTAGAAACAGACCCACAGGGAAAAGATGTAAGAAATATCAGATAAAGTCATGGGGGACCATTTTATGCCGGGACAAGCAACACCTCTCCAGTAAGGTAGCATGTAGAAATAGATGCATTTAAAATTTAATAACTAGAGAAGAAGACATACAATTTAGCCACCCTTTTATCCAACAAACATTTATTAATTAACTACAAAGAACTAATTTTTGTGCTGGACCCTAGGGATTCCAAGATGATTAAAATATGCTTTGCCCTCAAGGGGCTTGCAGTCTAGAAGACTAAGGCCAAGAGGTGTAAACAAAAGGGAGATTCACCTGAACCAAGGACAGTGGAGGCCTCAGGGGGGCTTGGCTTCCACTGGGGCTGGGGTTAAGGATGAGGAACAGGAGCGGCTTTACAGAGGAAGTGACCTTGAGCTGAGTCTCAAAAGAGGAGTGTTTGCCAGGCCAACAGACAGACCGGTTAATCCTTGTTCCTACTTAGAAGGCTGCAGCTTGTGGAGGATGCACTTATGGAGAAAAGCCTCTTTCTCAAGCACACAGGGTAAATGTGGTCTGCATGTCTCTGCAGTGAGAACAGGCTTGGCCCAGCTAAGTTGTTCTATAAAGGAGCAGGTGTTAGTCTTGTTCTTAGGTATACCTCAGGGTCAAAAGCTGACCCCCACTTGGGGTCACAGGAAACACAGCTGTGGCACGGCATCAACTTCCCCATCTGGGTCAAGTGGCCCTGGGTGAAACGCAAGGGTGGGTGAAGGCACCTGCCAGCCGGGCTGGATCTTCCGGGGCTGCAATCACATTGGCAGCAGGAGGCTTTGTAGTAAGGAGTTACCAGGTGCAGGGGTTGGGAGCACTGAGCATCGGAGCTCCAGAAGGCTGGCAGGCAAGTTCTGACCAGTGAGGAAGGGGAGGAGCAATAGCAAACTCCCTCCTGTGCCCCATAAGGCCTTTATGATCTGACCCTCGACTGCCTGGGGGAGCTGGTGCCCCACCGTCCTAGATTCATCTACCGTTTACGGCCAGACTCTCCTAAGCGCTTTCCAGACAGGATGCACTGCTGCCTCATACTTCACACCCTCAGAGAGTCAAGTGCTCGTTCCTGAGCTTCTTGAGCTGACTTCAAACCCGCACAGAGGAGCAGAACGGGCTGAGACCTGCTCTGGGGCTACCTGTGCCCCTCACATCCAGCTGCCCCGGACTGGAGTCACATTTCTGTGCATAATATTTTGGTCCTGGTCTGTCCCGATCACCCACACGAATTAGGAGAATGTAAGTGGTCTTAAGGGCTCCCCATTAAAGAAAAAAATGGTTTGTTACAAGGGACATCCCGATTTCTTAAAGCCAAGATCCTCTTATAATGCCATTTACCAAGGCCATTCTATTTTCCCCTGGCTGGGGGCAGGTTTCATCTGTGATAGATTGAAATGCTGGAAGATGAGAAGCCCAGACGGGGAGGCTAGAGAGATGGTTGTGGTTTAGTGGAAAGAGCACACTTAGAGGTGTAGGATATGACTCCAACTTAATACTGCAACTCCCTGGCTTACCTGCATCAGTGAGTTTGGGTAGCTGTGAACCGATGCAAGGTAATCTGTTGAGAAATAGGATCGAGTTGAGAATAGCGTGATCATGTTTCCCCACACATGTGCTCACATGCACACTCACACACCTGCTCACATAGGTTACCTGCTTGGCCTGTGTCAGCAGGAACTTCCTCTTTTCAGAAAATCTAAACCTTCCCCATTCTCCCACGCCCCCATTCTCCCTCTAGCTCTCCTTCGCCTGCACCTGTCCTTACCTTCTGCTTCAGGTCTTTTTTATCCTCTTCCCCCACTTCCATCTCCACACTTATCTCTGTCCACATCCATCTATCACATCTGTGCCTCTTCCTTTCTAAAATGAGCCCTGCTAATGCTCTTAAACTCATCCCCCTCTCATCTCCACGTGCTAATCCTCTTGTATCTCTAATCTTCCCGGTCTACCATGGTTTCATCAACTGCCTAAGTCTTAATAGCCAGCCTAAGCTCTGTCTTGAGCTTCCAATCCAAATTTCCAACTGACAGTGAACCTCTCCAACTACAGTATATGCTGGGCCCTCCAACATGTGCAAAACTGAATGGTGACCTTTCCACTGAACCCTCTCCTCTTCCTGTACCTGATCTCAGCCCCGACATTAGTCCTTTATCTATTCATTTATTCCTGCAATACTTGTTTATTGAGCATCTGTGTGCAGACAACATGCAAAGCAGTAGGAATATAACAGCCCTCATCCTCATCTCATGGGAAGGATGGACATGAATCAGACAGTCATCCAACACGAACACAATTATAGCTGGGGAATTTTCTGCAAAGGAAAGATGTAAGTGTGATGAGAACATAAGAGCACTTAAGGGTGCTAAGGAAAGCTTTTCCAAGAAGCAACTTGCAACATATATACTGAGAGCAGAAGACTGAGTAGGCATTAAGTAGGAAAAGATGGGCTGAGTGTCCCAAACAATGAAAAATATTTATTTACAAAGGCCCTGGGCAGGAGGAAACTTGGAGTATTTATAGAAGACCAGTGCATCTGGAGCCCAGGGAGCAAGGGGGAGATGATATGAGAAGAGGTAAGTGGGGGCCAGACCTTGCTGGGCCTTATAGGCTGTTAGGAATTTTGTCTTCTTCCTGAAATTAGTAATAAATTGACTACCTTCAACATTTATTGAGCACCTACTATGTACCAGGCACTTTTCTATACGCCGGAGACACAAGGAATACAGCAGATAATGAAACGAAGTCCTGACCCTCTGGAGCTGTCATACTGTTCATACAGGCCCCTGAAGGGTGCTCGGCAGAACCACCGTGAGGTGGCAAAACTGAGTGCAAGGACGTCACTGTGGTTGTCAGGGGGACATGACAACCAGCTGGACTAAGATTAGGCTGAGAAGGAAAGAATCTGGTGAATTAGAAAGATACTTAGGAGGTACAAACAATAGGCCCTAGTGATGGATTGGTTGGGCATAGAGTTTTTGTTTATTGTGAGATTTTTTGTTGCTCTTGGTATTATTTTAAGAAGGGAGATTCAGGAAGGAAGAGTCATAAAACTTGAGCTGAAGGGAAGGATCTAATCAAGAAGAAACAACTGACTCTGCAAAACAGAAAAGAGGTTATTGGCCATTTAAGGCTCCTGAGAAGGTCGGCAAGGGTGGTACCCAGAGCCTAAGTAGAGAATTTGGCCTTAGGAGGAGGGAGAGAGCACTCCATTATTTTAGTAGGAGGGATGGTGAGGAAAGATGCAGATAGGTTTATTAATTTGGTACCAAAAAGTTAAGGAGTTCTGGTTCAAGGATTTCCTTTTTTTCCCCTATAGAACAAGAAACAAGGTCATTTGATAAAAGTGATGTGGAAAGAGGTAGAGAACGGTGAGAAATTAGAGGAAATCAGTGTTAGGGATGTGGGAAAGAGAACCTTTGAGAGTAATTTAGTCAGACTGCCAGGCAGGTTGAGGGCCTCCAAGGTCAGTGTTCCTGAGTGGAAGTGTATGGTAGGCAGAAAAATGCACCCCTCCTTAAAAATATATTCACTTCCTTATCTCCGGAACCTGCGAATATAAACTTATATGGCAAAATATGTGATTAATTCAAGGATCTTGAGAAGAGGAGCTTATCCTGGATTATCTGCGTGAACCCTAAATGTAATCACGTGTCCTTAACAGATAGAGGCAGAGGGAGTTCTGAGAGAACACAGAGGAGAAGGCAACATGAAGACGGAGGCAAGGGCTGCAGTGGCATGGCTCTGGTGGCTGCCCAAAGAAAAGACTTTGGGCAGCCACCAGAACCCGGAAGAGACAAGGCACAGGTTCTCCCCCAGAGGTGTGGTCCTGTTGACACCTTGATTTGGGCCCAGTAAAACTGATTTTGGAATTTTGGACTCCAGAACTGTGAAAGAATAAATTTCTGTTATTTTTAAGCCACCAAGTTTGTGGCAATTTGTTACAGCAGTCCTAGGAAACTAATACTATGTCTGTCTACCAAACTGCACGGCAGTGTGACTTTCCCCATGTACAGGGCTCAGGTGCAAGCACAAAGAAAGGGAAGAGATGTGTTCATCAGGGTTGCAGGTTTGCCAGTTGGTTGTAGAGATAAATGATAAGGAAATTCTGGGCTATGGCAGGAGTGTTACTGAGATGATAAGTTTAGATGAGGAGTGAAACTGAGCAGGACCTTGTGGGACCTTCCCAGATACAAAAGCTACTCCATGTCCCCCGTTTCTTGTTTGTAGAAAAAGGCTTTAGTCTCCTAGGCCTTCCCTGAGTTCCAAAGAGCAGACTCAAGCAGTTACTAACTAGAGAGGTGAGGGAATGCTGAGACAAAGGAAAAGTAGTCAAGAAACTAGTTCATAAGAGACTACTCTGAGCAACAATATGCCAATAAAATGGACAACCTAGAAGAAATGGACAAATTCTTAGAAAGGTATAATCTCCCAAGGCTGAACCAGGAAGAAATAGAAAATATGAACAGACCAATTACCAGTAATGAAATTGAATCAGTAACTTAAAAACTCCCAACAAACAGAAGTCCGGGACTAGATGGCTTCATAGGTGAATTCTACCAAACATTTAGAGAAGAGCTAACACCTATCCTTCTGAAACTATTCTTAAAAATTTCAGAGGAAGGAACACTCCCAAACTCATTCCACGAGGCCAGCTTCACCCTGATTCCAAAACCACCTATCACACACAAAGAAAATTACAGGCTAGCGTCACTGATGAACAGAAATGCAAAAATCCTCAACAAAATACTAGCAAATTGAATCCAACAATACATTAAAAGAAGCATACGCCACGATCAGGTGGGATTTATCCCAGGGATGCAAGGATTTTCAATATCTGCAAGTCAATCTATATGATACGCCACATTAACAAACTGAAGAATAAAACCATATGAACATCTCAATAGATGCAGAAATAACTTTTGATAAAATTCAACATCCATTTAAGATAAAAACTCTCCAAAAAGTGGGCACAGAGGGAACATACCTCAACATAATAAAGGCCATATATGACAAACCCATAGCTAACATCATACTCAACAGTAAAAAGCTGAAAGCATTTCCTCTAAGATCAGGAACAAGACAAGGATGCCCACTCTTGCCACTTTTATTCAATTTAGCTTTGGAAATTTTAGCCTCGGCAATCAGAGAAGAAAAACAAATAAAAGGAATCGAAATTGGAAAGGAAGATGTGAAACTGTCACTGTTTGCAGACGACATGATACTATACAGAAAATCCTAAAGACACCACCAGAAAACTACTAGAGCACATCAACAAATTTGTTAAAGTTGCAGGATACAAAATTAATATATAGAAATCTGTTGCATTTCTATATGTTAACAACAAAATATCAGAAAGATAAATTAAGGAAACAATCCCATTTACCATCGCACCAAAAAGAAGAAAACACCTAGGAATAAACCTACCTAAGGAGGCAAAAGACCTGTACTCTGAAAACTATAAGACGCTGATGAAAGAAATTGAAGACAACACAAACAGATGGAAAGATATACCATGTTCTTGGATTAGACAAATCAAATCAATATTGTTAAAATGACCACACTACTCAAGGCAATCTATAGATTCAATGCAATCCCTTTTAAATTGTCAATGGCATTTTTCACAGAACTAGAACAAATAATTTTAAAATTTGTATGGAAACACAAAAGACCCCAAATAGTCAAAACACTCTTGAGAAGAAAGAATGGAGCTGGAAGAATCATGCTTCCTGATTTCAGACTATACTACAAAGCTATCGTCATCAAAAGAGTATGGTACTGGCACAGAAACAGATACATAGATCAATGGACTAGGATAGAAAGCCCAGAAATAAGCCCACACATTTATGGTCAATTAGTCTATTACAAAGGAGGCAAGAATATACAATGGAGAAAAGACAGTCTCTTCAATAAATGGTGCTGGAAAAACTAGACAGCTACCTGTAAAAGAATAAAATTAGAACATTTTCTAACACCATATACAAAAATAAACTCAAAATGGATTAAAGATCTAAATGTAAGACCGGATACTATAAAACTCCTAGAGGAAAACATAGGCAGAACACTCTTTGATGTAAATCGCAGTAATATTTTTTTGGACCTGTCTCCTAGAGTAATGGAAACAAAAGCAAAAATAAACAAATGGGACCTAATTAAACTTAAAAGCTTTTGCACAGCAAAGGAAACCATAAACAAAATGAAAAGACAACCTATGAAATAGGAGAAAATATTTGCAAACAATGCGACCAACAAGGGCTTAATTTTCAAAATATACAAACAGCTCATACAGTTCAAAGTCAAAAAACCAAACAACCCAATCCAAAAATGGGCAGAAAACCTAAATAGACATTTATCCAAAGAAGACATACAGATGGCCAACAGGCACATGAAAAGATGCTCACATTGCTATTATTAGAGAAATGCAAATCAAAATTACAATGAGGTATCACCTCACACCAGTCAGAATGGCCATCATCAAAAAGTCTACAAACAATAAATGCTGGAGAGGGTGTGGAGAAAAGGGAACCCTCATACACTGTTGGTGGGAATGTGAACTGGTACAGCCACTATGGAGAACAGTCTGGAGGTTCCTTAAAAAACTAAAAATAGAACTACTATATGATATGATGTAGCAATCCCACCCCTGGGCACATATCCAGAGAAAACCATAATCTGAAAAGACACATGCACCCCAATGTTCATTACAGCACTATTTACAATAGCCAGGACATGGAAGCAACCTAAATGCCCATCAACAGAGGAATGGGTAAAGACAACGTCGTACATATATACAATGGAATATTAGCCATAAAAAAGGAACAAAATAATGCCACTCACAGCAATATGGGTGGACCGGGAAATTATTATACTAAGTGAAGTAAGTCAGACAGACAAAGACAAATATCATATGATATCACTTATATGTGGAATCTAAAAAAAATGATACAAATGAACTTATTTATAAAACAGAAACAGACTCACAGACATAGAAAACAAACTTATGGTTACCAAAGGGGGAAGCAGGAAGAGGGATAAATTAGGAGTTTGAGATTAACACACACACACTACTATATATAAAATAGATAAACCATACTACTAAGAGAACTACCTATTCTTTGTATACAGCTCTGATTGGGGAGGAGGGAGTGTATTGTCACTTTATATTTGTTTATTTTATTAGAGTCCCCATTTTCTTCTTTTAAAAAAATAAAGAAAGAAAATAGATAAACAAAGACCTACTGTATAGCACAAGGAACTATATTCAATATCTTGTAATAACCTATAATGGAAAAGAATCTAAAATATATATATATATATAAATTTATATAAGCGTAAATATATATGAGAACATATATATTCTTTTAGATTCTTTTCCATTATATGTATATATTTGAATCACTTTGCTGTACACCTGAAACTATCACCACATGGTAAAATCAACTATACTTCAATTTAAAAAATGTATATTAAAAAAAAGAAACCATAGTTCAGCAATAAAACATAATCACAGGGCTCCTAGTTCCTCCTCCAGGAATATACATAACAACATGATACATATCTCTGAGTTGTTTTGTAGAAACTAAGACCCAGGTGGAAGATGCTGACCACAAGCCCATAGACCCTAGACTGGTTGGAACCAGAAACTGATGATTAAGATTCCTGAAACATCACCCTGTTACCTGAACACCAACCAATTAGAAGAAAGTACATGAGCTGATCAGGTACCCTGCAAACCTTACTCCTAATGTTGCCTTCAAAAACCTGTCCCTGAAAGCCAACAGGGTCTTTTGAGCACAAGCTGCCCATTCTCCTTGCTTGGTGCCCTGCAATAAATGCTGTACTTTTCTTCACCACTACCCAGTGAGATTAGATTGGCTTTGCTGTGCACCAGGTAGGCTGACACAAGTTCAGTTCGGTAACAAGAGGAGAGAGAAGAGAGGAGAGGGCAGTTAAATGGAGAGAGAGTAAAGGGTTCAATGCACTGGCCATCTACCACCCAAGGCTGAGCATAAGGCCTCAGAGTCCTACTCAGCCCTTCATTTGTCCCCGAACTCAAGTGATCAAGAACCCTGGCTACGCTTCTCTATAATGTCTGTGGCATTCATCTCGTGATACGTGGGCCTTGTAATCGCTCACTGATGCTCTTGCCACAATCTCCTAACCAGCTTTCTTGTATCTGATTTTACCTTCTCCGAACTCTTCTAGATTGACAAGAGCTTGCAAATGCAAATTTAACTAAGATTCTTTCCCCTAGTCTAAAACTCTTCAGTATCCTTCTCCCTTGCCAACAGACGTATTTCTGTTCACAGTTTGTAAAAGGATAAGTCTGTAGTCCTAAACTGGCACAGAAGGGCATTTAGATTCTGCCCTTCATCAGTTTCATCTCATGCTCTAGCATCCTGGAATTTCTTCCCATTCCCAGATCACAGCACTCTTTTCCATGCCTCCAATCCTTTGTTCATGCTCTCCCCTCTGCCTGGGCTGCCCTTTCTTCAGGCTTTGAGATTCAGTTAAAGATTAGCTTCTCCCATGCTCCCCTAATAATAATTGCTAATGTTCATTAAGTCCCCACGTGTTAGTCATCACGTTACACCCTTTTCCTAGAATTACCTTATTTGAGTCACCCAATGAAGTAGGTACTATTATTCTTCCATTTCACAAGGAGGGAAAAACAGGTTTAGAGAGGCCACAGAATGGAGATGTGGAATCAGAATTTGAACTTGGGTCTCTTAGGCTCTAGAATTGAACTCTCAATACTCTATAACCCAACAAGGCAAACGAGACCTTCCTTTGTGCTTCATAAGCCCATTGTGCATACCCTTAAGGTGCTGTGGTAATGACTATGAAAGTTATGATAGTTATGATAGCTAATGCTTAAGAACTTACTATGTGCCAAGGACTCTAATGATTGTATTTACAGGTTTGAACTCTTTATTATTTCAGACAAAGAAATGGAAGCTAGGAGGGCTAAAGTCTTACAGGTAGCAAGAGTAGAACAGGGTTTGAAATCCACGCTAATTTGAAAAGGCACAGTCCTAATTTATCCTGTATCCCAGCCCAAGGTCTAGAACATGGATGTGGGCAACAAAACGTTTAAGTGAAGCATAAATGGGCATCATTTATCATGAGATGGCACTTAGAGCCATAGCAATAGATGAGCCTGAGTGTAGAGAAAGGACAAAAAGGGTCATAGGACTGAGTTGGAAGAGTGCAACATCTGGGCAGTGGTTCTCACTAAGGGTGATTTCGTCCCCTAGGGGACATTTGACAATGTCTGGAAATATTTTTGGTTGTTGTTACTGGTTGTTGTGGGAGGGAGGGCATGCCACAGGCCTCTGGTGGGTAGAGGCCAGGGATGCTGTTAAACACCCTTCAATGCACAGCACAGCTGCTCACAACAAAGAATTATCTGGCCCCAAATGTCAATAGTGCCAAGTTTGAGAAACAGAGATTTAGAGGTCATATAGAGGGGAGAAGCAAACAAAGGCACAGCCATAGCCAGAAAGATAAATAAATAAAACCACACCCCCAATCCTTCCCTCCCCCACCCCTCTCCCCCTTGGCAGAGACTGGCACAACACGGTAAATCAACTATACTTCGATAAAAAATAAATACATAAAGAAATAGATAAATAGATAGATAAATAAATAAATAAAACCAGGAAGGCATGAGGGGAGAGTGTTTTAGGAAGCAAGTAGTGGTGAGCCCTCTCTGATGGAGAAGGATGTGTAAGGAGGATATGACAACATGGAGGTCACTGAGGAACTGCCAAGAGCCATTTTGGTGGATAAAAGGGCTACATGCAGCCTGGTGCAGGCTGAGAAGTGAATGGACAGTGAAGACATGGGAAAAACATGTGTAGGCACAGCTCTCTTGAGATGCTTGGTTCTGAAGGGGAGGCAGAGAAATGAGGAAGTGTTAGAAGAGATGTCAGGTATGGGGTCCTAGGACTTTTGGGGTTGTTTTATGATGGGAGATATCAGAGGCACTGCCGCCTCCCCAGCCTGGATTCTGACCAGCCTTCTCAATGGTACCCTGGTTTCCTCTCTCCATGGCTGGATGCCTGTGGCTTCCCATCTTCCATTGTACCCACAGGGTTTGCCAGCCCTGGGAAAATCACACCACCTGCTCACTGACTCCTGTAACCAGGCTCTCGAGGGTTGATGGAGAGAATTACAAATCTAGTCTGAAGGTTCTTCCTAGGAATGTGTGTTTTCTAAACTGGGTCTCTCTGTCATCAGGTAATCCTTGTGTCCATCTCTCATGAACTTCCTACCACATCCCTCCTGTACTTGTTCCCAGCCTCTTCCATCTCCTCAGTCTTCAGCTCTGTCCTTGCCCCTCTGCAGGTGAGCTTGCCTCTACCTACTTAAAAAAACGTTTGTTGAGCATCTTTCAGGCCAGGCTACAATCAATATGCTTATATACTTATTAAAAGGTGGTCTGTGGAGTACCTGTATCAGATTTACTTGGGTCCTCTGCTCCAACTCCTCATCCACTTAGATACATAGAAGCAAATTCTCTGGGTCGGGGACCAGAGAGATGTATTATAAACAAGAACCTAGGAGATTCTGATGTTCACTACAATTTGAAAACCACTGCTATACATCATTTAATTTTCTCAATAATTCTGTGAGGGAGATATTATTATCAAAGTCAGAATTATATGGAGAGCATCCTATGTGAACTCTTACCTTCATTTCTTGTTCATACTCAAATTGTTATGTATTTTCACCAGTTTCCCTTGCCTTTGTCCTGTCTCAAATAAAGAAATCTCCCTCCCACCCCTGATCAAGACTACATCCTCTTTAAAAGGTTCCCTTTGATCCAAACTCTTCCCTCGTCTTCTGGTACTTTGATCTATCAACTAATGATGATGATGATGATGATGATGATGATGACGACAGTGGTAGTTATAATGGCTAGCATTTATTGAACATTCAGTATTAGCCAGCTACTGACTTTGATAAGTCTTTTTTATTTATTATTTCATCCGATCTTCAAATACTTCTTCTACTTCTTTCTCTCTTTCGTATTACCATTCATTATATGTATGCTACACCTTTGATTATTATCCCACTGTTCTTGGCTATTCTGTTCTGGTTTTTTTCATTCTTTTTTTCCTCTTTGCATTTCAGTTTGCAAAGTCTCTACTGAGAACTCTTCAAGCTCACTGATTCTTTCCTTGACCATGTCCAATGTACTGGTGATCTCATCAAAGGCGTTCTTCATGTCTGTTACAATGTTTTTTATTTCTAGCATTTCCTTTTGATTCTTTCTTAGAATTTCAAACTCTTTGCTTACGTTACAATCTGTTCTTCCATGTTGTCCACTTTTAAAAATTAGAGTCCTTAGCATATTAATCATAGTTATTTAAATCCAGTCTGGTAATTCCGAAACCTATCATATCCAAGTCTGGTTCTAATGTTTGCTTTGTCTCTTTAGGCTGTGTTTTTTCTTGCCTTTTAGCATGCCTTGTAAGTTTTTGTTGAAAGCCAGACATAATCCACAGGATAATGGGAAATGAGGCAAATAAGCCTTTAGTGTGAGGTTTTATGTTCATCTGGCTATGTATGAGTTAGCCTGTGCATTTAATGTTTGCTGTAGTATGGGTGTCAGAGGCTTTAGTCTCCTCCAGTGTCTTGATTTTTGTCTCCCCTATTATCTTTGGTTTTCTCTAGAAACTCCTTCTTAAATAGAGTTTATGCCTTAAAGCTCTCTTGGTTATAATCCACTGTTATTATACTAAAGCCCTGTTAATGTGATGGTCAAGTATTGGGAAGGGGAAGCAGTCTAGAATCCTATGATTAAATCTCAGGGTTTTTTTCCTTTTTTTAAAATCAGGCAATCGTCTCTGGGCCGGGACCTTTAGAAGAGTTTCTTGGCCTTGTTTTTTTTTTTACTCCCTTTATGTGAGACAAGAATGCTAGAGCGGGCTGGAGTTGGCTAATTGCCCTTCCCCCGGGTCACTTAAGGCTCTGGTAGTTTCCCTTGAGGGAAGATCTTTGTTAAGGAGAATGCTCTGGATATATTTCAAAATGGTTACTTTCCCCCTCCCTCTGCCTGAAACAGGAGAGGATTTTTCTCTGATCTTCACTGTGAGAACCTGGTAGGGGTCCTGGAGGTAAAATTCACAAACATGTAGTGATCCCCTGACACTGGGCTCCTAAGGAGTTTGACTATCAAGCTAGTCCACGCTCAGCCTGTAGTTGTTCATCAATTACTGTGTAAGTATTCGGATCAGTTACTGTCTGCAGCAGTTTCTGCTCCTGATAAGCTGTGATTCTCAGTGTTCTCTGTCTCTCCAGTTTGGGGGTGAGGAAGGGCAGTTTGCCTTGTGACCTCAACTCACTGATGGATCTAATTAGAGTTGTTGATTTTCAATTTTTCAGCTTTTTTCTTGTGAGGACAGGAGCGGTGATTTCTAAGTTCTTAACATGTCATAGCAGAAACTGGCAATCCTTATCTAATCGTTACAAATCTTTGAATTAGTATTATTCCAAATTGATAGGCAAGGTTAAATTAAGTGGCCCAAGCTTATGCAGTCAGTGAGAAGTGGAGTGACTATGTTGCCACTAAAATGATAAAAATTATACTGGGATTCAGGCAACGTCCTATACTAGGATCCAGAAAGGCAGCTGCACAAGTACAGGCTGCTTTGGAAACAGGACAGGAGGTGTGGGTGAGCATGCATCCTCATATGGGCACATGTGAGGAAGCCCTGGGATGTCAGCTGACTTTGGGAAGGAAAGGAGTGCAGGGTGGGGGCCAGAATCCTTGTCTTTACATAGAGTCAGTATCATTTCATTGTCAAAAAGAACGGGTTTTAGGGCTGAATTCAAAAAGGCACTGCTATTTATTAATTGCCTACTATGTGCCAGACACCATGATAGTGCTGAACAGACACAGTGCTGAACAAAGCAATGTCCCTACTCTTGTGGAGTTGACATTGCAGTGAGGGAAAATAGCTAACACACCAGCAAGCACATACCAACCATGGTGATCAGTCAAAAGAAGAAAACTCAACAGGGTAAATGGGATTAAGAGTTATGGGGGTATTGTTTTATAAAATATGGTCAGAAACGGACTCTTTGACAAAAGAGACCTCTGAGCAGGAACCTGAAAGAAGTGAGGTAGTGTGGGATTTAATGGATATCTGGGGGAAGAGCATCCCCAGAGGGGATGAGGAAATACACAGTCCTTGAAGCATGCATTGATGGCTTAGCTGAGGACACAGGCTCATTCAGTCTGCAGAGACATAGGCTGTGAGGACAGTAATTACCTATGTTGGATAAAAGATGCCAAATATGAAGAATCTTGAAATGCTGAAGAGGTCTTGATTACAAGAAGGTAATTGCACAAGAATGGGATTTGCAAGTTGGGGTTTAGTAACCACATGGTAGGTGGATGGGAACTTTTTCCAGCCAACACCTTGGCCTCCCCAAAATGAAGGACTAGGGGACAATATCAGATATCAGCTGGGGGTCAATGGGAGGGACAGTTTTGTGTCCAAGGGGAAAAACCAAGACCAAGTAACTTGACAAAGTTTACACATTCTCTCTAAAAGTAAGCTCTGAGCTAGCTTTCTACTCAAATTCCTACTTGATCAGCTGTGATAAATAGTGATATAACAATATATGTCAAGAGCCAAAAAACTATTTGATACAGAAACTTGGGACTCTATCCCATGGAAATGATCTAAAATCTAGAAACACAATGTCCATAAGGGCAAGGGTTTTTGTCTGTTTTGTCACAGCTATATTCTCACAGCCTAGAATATGTCCTGTACATAATAGGCTTTGTAAATATTTGTTGAAAATAAGTAAATGAATGAAAAGGTTTTCTTCATAAAAATTATTTATATTTAACAGATTTACCTAAATATGCTACAATAGGCTATTGTTTAAACTATGATCCATTTGCTCTTTGGATTTAACTATTTTAAGAAGCATACAGATGGCTTACAAGTTTGTAAAATCAGAATTAAGATCTATCCTATAAGGTAGTTAGATCTGGAATGAAGGCTCATCATTCTCATTCTAAAGATGAGGGGATTGCAAGGCCACACAGTGACTTACTGACATTTTTAAGCTACTTAATACATACATGATAAAAGTGCTTTGGGAACAGTAAACATTATACATTGTCTGCTAAACAATTCTGTCATGTATTTGCAAATGATTTCCAGAGCTTTAGAAAAATAGATGTGGAAACAATGCTAGTTCCCATGCAAGAAAGCATGAGACCAACTAATGCCAGCAAACAAGGGGGTAGGGCCAGAAATTCCAGCAGCAGTCATCCACCAATTTGGAAAACACTTATCAACTGGCCAGTGTGCCAAGCCTTCGTGAGGCCGTGGGAATACAGAGATGGCTGCAGCCCAGATTCCTGCCTCTTTGCGGAATCTTGTAGGCAAATAGGGATTTAACACATCAGGGCTACACGGTGTGTGAAGAACTAGAATAAAGGGATGTACCAAGTGTTTGAGAGCTCAGAGATGGGGTAGGGGGCACAGATTCTAAATGGGATGAAAGTAAGACACGAGTATCAGGAAACACAGAGGACATGGCATGTGAAGTGCTGTGAGATGATAAACCTGGTGTGATCCCTGGAATGACCCAGAAAGGATTTTAGGGGACCAAGTAGTCAATTTATGTCTGTCTCTCCTGTACATCTGCCCCTGGAGCTACAAGAGATGCTCAATAGAGAAAATGGTACAGACTGCAGATGTTTTAATCCTTGCTTACTGCCATTGACTGGCTCTGTGCCTTTTGTCACATTTCTAATTCGCCCAGTGTTACCTTGCCTATAACATGGGGAAGACAATAGTGCCTACCTCATGGGATGGGTCTGAGACTGACGGGAAATTAATACATTTATTTATTTTTGTGACAAATATTTACTAAGCACTTGCTGGTGGCAGATACTGCACCCGACACTGGTTGTGCAGTGGTGAAAGAAACAGACAGTCCCTGTTCTTGTGAAACTTCTAGCCTGGAGTGAGAGAATGAAAATAAATGAAGCAACTAGACCAGTTAGTACCCGGAGGTGACAGTCGTGGTTTCCTACATCTGCTCATTCCCTGAGGTGTAGAGACCTTGTCAAGGTACAATTTGAATCCCATTTTCGGTGAAGCCGTTGTGTGGAGTAGGTCACAAAGCCAGTCACTGAGCCCAGCCAAACAGCTAGCAGCCACGTGGAACAGAATTTTGTTTTTATTTACTGGGTACCATGTATCCACTGAAATTTTTCATTTTATGTTAGAGCCTCCCAATCATATTACAGTGAAGATAGAAAGAATTGAAGAAGTCTGTCTCTCTCCTCACTTGGTAGAGGCAGACAGACAGCTGGTGAGTTAATACCTAAGATGAGATGTCTGCCACATCTACAGAGGGATGGAGTTTGTGATTCACTGGACACAGAAAGGTAGAAAGGGCTCTAGGCTGCTGACTCAGAAGGAGGAGACATTGATTATGTCCAGGCAATGTATTGGGCATTTTATATAAATTATCTCATCTGATACTCCAAACAATCTTTATCATGCCTATTTTATAGATGAAAGAACTAAGGTTCAGAGAAATTGACTTCTTCACCCAGTTGGTAGAGGCAGAATTTGAGCTCGCGTCTGCAAATTCCAAAACCCATGTTTTTTTCCAGACACCCACTGTACATTCTAAATAGAAAAGCGAAGCTAGAATTGGAAGAATAATGAGATACATGATCCTTTTGGAGGAGGAAGATCAGCCTAAAAATAGCGATGCTTTTTACTGTCATAATAAACTGTGTGACCACCACTGATACTGTCAAATTCTAAATGGCCACCTCTAGAAAGAGAAGAGCTAATATACACATATACCTGTGTGTGTTGTGTGTACACACTTAAAATCTAGAAGGAAATATACCCAAATGCTAATAATGATTATCTCTAGATTATAAGATGACTAATTTTATCTCTTCTTTATCCTCTGTATTTACCATTTTCTGTATTTTCCATCACAAAACAAGGGTGTGCTCTGTTGAGAGGAATGATGCTCAAGTCCTGGTCAGGCATCTGGTCCCCAGACTCAGGGCTTGCCTGCTTGGAAGGAAACTACTTGTTGTCCTTTCTGGTATCAGGCAACAGGGACCAAGGCTATGGCAGCCTGAGGACAGACATCCAGCCCAGGCACTCACATGCCACGCTGCTTCTCATTTTAAATGAGAAGCAGCAACTTTAAATGATTTTAAACAGCAATTAAAAAAAGAAAACTAAGTGTTGAAGAAGAGGTCTTGACATTGATTTTTAAATATGTCCTTTTGATGGTTCCTTTAGGATCACAGCTCACAGAGGCATTTTACACCGAGTGACTTCCTGAAGGGAAGGGGCCAGCATAGCATGTCATCCATCCCCTGGTTCATTCATTTGTTCGTTCGTTCGTTCATTCATTCATTCATTCGAGAAAACGTTTACTGTGCCTTCACTGGTCTCTATGCACTTGTCAAAGTAGATACAATGAAACACTAAAATAGAGCAAGTTTTAAAATAGAGGAAAGATTGCTCTGTCATAGCATTTAGGTCTTTACCTAAATGCCATTTTTCTTAGCAACTCACCATAACCACCATTTTAAATTGCATCTATCCATTCCAGTTGCTTTATTTTTCCCATTACCCCTATTACCTACCACATGCATATTTTATTTATGTTGTATATTGTCTCTAATTCCCTTATACTAAATTATAAGCTCTAAGTGTGTATTAAGTTCTGCATTGGTTTAGGTGCTTTTCCACTTTAAACTAGTTGAGGGCAGAAATGAAATATTGTTCACTACAACCAAAAATTAAGTATTTTAAATGTAACAAATGTCTCTTACTTATTTTTTTCTCATATTAATTTTCTAAAACAAAATTTAGTGTTGGAAAGTAATAAACATGAAACATGGTTTAAACTTCAAAAAAAAATAGAGGAAAGAGTATAGTGGTTTTCACACTATACTCTTTATAGAGTATAAGAGAAGAGAAGAGTATAAGAGAAGATAAACCCTTTATCTTCACCCCTTGTCCACCTGCAAACTTCAAAACCACCCAAAAGACAACACAAAAGTTATTGTCTCAAAGAGACAGAAGACACAGAGATGGCCAACAGGCACATGAGAAGATGCTCAACATCTCTAATTATTAGAGAAATGCATATCAAAACTACAGTGAGGTATCACCTCACACCAGGCAGAATGGCCATCATCAAAAAGTCTACAAATAATAAATGCTGGAGAGGGTCTGGAGAAAAGGGAACCTTCCTACACTGTTGGTGGGAAGGTAAATTGCTGCAGTCACTATGGAGAACAGTATGCAGGTTCCTTAAAAAACTAAAATAGAGTTACCATATGATACAGTGATCCCACTCCTGGGCATATATCCAGAGAAAACTCTAATTCCAAAAGATACATGCACCCCAATGTTCATAGCAGCACCTTTTACAATAGCCAAGACATGGAAGCAAACTAAGTGTCCATCAACAGATGAATGGATAAAGAAGATGTGGGGGGTGTGTGTGTGTGTGTGTGTGTGTGTACACACACACACATACACAATGAAATATTACTCAGCCATAAAAAAGAATAAAATAATGCCATTTGCAGCAACATGGATGGACCTAGAGATTATCAATACTAAGTGAAGTAAGCCAGACAGAAAAAGACAAATATCATACGATATCACTTATATGTGGAATCTAAAAAAATGATACAAGTGAACTTATTTACAAAACAGAAACAGACTCACAGACATAGAAAACAAACTTATGGTTACCAAAGGGGAAGGGGGGGAGGGATAAATTAGGAGTTTGGAATTAATAGATACACACTACTATATATAAAATAGATAAAAAACAAGGACTTACTGTACAGCACAGGGAACTATATTCGATATCTTGTAATAACCTATAATGGAAAAGAATCTAAAAAATATATATATATATCTGAATCACTTTGTTGTACACCTGAAACTAACACAACACTGTAAATCAACTATGCTTCAATTTAAAAAAAGTTATCATCTCTATAAATATCCTTTCTCTTCTCCCAAATCAGCTCTCACTCCTCGCTTCCTACAAATGATTGCTTTCTTATTTGCACACATGCGGCAATTATAACACTTAGTACGCTGCAATAGAGCTCTTTCTATACAAGTCTCTTTATGTCACAGGTAGGAAATGATCGCATTTCGAGTAAACAGACAAGACCACCCCAATACCCAAGGAAATCAATATCTAGGCTCTCCTATAATCCATTTTGTACTCCACCAGTACACCTAGAATGCCAGGGTTACAAAGTTCTACTGTAGATCTTGACCTCCTAATTAACACCATGGACCAGGCCTTAATTATTCATCTCTGTATGCTCAGAGCCTAGTATGTTGCCTTTCACATAGCTGGTAATTAGTGCTTTTATTAGATCATCCCAACTAATATTTTTTGAGTGTCCACCATGTGCCAGGCACAGTGCTAGTTGATAGAAATACACTAGGGAACAAAATAGATACGGTTATGCCCTACAATTTGGTGTGGCAGAGCAATATTAAACAAAAAATGCTACAAGCAAGTATATAAGTTGTAAAAACCACCCTTAAGGAAAAGTAGGGTGCTATAAATGATATGGAAATATTTGAATAAACAAATAAATGAATGAAAGAAAGCACTGTATGTTTTATATGGTAATATCCATTCACTAGAAAGGTGTACTCTACAGGAAAAGAAAGAGAATATTATGGGCTATCTCAGGACGGATTAAGAATCCCATAAGACAATCTACGTGTTCATGCACCTATGACGCATACTGGGACCTCACCTGTGTTTTGTGGTCCTATCTCATGAATGACTCATTCTGAACTTACAGGCAACTAAAAATCCTAAGATTCTTTTGTTGTTGTTTGTTTGTTTAACGTGCTGCCGTAAATCCAAATCGCTCTTCTTGTACAGGTGCACTAGGTGATTTGGATCTAAGTAGGTAACTTTCTGTGTTCTTCCATTAGCTTTCATCTTGCTAGATTTGGTCTATCAGTTTGACCTGCCCAAATCCTGTCATGCCCAGGCCTGATAGGGGAATATATGTTTCCCTTCATATCAGTGGGTGTGGCTACTCTGATGGAATGCCCATGGTTGTTGAAAAGAGTGCTGAGTGAAAATTTGGGGGAGGGCTGGGGGGCGGAAATCACCTTTGAAACACATATCAAAAATATAAAAATGTCCATATCCTTTGCATTTGTAATTACACTTCTGGGAATCTCTTCTAGCAAACTAATACCAAATAAGGAAAAAAACTTTTTGCAAGAAACTTTTACTCCATTATTTATAGTAGTGAATAGTAGACTGAAAAATTCTAATATCTTATAAGGGTCACGATTAAGCTTAGGTGAGTGTAAAAAGAAGTTTTCCTATAAAGTAAGAGAGAATTCCTAAGAACAGGCTTGCAATAGCAGTTTATTTTTAGAAAAGTGTGTTGAAAACTCATTTAGCATCTCACATGGCTCAGAACTCATTAGGAGCTAATAAATATTTATTGTTACTGAAGAGATAATGGAAATAGTTTATAAACAGGTGATTAAGAATATGGAATAATTAGTTATTAAAAGATACTTGTTTGTATGTTATTGATAAGGAATCTTAGGCAAACATTCCTCTTTATAATGAAGCTTTCTTCCTTTGATTGGCAGACTATTCCCTAAACTAGTTGATGCATATAGGCCTTAAATTAAAAATAAAATAAAGTGATGGTGTTATAAACTAGCAGCTTGAATTTTAGTACAAATACTGTGCTTAGAATTCTGTCAAACTGGAGTGCCGACTCTGTGAGGCGCACAGGGCAAGGTGCTGGGAATATAGCAGCAAACAAGACAGGCAAAAATCCCTGCCCCGTGGAGCTTACAGTTTAGTGGAAGGGGGCAGATGATGCTCAAGTCAACAAGTAAAATAGATAGCACGTCAGATGGCAATAAAGGCAACGGAAAAAAATTAAGTGGTGGAGAGGGATAGGGAATTCAGCTCAGGGATAGAAGGGGGAATGCAGTTTCAAATAGGGTGATGGGGCACACCCCCTGGGAAAGGGACGTCTGAGCAGAGACCTGAAGGAGGAGGGAGAAAGAGCTGGGCAGTTGGCTGGGCCAGGAGCATTCCAGGGAGCAACTTGTTTTGAGCAGTACAATTTGAAAGGATTGGTGGATTACTTCTGTACAGGCAGTCCAGCTGCTGCATTCCTTGTCACTTTCAATTAACCATGAGTACACCCAGCTAGCTCATCAGACTCCCGTGTCTCTCCCTTCTGGCAGCTGGGGACAGATACCCTAGTCTGTGCCAAAGCTGCCACGCTGGACCCGCAGCTGGAAGCAGAGAAGGCAGCCCCGCCCCTTTCTCCTGGGTCTCTGCCGGGGTGGTGAGAGCGGTAACCCTTACGCTCCCAGTCCCCAGCAGCCCCAGTCCCTCCCCACTGAGTCTAAAGGGGCATTAAAGTTTGCTTTAAAGTTTCTTTTGTACCTGGTGAGTCTGTGCTCTCTGAGTAAGGGCTCTCATTTAGAAGCAAAATCACCCGCTCTTAGAGTCACTTTTAGAATTAAGAATGTAATCTTCCACCAGATTTAAAGGGTATTAGAATTTTGTTGTTGATGTCAAGTCCTCAAAGCTGTCATATTTGGAGTGAGGGTGTTAACAAAGAAGTATATCTAAATATTTGTTAATTGCCATGCATATATTTTTAAAATTACATCGGTGTTTGTAGCTTCTGATCATCTGCTCACGTTCCAACTGATGACTTGCTAACTTTTTGCCATGCCTGTTGATATAAGGCACAATTACAAGGAGGATGCTGTAAGCTCCTTGAGGCCAGGACTATGTCTGTTTTTCTCACCATCATAACCCCGGTGCCTACCTTAGTGCCTGGCACATCGGAGACCCTCAGTAAATGCAGATGAATAAATGAATGACTCCAAAGATGACAGCTTTGGTACAGAGAGAAAAGACGTTTATGCTAGAGTGGAGGGGGGCAAGCATAGAGAGCACAATGTCTGAAGCAGGAGAGGTAGGATGGGGCATGAGCAATGATTCTTCCCCCTCTAACTTCAGAGATACTGGGCACCCAAGTGAAGTGTGCATTTAATGCACAGGGCAGGGCAGGGCAGGGTGGGGAGATGAGTGTGAGAAAATCACTGGCACAGAGTCCCTTCCCTCCCATTCCCCCACACTCCACCTCCATGGATGTTGGATTACTCTGGTCAATTTACTTAGCCCCTTGGAGACTCAGTTTCATCATCTGGAAAATGGGTATAACAATCCTGACTTCACAGGGTTGCTATGAGAACTAAGTAGGATAACGTATATAAAGCTCTTGACCTAGAGACTACTACCATAAAAAAGTCATAATACACTCTCATTTTTCACTTAACATGTACACATTGAGAGGCAGTATACATGGTTGGGAGCAGGGATCTGGAGCCAGACTGCCCGTGTTTGAATCCCAGCTTTATCGCTTAGAGCTGAGTGGTCTTAAGAAAGCTACTGAATTGCTCTGTGCCACAATTTCCTCATCTGTGAAAAACAGGACAACAATGCTTATCTCATGGTGTTATTCTGAGGATTAAGTCAGTTAAAAAATGTAAACCACTTAGAATGGTATCTGGCATACAAGCATTATTATTGTATGCTAGGCATTTTTCATGTATGTTTCCCACTTTGATCCCTCTAGGGCTCAAACAACAGATATGTTGATGTGATGGTGGAGAAGTTCATGTTGGATGGGCTGGATCCATGTCTCATGTCAACACTGGTTCTCAAACTCGAGTGGGCATTGGATTCACCCTGAGGGCTTGCTGAAACACAGGTTGTGGGAGCCCCACCCTCAGAGCTTCTGATTCAGAAGGTCTGGGTGAGGCTTGAGATTTTCTGTTTCTAACAAGTTCCCAGATGGTGCTGATGCTGCTGGTCCAGAGACCACAATCTGAGAACCACTGTGATGTAACAAGAAAGGATGTCAGAAGCTCTAAGAGAAGAAGGAAGGGTGGATGCATAAAGAGATAGGAGTGCTGGAACAATCCCCAATAGGACTGAGTTATGGGCACTAGTAGAAAGAATAATTTGTTCATTTATTCATTCAACATTTACTTACTGCCCACTGTGAGCAGGGCCCTGTATTTACCAACTGGTTGCAAGGACAAAGATTTAGCCAAGCAGAGAGAACAGTGAGCTGGAGAGGACTATCAATTTACTGAATTAAAACAGCATCAAAGAAAGAAGCCATGTCCCCACTGGCCTAACTCAGGCATCATTTTGTGTGTGTGTGTTTATCAGAATATACATAAAATTTACCATTTTAACCATTTTTAAGTGTACAGTTCATGGCATTAAGTACATTCATATGTTGAACAGGCATCACCACCACCTATCTCCAGAACTTTTTTCATCTTCCCAAACTGAACCTCCGCACCTGTCCAATAATTCCCTATTTCCCCCTGCCCCACATCCCCTGTACTTTCTGTCTCTATGAATTTGACGGCGTAGCTCATGTAAGTGACATCAGACAATATTTGTCGTTTTGTGCTTACTTACTTCACTTAGCATAATGTCTTCAAGGGTCATCCATGTGATAACATGTGTCAGAATTTCCTTCCTTCTTAAAGATGAATAATATTCCACTGTATGTATACACTACATTTTGTTTATCCATTCATCCGTCAGTAGACATTTGGGTTGTTTCTGCCTTTCGGCTCTTGTAAATAATGCTGCTATGAACATGGCTGTACACTATCTGTTCAAGTACCTCCTTTCAACTCTTCTGCATATATACATCTAAGCATCATTTTAAAGCAGATAAATTTTGTTTGGGTGAATATTAAGATCACATTTCCCATCTCCCACCCCCCACTTTTCCCTTCTTAGAACTTTATCCCTCCTGACACTCAGGTACCCAGATCTCTCAGCTGCCCCAATCTTATAAATCATTCACACCTCCAGGTAAATTAGAACAACAAGAACAAGAGGAATATATTTTAGTGCTTTACGGGCTGAGTGTATGCATGAATCTTCCTTTCCCTATAATGACAATCTTGCTGATGCACTGTCCAAACACACCTGTGCCAGGAGCTTGTTCTGTACTATAGGGAAGACATTTAGTCACTGGAATCAGACACCTGAGAGAGAAGCCTGGCCTTACTATTTACTATTAAATCACTTCAGGTAAGTGATTTAATCTCTCTAGGTTCAATTTCCTGATCTATAAAATAGGGATAATAGTTCCTATCTACTTGGTTGCTGTGAGAATCAAACTAAGATAAACTAATTAAATTAAGATAAACCAAGATAAGGTAAAGCACTTAACCAAGTGCCTGGCACATGGTAAGTACCCAACAAATATTGGTTGTATCTGGGTAACTCCTTCAGATAGATGCCAAGAAAGTTCCTGACACCTAGGTCCATAGAAGGACATTACAATGAGCTTGGAATTAACAGTTCCACTAGGCCAGAAGCCCAGAATCCTAAACGCTGGACATTTTTTTTAAATCACAGGATTCAAAATTACAACCTGCCCACAAGAGGTTAAAGATATCTTTGGGTGGGGAAGATATTTTGGGTGCTCTGTGGAACCCACAAATTGTACCAGAATCCCCAGCAGCCAGCTATGGGTGTAAGTGTTCTTCTTGAGTTTTTTTTTTTTTTCTTCTTCTGAGTTTGCAAATGCCAGATAAAAATGGATTCCAGAACAATGGAAATTTGAGATGAGAAATGGTTACTGCAGATTTGGCCGCGTCTCCTCCTAGGATCGCGCCAGTCATTTTGGGACATGTTCTGACAGCTTGCCGGCCTCTTTCTAAACCTCTGAGAGGGGGTGATGTTCCTGCCACTTCCCCTGGAAGAATATTCCACGGTGAAATATGACTCACTGGCAGGGCCCTTGTCTTTGAGATTCCCTTTCTTCTCCTGACCCACTTTCGTCTTGCTGTGCCCTTTTGTACAAAGTCAAACGAGGCCTCCCCTGGAGAAGGCTGCTCTGCAAGGACTGACATTTAAAGACCATTACCACCTCTTCAACTTGGCCCTGTTCATTTAGCCAAGCAAAGCATGTTTAGTTCTTTTAATCTTCCCTCATAAATCAATCTCTTCGTTCCCTTAATAGTCCTTCTCCTGTGCTTTGAACTCCCTCCAGTCTGGCCAGCCTAAGCTCTTGTTCCGTTTACACTTGAAAATTGCCAGTCAATTGAGAAATGGCCGGACAGGAAAAACATCCGTGCCTCGGCAGGGTTCTGGGAGCTCCCACCACGCTGGACTGTCTGCTGCCCAAGGTACTGTGAGCCCCAGAAGAGCCCTGCCTGGTGGCCAAGCCCCAAGGCCTTAAGGTAGACACGAGGCATTTGCTGCCTACTCCGTTATAGGTCTTTCCATGGACCAGGCCCACCCGGCCAATGGTCAAGGGAATTGCATGAGAAGCCCCCTCAGATACCTGCCCCATTCCTTGCCCTCAGCCTCCTCGATCCGGCCCACCTTTCACTTGGCATCTACCTGCTAGAGCGACAGGGGTCCCTGGAAAAGCCCAGAAGGGGTCTTACCTGGAAGGTCCCGGCATGGTCTTCCTCCTTATCACCCTCTCTGTTCTCTTTGAGGGCGATCAATGTGAATCCTCTGAAGTAAGAGGGAGGGGCAGCTGAAAGTGTCACTGCAGAGACAGAAGAAAGCAGATGATAAGCAAGAATCAGCTGCCTTCCATTCGTCAAACGGATAAACGTTGAGTTCCCCATTAACATCCCAGACCTGTGGGTAGCAGGGGCAGCTGTCAGTGGGAAAGGCTCATTCCGTAGAGTAGTGAAATTTCACCCTCTCCACCCAGCCCCCTCTCACATTTCAGAACCTGCTAAACGTCTGAACTACAATCTCACTTGGGAATTCTTGAATCAACCAAGGCTGAGGCGAGCTCTCTCTCAGTAACCACAATTTGACAAAAATAGTCCCTGGTCAGTAACTCTAGTCTTGACAGTTATCTAATATTACATTTCCATAGATCAGCCCAAGAGAGATCCAGCTGCTTGCAGCACAAACTCCTGTAGGATGTGACAAAACACATTTCCTATTTCTTGTGGGTACTCAGCTAGAACACATTCCCAGCCTCCCTTGCAGTTTGGTCTGCTGGTACCCCAGTCCTATCGGTGGAAAGTGTGAACAGACATGATGCATGTCACTTCCTGCCTGGCCCATCCAAACTTTCTACATAATTCTCCATTCTTCCTCTCCCATCTCTGCCTGCTGAATGCAGGAGATCCAGCAGAGGACTCTGATGTCCCAGGAGATGGATGGTAGAGCCACAAGATGTAAGGAACCTGGGTTTCTGAATAACCACACAGATAATCACTCATGGACCAGAAACATCCATATTATACTTGGCATAAACTGGAAATAAACTTATATTGTGGGGGATTGTTTGTTACAGCAGTTGGAATTATGAACCTACTTTAAAATCTTCCTTCCCACATTGACCCAGAGAACTAGGTATTCATTGAAACCTAGCTCAGGGATCTTAGCAATGATGTTTGCCCCTCCCTTTGTAACTACAATCTCCTGAGATGGAAATCCTTTATTGCAATTTTTGCACTGGATTGCAATTCTATTTTTACCACCCTTCTCCACTGGACTGTGAGTTAATGCTGGAGAGGAACTGGGTTTTCATTTTCTTTGTATCCCTATCACTTAGCACAGAGCCTGGCATCTAAGAGATGCTCCATTCAAGCTTCTTGAAATTGATGTAAATTGAGGTCTAAATTACTGCCTACATTAAAATGCTAAGATTCTTTAAACATAAAATTATAGACTATCAGTGCTATCCTAAGAATCCTCCATTCCAAGCCCTCTAATTTCACAGATAGGACACAAAGACACAGAAATGTCAACAGACACGCTGAAGGTAGTAAGACCACCCAGAGGCAGGCTTTGGGTCTGGCCCCTTCCCCAGTTTAACACTCCACTCATTGCTCTACATACTGAGTATATACAGGAATATCTATAGTGTGTATATTCTGTAAGCATTGACTAAGTTTTCAAAATTTAAAAATCAATTCATTGAACCTATAGTATTTATGTGATTCTGATAAGCAACCCCCTGTTGAGGAGACGCATTTAGTCTTCTAGTTTCAGTCCTGAAAATGAAACATTCCACAAGTCCAAAAATTAAAACCACCATCTAGGATAATTCAGCAATGGTCCGTGAGCCACCAACACAATGACATCTCAGAGAAGCACTTGGAGACACAAAGATTGCACGTCTCATGCTGTGATTGGTCAGTTCATCCCACAAAAGTGAAGGTGCATTCTGATTGGTGGCTACTGATGTCTATAAAAGGTCAGATAGAAAGTAAGGAAGAGAGGATGAGAAAAAAGCACAAAGAAGTAAAGAAGAGTAAGAAATGTGGTTGCTCAGCAGTGGCAGGCAGAAAATGATGCTTATGATGTCAGGAGAAAGAACTGAGATCTCTGAGGGATAGACAGATAGCCCCACAGCAGTCTGAGGTTATCTAGGGTGGGGTGGGAGGGCTTTCAAGGCTATTCTACACAATTCTGGAGGAAGGGGAGCAGAGAACAAGAAGCAGACAGTAAAGGTGCTCTGCCCAGATCACCTCAAATTCCTCTGTACCATTGTAATGTGACCCTGGTGCTGATGTGCCTTTGCTTCCAGAGGCCAGCACCTGCAGCTCGTCCCTGGTCACTGGAGTCTGCTCTGCCTAATATGAAAGGCCCAGCTACCTTGCATCAGGTGATGACAATTCTGAGGGGTACCTGACACCTCGAAATGGCCCTGCAGAATCAGAGCTCACTGGGGTCATGGGCTGGCAAGGCTTCTTCCTCCCCGTCCCAGTTCCCCACTCCCTTATTGGCTTCCCCTGGGAGCACTTCCTTCATAAGTCAATTGCACCCACATCCTCACCTGAGGGTTTGTTATGGGTTAAATTGTGTCCTCCCCAAATATATGTTAAAATCCTAACCCCAGGTTCCTGGAAATGTGACCTTATTTGGAAATAGGGTCTTTGCAGATGTAATTAGTTAAGATGAGATCATATTGGGTTAAGGTAATCCTAAATCCAAGATGGCCAGTGCCCTTAGAAGAAGAGACATGGAGACACACAGGGAAGAATGCCAGGTGATGACAGAGGCAGAGACTGGAGTGAGGCATCTGCAGGCCAATGAACAGCAAGGATTGTCACCAGAGGCTGGGAGAGGCATGGAAGAAACTCCCTGGGAGCCTCCAGAAGGAACCAACTCTGATGACATTTTGATTTCAGATTTTTAGCCTCTAGAGCTGTGAGCAAATACATTTCTGTTAGTTTTAAGCCACCGGTTTGTGGTTCTATACATGGGAGCCCTAGGAAATGAATAATATCTGCTTCTGGGGAACCCAGCATAAGACAGACAGTCAATTTCTGCTGCACAGTCACTGCCTTCAGGCTACAGCTCAAACCCCATAGACTGATAGGCCCACAGACTCTGCCTTTCTGGAGAGCTTCATCAGCCACATTTCCACTCCCTGCCACACTGCATTTCAGTCCTGGGACTCGCTCACTGGCAGTTTCCTGAAAAGCCATATCATTTCACCCTACAGTATTATTTCTTTCCATATGCTATTCATACGCTTGGAATGTTCTACCTCCTCCATTCCTAGCAAACTTCTTTAGAAATCAGCTAAATTTTCACCTTTTCTGTGATGTTTCCTCTGACTTCCCCATCAAGACCTGGGTGCTCTTCTTCCCTGGACTTTGTTAAGATTAAAAATACCTATACAATGGGCCTAGTAACAGCATTTACCTCAAAGTATCAGTGTAAAACATAAATAATTAATGCACTAAAGTCCTTAAAATCATGGTTGGCAGATAACAGGCACTTATTAAATATTAGCTCTTATTATTATCAGTGATGAGATGATCACATTAAATCATATTTTGTAAGTATTTGTTTACCTATTTGCGAGTCCTTCAAAGGCAAGAACCACATCTTAGCTCAGCACAGTGATTAGCACAGAGTTGATATGTAATTACATTTACTGAATCGTGTTCATGGACTGCTAGACTCAGGGTTGTAAAGATGTCAATTCTTCTCAAATTGATTTATAGATTTAGTGCAACTTACATTAAATTCACAGCATGATTTCTGTGATATTGACAAGCCGATTCTAAAACTTATGTGAAAATGCAAGGGGCCAAGAATACCTAAGGCAATCTGGAAAAAGAAGGGCAAGGTTGGATGGCTTCTATTACCAGATATCGAGACCTATGCAGCTATAGAAATTAAGCCAGTGTACCATAACAAGGAAAGAAAAATAGGCCTGAATAGTTTGAGGTCCAGATAAAGTTCCATAAATACATGTGAACTTGATTTATCATTAAGGATATACTGCAGAGCAGTGGGGGAAAGAAGATATTTTCAATGACAACTAGGAAAACCGTGTAAAAAAGGTGAATCTTGGTCTTTGCCTCACATCTTTCACAAAATAAATTTCACATGGATTGTAGCGCTAAATGTGAAAAGTAAAACAGTAAGGTTTTAGAAAGTAGCATAAGATAAAATATGAATGACCTTGGAGTAGGAAAGAGTTTTTAAACAGGACATTAAAAAAAAAAAAAACTGACAATAAAGAAGATGTGTAAATGGAATGGTATCAAAATTTTGCTTATCAAAAGACACTGTTAAGAAAAAGTAAGCCATGGTGTGGAAGGAGGTATTTGCAATCCATTTAACCAGAAATTGACTTTTATCCAAAATATATAAATTGACTTTTATTCAAAATATATAAAGAACTCTCTAAGACCAATAAGGAAAAGATAGACAACCCAAAGAAAAAAAATAGGGAAATCACATGAACTAATACTTCACAGAAGAAGGTGCCCAAATGGCCAATAAACATACGAAAAGGCACTGAACCTCATTTGTCAACAGGGAAATAAGAATTAAATCCACAATAAAATACTACTGCATTTCCACTAGATTGACTAACCTTAAAAGGATTCACATTATCAAATGTTGTTACCTGGAACTCTCACACACTACTGATGAACTGAATATGAGCAATTTTCCCTGGAAAACTCTTTAGCAGTATGTACTGAAGCTGAGCTTATACATACCCTATGACCCAGTGCTGCCACCCTTAAATCAACAGAAATGCAGACATATGTGCATCAAATGACACCTATCAGATGTTCATAGTAACATTATTTGTTTCCAGCTGGAAACACTCAAATGTCCATCAGCAGCCATGGATATATAAATTGTGGCCAGTCATAGAACTGAATGCCTTAGAGTAATGAAAATGAACAAATTACTGCTACCTACAACAACATGGGTAAATCTCACAAACATACTCTTGAGTGAAAGAAGACAGACACAAAAGAATACAAAAAGTATGAGGACATTTATATAAAGTTCAAAACCAGGCAAAGTAATCTATGATCCTAGAGGTCAGGTCAGTGCTTACAACTGTGGGAAAGGGGAGGCAGTGCTGATTTGGGAGGGCACAGGGATGCTTCTGGAGTTCGGGTCATGTTCTATTTCTTGATCTGGATGCCAGCTGCATGAGTGTATTCAACAAGTGATAATTCACCAAGATGCATGATTTGTGAACTTTTCTGTACGTAAGCTTTGTTTTGATAAGAATATTATTAAACAATGTTTCCGAATGGTAAGTATGCATCTTTTTGCATATCTGTGCAGAGCACTTAAAGGGCTACCCATAAACTCGGCTTCCTGGAATGATGCGTTCCTGTAAGTTCTAGAAAACTAAAGTTCTACTCTACCTTATTAAATACAACGCAGAAGATGGAGGCTCTGGGGGCTGAACTTGTGTGGTGTTTCAAGCCATAATTATCAGTGGTGATGACTGTGTTAGACAGTATAATTTGAAGGAAGAGAGGAGACCCTATCCCTCTAGAGAAGCCCATTATATGACTCTCTCCTGAAATGAACAAATGTGCAGCGTGTTCTGAGTCCCAGTAATGACTGAAGATGACTGCTTGGCAATAAATAATAGAATCTTCTCTCTAATGACTCCTCCCAAGTGCTTCCCATAAGAGGCCATTAAGAGACCCAGGAAATTCAAGAAAAAAGCTTATGAAGGATTACAATAAAATTTAAAAAAGGTCCATTTGGAGCCATCCTGTGAGCACATACAGGGAACTGGTTAAAAGCAAAGATTTCAGATTAGAATCCTAGAGCCACCACTTATTAAGTGTGTGACCTCTGGTGAGTTATTTGACCTTCCTGTTTCCTCATTTTTTAAAAAATGAGGTTAACGATATTACCTTTCTATAGGAATGTAGAGATGACTAAATAAACATTTACCACAGTGCCTGGCATATATAAAGGATCCAAAATTGTAAAGGATGATGATGGTGGTGCTGGTGATGTTGAGAATGAAGACGATGATCAAAATGATGATGATGATGATGATGATAAAGATCATGATGCTTAGCAAGCTCATTAACAAACAATGAGTTTCAAAAACCTGGCCCTTGGGGACAAGGTTTGAACCTCCAGAGAAAAACTCTAGTAGGTGCCAATATAGGACCACTGATGGGACTGCAGCAGAGATCATTGTCTTGGGGGATGATGGTCACAGGGCCAGGTTATGGGGAGATTTGGGTAAGTCCTTATAATGAACTGAGTCTTCTTGCAGTGGCTCATACCACAGACAGTGAGCCCTGTGAGGGTCTCTCAGCCCCTCCCACCCCCACATGATAAAGCTTTTCAACACACCTTTCTTTCTCTTGAATACCTCTCACCAGTCTTAATTAAATATTTATTTGTGAATTATTTCTTAAATGCTGGTCTCCCCTAATCACTTGTAAGCTCTGTGAGAGCACAGACCAAGTCTGTCTTGAACTACGCCTCTGGAGACACAGAGAGAAAAGACCCAGCCTCTGCCTTCTGGGAGCACACAGCCTAACGGCTGGGAGAAAAGGACACATCGGCAGATATTTTTATAACATACAATGGGTGTTATGGAGGTATGAATGAAGTGCGCTGGGATCCCAGAGGAGAGACCATCTGAGTCTACTGGGGGAGTTAAAGGAGACTTCAAGGAGGAGGTGGCATTTGAGCTGCAAATTGAATGACGTATAGGAGTTTGTCCAGTGGACAAGAGGAACAATTCCATCTCAGGCAGAGGGAAAGGCATGGTGGGCCAGTCTTGGCCTTGGAAACCAGAAGTAATTCTGTATTTCATTAGTTGCACGCTGGGAGGGAAGTGTTATAAGAGGCTAGGGGAGGAAGGTGAGAAGGGAGGAGATAGCAGGGCTTTGAAGACTTTTGGCTAAGAAGTGCAGATACCACCCTGGAGGTGATGAGGAGGTACTGAAGGGTTTGAGTTGGGGAATGTCGTATTCAGATTTGTGTTTTAGGAAGATCAGGCTAGAAGTTGTGTGAATATTGGATTACAGCCTTTCCCTAAAAACCAGCTCAGTGGCAAGGGCCTCTCTGGCCTGTTTGTATGAGGACTGATGTTTCACACAGGAGCCTGGCCTCAAATCTCCACCAAAGGTGGAGTTCTCCCCTCCTTATTATAGGAAAACACGAGTCCCATCTATTTCCCAAATAACTTTCTGAGCCCTTCAAATGCTGGTTTGTCAACCATCTAACATAAACTGCAGTGCATCTGCTATGCCTATTGCCATCACTGGATCTTGTCTAGGGCCATCACCCTCCCCACTCTACCTCTGGGTTTCGGACCCCTCCAGCCCCAGCCTCAATGAGAAGGTCCTGAACCAGATCCCAGTTCCATTACAAGGCCAGTCCCTGCCATCCACCTGCTATATGTTACTGAGATGCCCAGTCTTCCCGCCCCACACATCAACCACAATGAACTTGAGCTTCTGCCTTAACTTGTAACATGGGATTAGTTATAAGGACTGCTGGAGCATTACATAAGTCATGGTGGTCCCCTCCCAACTCTGCTCAACTTGTGGAGCTCTGGGCAGCTGCAACTCACTTGCATACCTTACTTAGAAATTGGCAATTCAGCCCACCCAGCCAGGAGCAGGCAGGAGAAGATGCTGGTGACAGGCTGGCAGATAGGAAGGCAGGGCTAAAAGTCCAAGGGTGAGCAAGTGCATGTGGTGAGGTTGGATTATGCTGTTCGCTTGGATGACCTTCCTCAGTGAATGCTCCCAGCATTCCCCAGAAGAGATGAAATACCTCTCATTCCAGATTAAAGATCATGCATATTTCAAGTTGTAAGGGCTGTAGCTATAGATGTACAATGGATGTAGCTAACAGACCTGCATTCAAATGCCTCCCTGTTTACTACGTGTTACCTCGGACTAATTATTTAACTTCTCATTATCTCAGTTGACAATCTCCTGTAAAATGGCAGTTACAGTACTTCTATTGTTATCATAACAAGTAATGAATTAATATTTGTAATAGTAAGTATATATAAATTTGGCTAAATTAATAAAATATATTTAAAGATCAATGAGTCTCCCCTCTAAAATAGGGATCATCATTATCATTTCATGCATTTGTCATAAGGACTAAATGACATAAGGTATATGAAGCACATTGCAACCATTCAATAGAAGTTCATTCTTTCCCCCATGTGCTCTCTCATCATGGAATAGCTGGGAGCCAGGTGAATGGGTCCTGAGCTAACCAATATGTGGCTGGGAAGAGGAATGGATGGGAAGAATACTCCTGAGGAATTGGGGATATGTCAGCCAAGAGAATGTATCTGGGGGAGGGTAGGAAGTTCTAAGGGACACACGCTGTCTAGGACCCCCACACCTTCCCTTACACTGACCATGTGATCTTTGGGGCTGCCAATCACAGTCCCCCTTCTCCCTCCTGAAATAGCAAGTCATAGAAGTGACTGTGACCCAGATGCAGTCTATCTCCATATCGTAATGTACCCCATTCCCCTGGGTATGTCACCCAAGCTGGGCCAATCAGAATCCTTCCCTGGGATTTTTCAGCTTGGAAGTAAAGGGGGAAAGGCTTTTCTTTCAGTTACAGAACTGAAAGTCTTTTCACTGAAGGTTGTTCACACTATCTTCCCTGGCACTGGGAGAAAGTTTATCTGCAGTAAGAAAAATTGTGCCAACACATAAAAACACAGCCAAGAGGTAAAGGATGGAAGGAGAGAGAGAAGGTAAAAGGAGTGAATGGAAAAGATGGAAAGGAAAGGAGAAAGGGAGAGGAAGAGAGAAAAGGAGGGAGGGAGGGGGAGGGAGGGAGGGAGGGAGAGAGAGAGAACTTTGTTCAAGTCCCTAGATCCATTTATACCTGAAGCTGGCCAGATCCACCCGTGGGCTTTCCAAATACAGGACTCAATAATTCTATTTTTTGCTTTAATTAGACTGTGTTCCTGTCAGTTGCAGTGGAAAGACTCCTGACTAATTTTGGAACAAAGAAAATAATTCTGCCTAGACTGTAAGATTCATTAACAGGCTAAAGAAACAGTACTTGTGACTAAACTGAGGTGGATGACCAGCAGGGTGGCAGTTAGTATTTAAATGCCACTGAGGTAACAGAAAATCAGTTGACTTCAAAACTATTTTAATTAGATGTCAGCTTTGGAGAAAGATTTTAAGGGATGTCAGAATGCTCTGTCCTAAGCCCTGACCTGCTCATCATTCTTACCAACTTCTTCGCTAAAGCCTTCTAAGGTTTGCTTGTCAAAACTGTGGATAATCCAAAATTAGATTATGTGGATAGGTCATTCAGTGACAGAATCCAGATTCATGAATGGTTGACAGCTACCGTGATGGACCCAGACATGCTGGATTAAGTCTAATGGGGAATCATGTCAAAGCTTATGTCCTAGGACCAGTTTCACTAGCACAGGGAAAGGAGGGCGGCAAGCCTTCCCACCAAATCACAGGAATTTTTTGCTGGCTGCAAGCTCAGTGTGATTCCAGAGTACAACACAGCTGCCAAAACAGCGAGCACAAGACCTGGCAAGCTTAACACAAACACGGTGTCCAGAACAAGGGAGATAATCATTCCGCCATGTTCTACCCTGATCAGAGCACATCTGGAGTCCAAGGTGCAAGGGAATAAGGAAGAGTGTCCTACAAAGAATGGTTGTAGAAACAGGGCATTTTAATCAGAAGAGAAGTCATAGTACCTGTTTCTTCACAAACATCTCAAGGGCTGACATATGGCCAAGGGGAGACCTTATCTGCTGGACTCCAGAGGACAGAACCCGGAGTGATGAGTGGAAGTTACACGAGAGGCAGTCTTTGGCAGCAGAGATGCACAACAAGGTCGCCTTAGCTCAGGCTCTGCTGATCTGCGAGTGTTGTCACCTAGAGGAAGCTCATAGCTCTTCCCTCCCCACCACTCCTCGGCCAAGGCAGGGGAATGTCACCATTGTGTTGGCTCTGAGGACATGCCACTGGCCATGGTGTTGACAGAAACAGGATAGGGCAGTGATGTGACCAGGTGCTAAAGTATGTGGGACTAGGAGGCTGGGGGTGAGGCAGGGAGAGATGGGGATGGGGAAGCACATTCACAGAAAAGTGGCCACCTTTTGGCCACCTTCTCTTTGTGTCTCACCATCTTGCTTTAAAAAAAAAAAAGAAAAAGAAAAAAAGAAAGAATATAGATTCCTGGAATCCAGCCCCTTGTTGGGGTGGAGCCAGTGAAGATATATATATATATATGTTCATATATATATATATATATATTTATTTTTTTTTAACTTTCCAAGTGATTCTGACACACAACTAGGTTTGGAAATCACACAAATGACTCCACAAAGAGCTGATTCCAGGGAAAGTCACCTTAATAACTGGTGTCTACGTTTGATGGATCAACAATCCCCTCTGCCTATTCTCCATGTAATCAGAGTCAGTGTATGAGGCTGGCAGCTCCTTCCCTTTGCTCTCTTGCCTGCTGTCCTTGTGCTCTTCACCTCTGAGCCATCAACGATCCGGCTTCCCACCATGCACATGACTGCCGATCTCTTCGCTTCCAACAGCCTTCACCCTGGGCCCGGACCATCTCCCTGCCCTCAGCCTCCAGCCAAAGCCCCCAGGGCACTGAGTGAGCATCCTTTCTCTCTGCTGCCACCACATGGAGATCCTTGCCATCTGTCCCCATTCCTTGGCCTCACCTCTCTCTGGCAGAGGGAGAAATGCTTTCCCTTCCTTCCATCCAGCTCTCTTAGAGGGAGATCTCACTTCTCTCTTTTAGAAGGGTTCTTGGGGTTTAAATGATACATTCACTTTTCGATAAATAATGATTTAGTGCCTGTGATGGCCACACGCTCTTTTGGGTGCTGGCGATAAAATGGCAAACCAGAAAGGCAAAGTCCTTGCTCTCATAAAGCTTGTATTCTAGCTCGAGGAGGCAGATGATAAAGATCATTTCAGAGAGTGGTTCAGGGGTATGAAGAAAATAAAACCAGGCAAAAGTAAGGAGAAACATAAATTGGTGGTCAGAGAAACCTCTTTAAAGAGATAACATCTGAGCTGAGACTCAAAAGACAAAGAGTGAGCCAAAGATCTGGGGGAGAGCATTCTAGGCATGGAGAAAAGCATATACAAAGGCCCTGGGGTGGGAATGAGCTTGGTGTGTTTGGAAAATTCAAAGGTCAGGGTTGCTGCTGTGAGCAGGAGGAGAAGAAAGAAAAGGAGGAAAAGAAAATGAAGACGGAGAAGAAAAAAAGGAGGAAGGGGGCAAGAAGAAGAGCACCAGCAGAGCTTCCTGTAGCACCTAGAATCCCCCATTCAGTTCTTCCCGCCTGTCTCAGTCTGTCCACCTCCCCACACTCCCATCCCCCCCCACACAATATTTTGTGCTCGCAGCCCTTCCCTGCCCTTCCCCCTCTCACCTAGTCTGTGTTTGCAAATATCTCAACCACAACTGTAGACAGGATTCAAGTTATTTCCCGCGGGTCTCCTAGACCTCAGCAAATCAGTGGATGTGAGCAGGCCCCTGTTTAAAGTTTCCCTCAACTTTTCATGGCAGTTTTGAATATTCTGTGAAAGTTAGAAGCCTTGTCTATGTAGGGCTCACAAAGGTCTTCTTGTGGTGTTACCTAACTCCTTACCTTTCCTATCCTAGCCTCAACTCCAGCCCAGCCAAGACACCTAGTAAAAATGAGCTGGCTAGCCACACAGAAAGCTTCACGTGATGTAGTGAGCTCTCTGACACTGTAGGTGCTCCAGAGAGGTGCATATGACAGGAATCAGACACAACTGCACACCATCAGAGAAAAAACAGAGAAAGGAAATAATACTTGAGATCATTTGGGCCACTTGCCACTGTATTCAATACATGCATGCATGTGTGAGGGAGCATGAGCTGTGACCCTGGGTTCCCTTAGTCCATCAGATAGTGAGTATTTCGTCCTTGTCACGTCAGTGTTTAAGGACCAACAAACCAATGGTTTTATCTAGTATTCAACTGTGGAAACACTGGTCTCTTCCAATGCTGGGGGGAAAAATAGAAGTGCTGGACTTATCGAGAAATGTCAGTTTGTTTCTATTCCCCACTAACAAAACTATCTGCTGGGGCACGTAAATAAGGCTAGATTGAATCTAGTATCCATGTGATTGTTTATGTAAAATTTCAAAGGATTTTTAAGGAATAATTTTGACTTATGTGATTTTTGCTTTCCATAGTGCGTCTTGACTCTAACCCTCAAGTAATATGGAACTCCTCTCTTGAAAAAGAATATATATATATATATATATTCAGTTAATATGTATTAACTGAATCACTTTGCTGTACACCTGAAACTAACACAACATTGTAAATCAACTGTACTTCAATTTAAAAAATTTTGATCTCAGCAAATTTAGTAAATTCCACAGCAGATTAAGAGCACTTATTTTAAATTAATCTTAATAAAACAATGCATGATCAATGGGATCTGATTTGGGGGAACTTATCTATTCACTAAGAGAATGAGAATGATAGTCTTCATTAAGACTTTAAAACTAAAAAAAAATGGGACTCCTCTGTAAAATTATTTCTTCTTTTTCATTCTAAATATATATCCCAGTGAGGTTTTTTTCTTTTCTCTTAATTTCTTTCTTCTCCTTCCCCTCCTTTCTCTCCTCCTCCTTCTTCCCCCTCTTTTCCTTTTTCCTCTCCCTCTCTTGCATTTTCTTGCTTTATCCACTTCTTCCTTCATTCCTTCCCTTCCTTGCTGCTTCCTTGAGGAAGGGTGAGACAAAGGAAGAGGGTGAGACAGAACAGGCTACTCTGACACATTGGCCCCTTTTTTCTTCTCAGTATGAACCCTATCAACACACCACACACAAGCGTGCATGCACACACACCTACACCAACACTCCTTCCCCTACTGATTCATTTAGCAGGAATATCAATTCACGTGCTGTTGAGAAGACCCACCTAGACCACCTATCACTGAGAAAGAGAACATGAAACATTGTTTTTACATGACTATGCATTAAAACATGTGACAGAGACGGCTAACTGCCCCTCCAAATCCATTTTCACCTTCATCCTTTTGAAAACTAAATCCCTCCCCAAAGTTTTCACTGGGCATGTGGCTGCCCAGCTAAATGCTATCTTTCCCAGGCTCCCTTGCAGCTAGGTGTGGTCATGGGACCAAATTCTTAGCAAGGGAGTGTGTTTGAAAGTGCTAGCTGTGATTTCTGGGTCACATCACTAAAAGAAAGCTGCTTGCCTCTACTTCCTTTCCCCTCTGCATGCTGACTGGAACTCAGATGTGTTGGTAGTGAGCTGGCTATCACCATGCTGATGAGGACAACTCCGTAGAACAGTGCTGTCCAATAGAAATAAGCTCAAGCCAGGGGAAATTCATTTTACTTGTTAACAAGTAGCTGGTAGGAATAAATGTAAAACAAGTAAAATTAATTTTAACAATATATTTTATGTAGCCTACTATATACAATTATAACCTAAACATGTAATCAATATAAAATATTATTAATGAGAAGCTTATTCTTTTTTCATACTAATTATTCAACAACCCGTGTGCATCTTACGTTTACAGCACAACTCAATTTGGACGAGCCACATTTCAGGTACTGTGACTTGTGGCTACCTCTGGACTGCAGAGTGCTAGAAGATGGTAGAGCACAAGATGGAAGGAACCTGGGTTACTGATTGACCTTGTGGAACAAGCCACCCATCATCTTGGATTTCCCATTTATCTCTTGTTTAAAACACTGTATTTTGGGGTCTCTTTGAGCTTAGCCTGTATCCTGACTAATACAAGATGGTAAGTTTTTTTTTCCCTGCAGAAATTGGTATTGACCTACATCTGACATTCTGTGTAACAAGCTAATGGCATGTTTGTAAACATATCAGCAATTATAGCCCATTGTTCCAGTTGAGTCAGCCAGCTGGAATGGAACAACTTAACTGTGTATGGGAAGTACTCAAGTTTTAAACCTTGAAAAATTCCAACTTTTATGCTTTCATTTTTTTGTATGTTCTGTTTTTTTTTTTTGTTTCATGAAACTCAAAGCAACAATCCCCACAACTATTAAGCATGTAGATATGCATGCATCTTTTAATTTTTATTATCTATTTGAACTAAATACTTATGAAAAGGGAGCACAAGTTAAAAAATTAAAGTTACCTAATAAAAAAAGAAAAGAGGAGAGGTGGGGTGTCACTTATAATTAATTACAGTTAATCATCAGCAGTGCTTAATTTAAAAACAAAAACACTAGATAAGAAATAGTTTATTTAAAAGACCTTATCCAGCTTAAAATTTTCAGATTCTACATATATACTTTTCAAATATATAATTTTACAGGCATATAATATCTGCATATAAAAACAAAACAACAGTTAAATTAGGTTTTTTTATTTCCAATTTGTTGGTTTCCCCACAAACAAAAGGAATTGGCTAAAGATTGGCAAGGTTCTTCGTGTTTCTAAATTAATCTTCTGGTTTATGGGGAAATGCAATACTGAAGTCTATAAAAAGAAAATGTAAATAAGGACCCATCACTTCATACTTTGTGTCCCAAGATATGTCAATTATTATCTTTTTTTAAAAAATTAATTAAATTTATTTTTGGCTGCGTTGGGTCTTCATTGCTGTGCGCGGGCTTTTCTCTAGTTGCGGCAAGGGGGGGCTTCTCATTGAGGTGGCTTCTCTTGTTGCGGAGCACGGGCTCTAGGCACGTAGGCGCAGTAGTTGTGGCTCACGGGCTCTAGAGCACAGGCTCAGTAGTTGCGGAGCACGGGCTTAGTTGCTCCGTGGCATGTGGGATCTTCCCGGACCAGGGATGAAACCTGTGTCCCCTGCATTGGCAGGCGGATTCTTAACCACTGCGCCACCAGGGAAGCCCTGTCAGTTATTATCTTGATTTGCTGTTGCTGTTTTCCTTCAACAAAGACTCAACATCTAGAAGGCTGAGGGTAGCTGGGTGAATTCAGTCTACTCCTAATTTATTTTATTGAGTCAGTGTAGAAGACTGGTTAAGAGCAGAGATTTAGGAGTTAGACATCCCTAAGTTTGTATCCTGACTCCACTGATTATAGCTGTGTGACCATGGGCAAGTTACTAAACCTCTCTGAGATTTAGTGTCCTCATCTATAAAATAAAAATAATAAACTGCCCCAAAGTACTGGAAGGAATAAGTGAGATGCGTAGGAAGTACTTAACACAATGTCTCATCCAGTGCTAGCTGCCAAGTATTTTTCTATTTCCAAAATAAATAATGATCTCATAACATTTTATATATATGTGTGTGTGTGTGTATATATATATATATATCCTACTGTATGACAGTTTCTTTTGACATGGATTATTTCTAATTCTCATAGCTACTCTGTGGGCGGTGGGAGAAGCAGCCTCATTTTACAGTTGGAGAAACTGTGGCTCAGAGAGGTAAAGCTGCCTGCCTGAGGTCACACAGTGAATGTGTGACTGAGCTGAAGTGGAAACAGACCCGGCCAACATCAAAGCCTGTGTTCTTTCTACCAGGCGGAGGTGGGACACTCTGAAACACACGTTCTTATGGCAGTGTGTGCCCCAAAGAGAGACAAAGAAAAGGAAGGCAAAGCAGCTTTGGAGGTCTCCAAACCTCCCAGTTTAGAATAAATCCCTCAATTATGCTTGAAGTTGGACAAGTATTTGTAATCTCGACTGGACATTCTTTCCCCATCAAGTTCCTTGAAATTTCCCTTTAAAGAGCATCTAGGAAAAGCCACTCTCATTAGCCAGGGTCTGGCTTTATTTTCCTAATAAACAGACCTTTGGACAGACAAAAGAGCCTCTTTTATTTTCAATCAATTCTTGAACATTTCAGCTGATTTTCTTCTATTTGGCTTGAAATTGGGATCTGGGAATGGCTGGTCCTGCAAATTGTCCTCCTATAAGGGAAGCCCCTTGAGGATCCTCAACTTGTTATATTTAATCACTGTAATCTCTTTTTCAAAGGAGGCCATGGTCAGAAACAGAGCAGGCCTTTCAGAGCTTTCTAAAGCACAATTATTGCAGAGGGAGGGGTATTGGGGGGAAGAGGGAGGGAGAGTAGAGAGATGTGGTGGGAGAGAGAAGGCAGTCAATATAGTACTAACAACTTGGAAAAAGGCTGAATCATCATCTCAACTGGATCCTGGCTGTTGAGAAGAAACCCCATGTTTCAACATTTTTCTTAATAGTGACCATTTTATTCCAGTCTACAATACCTAAAGGATATGCTGGGGTGGGGGGCATGGAGAGCAGAAGCTCTTTGGGGATGAACTAGAATACTGAGGACAAAGGTCTGCGGCAGGAAAACAAGCCATTGATTCCAACGATTGTGAGGGGCCCTAATTCAGGAAAAAATAAAACAGCAAACAGAACACCAGGGGAATGTTAATTTCCACAGCCCTGAGTCAATACCTAGAGCAGAATGTATTAGATTTACTTCTAATATAACTATTCTAAGAAAGTATAAGCCAACAGAAAATGTCACAAACTAGGCCAGTGCCCTTTTCTTCCTAACTTTGAGTGGCAGAATCAGGTTTGCTAATCGCAGAGTATTTACTCAGAGGGCCTTAGCATGGTTCCTGCAAGATCTTTCGTTCAGGATCTCTTAGTCGCCAGAAAGGAGATAAGATGATTGCCCACCAACAGCCTGAGTCAGATGTCACAGTCCAAAAGGCTAACTTTTTAGGCTGCAATAACCTATAAGGTGAAAGTCTAGTGCTCCCCTCCCTACTAGCCCCAGTTTCCACCTGCTGGCCGTGGATACTTAGGCAGTCATGGAACCTCTCTGTCTATGTGAATCCCAGATGCATCTCTGTCTCAGTGCTGGGGCCACTTGCTGCCAGTGCTTGGACAAACTGGGAGGATTCAAGTGGGAAAAGAAACCCAGAAGGACTCTTGGCCTGCGCAGCAGACTAGCCTGAATTACCCAAAAAAGAAATCCTCCCAGGACTTCCCTGGCGGTCCAGTGGTTAAGACTGTGACTCCCCGCTTCCACTGCAGGCGCCACGGGTTCAATCCCTGGTCGGGGAATTAAGATCCCACTTGCCATGCAGTGCGACCAAAAAATTTAAAAAAAGAAAAAAAGAAATCCTCCTGGTCCTAAACTAGGAATAGTCTAAGGCAAGCCTCATGATATGGAGAAATCATTCATTCATTCATTCAATTATTTCATGAGGACCCAGGTAACTGGCATTCACTGGTAGATTGGCTGAAAGGAGTGCTGAAAAAACCTACTTTTAAACGCATGCACACACACACACACACCCCAGAAACAAATCTGACCAGGCACATCCCTCCATTATTAAACCATTAGGGCCCCATAGCCAAATCAAACTAGCATATATTGGGGGTCCGCTGTAGCTCAGGCATGCTCATCTTTATGCACTCATTCACTCCCTGCAACCGCCCAGGGTGGTTGGATAAACAGCTGTTTTCAATAGCTGGGAAACAGGTTCAGAGAAATTAAAGGACTTGCACAAGGTCACACAGCTACTAAACCCCGGTCCGCCTGACTCCAGAGCCACCTCTTTCCCTGCCACGTGGAGCTGGGACAGTTTTCCTAAGGAACGCAGGCCCTCGGTTTGGGGGAGGACTGAAGAGGCCAGCGGGGTTACGCCCACTTCCCTCCAGTCCACGGAGAGGACTGGCTGCTTCCCAGCTCCGAGGAGAGGCTGCGGCCGCTTGTAGGTTCGGCTCTCAGGGCAGCCCAGCCAACCGGCCGCCAGCTCCCCGGGGCTGGGCCGGGTGTTCTCCACCCCACCCCCACCCTGCCTGTCTCCGCGGAGTACCCAGCATCCCGCCGACCCGTGCCGGCTTGCAGGGGCTGCCCGCCAGGCGCTGAGCGCATCCACGTGCAGACTATGCCGGGAAGCCCGCTCTGGGTAGCTCCAGGTGGAGAAAGTCGGGAACACGAACTCGGGAAAACGGAGGAAGCGTTCTGAGAAGCGTTGCTCCCGGTCCTGGTCGCCTGTGTGGCCCGGGCGCCCGCTGACACTGCCCCAAACTTTCTCCAGTGTTATTCCCATTGCTTCCTCCCGAGATGCTTAGGAACCGGGAAAGTGGGGATGGAAGAGCACCCCACTCGGTGCCCCAAAGCCCCTCTCTTCCTGCTTGGCCCTAGAATTGACTTTTGAAGGGGCAGGGGTGAAGGGACACGCGCCCTGTCACTCCCCGCCCGCGGGGCCCCGGTGAGGCCAGGCAGGCTTCCTTCCCTGCCCGACGTCCTGGTTCGCGACTGGAGAAGGGCAGCTGCAGCACGGGGAAAAGATGTCTGGGGAGATGACCCGGCTGAAGAGAGGGGCGGTGGGCCCTGGGGAAGGCGTCAGTGATCTTCAGGTCTGTGCGGGTCGAGCTGCCTGTCCTGCCTGGGAGGCGCTCACTTGCTTGGACATCCCCTCTCTGCGCTCCCGAAAGCCGGCTCTCAGCTGAGGAGCGTAGGAACGGCATCCCTGGGGCACTGAGACTTGGCGTTGCGGGAGCCAAGGTCCCGGCCTCCAGGGAGCAGGCCTCGGAAATCCGGGCTTCCCTTCCGTCTTCATCGGATTTCCTTTCCCTGTCCGAAACTACCTAGAGCTCCCTGTCCACTGGGAGCCTGTCCTAGAAATCCAGAGTCTTCTCCCTCGCCTGGGACCATGGGAGAATAATTTGGAGTTCTTTCCAGGGACCCTTCCGAAAAGCTCCAGGCTCCTCTCCCCTCCTCCTCGTGCCCTGGGACCAGTTAAGGTAGAAGCCGAAGTCCCTTCTCCTGTAGGGATCTGCCCGAGGAAGCTGGAGTGACCATCCCACTGGGGACAGGTCAGCGAGAAGCTGGTTTCCTTTCTTTCAGGGATGGGAGTGGGGAAAGCCGGAGTCACCACCTTGCCTGGGACCCGACTAAGAGAAGCCAGGGTCCGCTCCACTCCAGAGACGGATCTGGAGAAAGGCGAGTCTCCACTTCTCTCCTGGAGCCGGCGGGGGAAGAAGCCAGGTTCCCTCCCAGCCAGGCCAGAGTGACGCGTCGCTCCGCTACAGCCCATGCCCGGGAACCGCGCGTCGGACGTGGGAGCTGCATCTCCTGGCTGTGGCCCGCGACGGCCCCGGTCACTGGCTCGGGGCTAAAAGGGCTGAGGGCATCCAGGATAGAAGGGCCCTTACCGGGCTGCGCCCGCACTGTGCGCCTGAGAACCGCGCGCCCTCCTCCCGCACCGCGCGGTCGGCGCCCTCCGGGGGCCGGGTCCCGCGCCCTCAACGCCACGCAGGGCCACTTACCGCGGTAGCTGGTTCCCGGCTTGTAGAAGTCAGGGTCGCCCTCCACACGGAGGCTGAACTCGGTGTAGCCCTCGCGCCGCGTGCCCTGGACGCGCAGGATGCGGCTGCAGTAGCCCTCCGACTTGGGCACTTTGTCCAGGGTCTCGTCGGAGAAGGCCAGCGCCGCGGCCAGGGGCAGCGCCAGGGCCAGCAGCGCTGGACTCCGGCTCAGCCTCAGGGACGCCGGGGATAGCCTCATCCTCGCGGGCCCCCAACTTTGTGCCTGGCCGCCGGCTCGCCACGCGACTCCTGCTCGAAGGGGTCCCCGCGGAAGCGAGACCTGGCAGAGCCCGGGCGGGGAGCGGAGCTCGGAGCCGGCGCTGGCGACCGGGAGACCTTGCCGCCTCGACTTGGCGGCTGCCGAGCTGCGCTGCGCTGAGCTGAGCCGAGCGAGCCGAGCAGCGCGAGGAAGGGAGGGCGGCGGCGAAGGAGGAGGAGGAGGAGGGAGGGCTGATTTTGCCCAGATCCCCGAGCGCAGCGCTGTTTTGTTTCCGCGCTGGCGATTAGCGGCGCGGCCGTGTTTATTTTGCGACGCTGGATTCCCAGGGTCTGGCGAGGAAATCATAGGGTACAGGGACACTGCGGACTCTGTCCCACCACCAAGGAGGCTGCTGCCCCAACCCCCTGGACCCTGTGGAGTAAGGGTGCTCCAAGGAGGGAAAGACTGAGAACTTTTGTTGCACACCTACTCTGTGTCTGGCAATATTCTGGGCAGTTTACTTACTATATCTGCTCACCTTTTCCACTCTCGCGTCACACAATAAACGTGACATTACTTTCACTCATTTTATAAATGAGCAAACTGAGGCTTTCGGCCAGTTAAGGCAGGGTCAGATGCCATGGCTATCTGACTCTATTGCCCTTCTCTGACCTGGAACAGGTCAGACTGGAGGATGGAAAGGAACAGAATGATTCATCCATTGGGCCCAGTAGGCACAGTGCTATGGCCTGTAATACCTTTGGAGATTTCTGAAAATGTTTTCTTTAAAATCAGAAGAAAAAAAAAAATTTAGGTCCAATAAAATATTTCACTATATAGTATTTATTAATACATTTGTCTTTATACCTACAGAGTCATAAAATATGTTTACTGTTGTTTTATGAAGGGAGGAGCCCCGGAAGACAAAAGTGCCTAAAGCCCATGGGAGTCCTCACAGAGCCCTGGAAAGGGGTTTTGAAAGTTTCAGAGAAAAGCCTGTGTTTTCTTGGCTTAGATTTTAGTTCAGGTTCCCAGTCCCCAGTGACAGATGTTTGGAGAGGAGCCGAGCCTAAGGGCTCACTGGGCAGAGCCTCAGGCTCAACTCCAAAGCCAGACAGGAGAAGACCAGGTGCAGGAATCTCTCCCACTGTTCCCCTGGGCACAGACTTGAATCAAACATTAGTCCTGTCGCTCACCCACTGTGAGACTTGAGCAAGTTATTTAAGCTCTCCAAGCTTCAGTTTCATGCTCAGAAAGGGTGCGTGTGTGCCTCTGGGCTAATACACCCTTCCGCTAGAGGGTGCTAGAGTTAAATGAAATGACCCATATAAAATACTGGGCCTGGTCTCCAGTGTCTCCCCACACCCACCCCCAGCCTCAATGGGTGGGTCGGGGCTGGCCCTGGGTAGCACAGTAATGGAGACCAAGCCCACTTTGGGGATGCCTTAATGCCTCTGCCTCCCCTCAATGTGCACAAGCATCCCAAGCGCTCTCAGAAGCTTTGGTTACGCACCCCCTCCTTCCCCTGGACTGTCAACACGCTTCAAGAGCCTGCATTTAAAAAGCAATCTCCTTTGCTTTCCTTTGACGTCACTAACAAACAGCCCAGAGGAGCCAGCTGCATTGGAGGCTCCATTCCTCCTCGCCTGCCCTCAGTCCTTGGGCTGGGACTCTCACTGCCACTATTAACTGGGCGCCTTCTCTCAGAGGTCCTCTGACAGTGCCCCTTTGCAGAAGGCAATTATGCTCTTTTCTTAGCCTGACCCTCCCTGACGTTCAGCAGCACCTGCTCCAGCTACCAGCCTTCCTTTATGGAGGTGACATTCAGATAGATTCACCTCTCTGTCCTGAGTGAATTATCTCCAGCATGACCGGACTGGCTCAGGGCTCACATAGACTCCATGGTGCACAGTCCCATGCATCCAGCAAGCTTTCCTTGAGTATAGATTTGGGGCCAAGTCTGTGCTGAGTAGTGGGTACCAGAGGGAACAAACATTCACTCATTCATTCATTCATTCATTCATGTCCAATGCCCTCCATGTGCTCAGCACTGGAACACAGGACAAATAAATTACTTGCCTTAGTGGATCTTACAATCTGGGGCAGAGGCAAATATTAAATACATAGTTACACGAATCTTTTCCAATCATAACGGTGATATATATGCTACAAACTAAGCTGTTCATGAGAGTGTACCCGATCTTATCTCAGAGGACAGGAAACTACAGAGATAAATAAAGTGTGGCTCCTGTCTTCACAGAGCTTATTTTACATCCAATAGCTCAATTATGTGTTCTTGAAAGTCTTTTCATCTAAATCAGCATATTTAAATCTAACAGGGAGGTGGGCAGAACACAGCAGGGAGGGACATAATAGTTAATTTCTCACTCAACATTGACAGGAAAACCATGTGATGTAGGAGGCCCCCTCCTCTCTGCTATTTTCCAGATTAGGAACCTATAAAATTTACCTGTCTGGGTGCCACAGCTAGTAAGGCGAAAAAGAACCAGGATTCAAAACAGTCCTCACCAACACTAAAATAGGGTTCTTCCCTCTACGCACTGGTGACCCCATCATCTGGGCCATGACAGCAGACTCTAAGCAGCCCATGGATCTGTAATCCCACTACCGAAGTTAAACTTCCCTAACCCAGCTCTACTGTCACGTCAGAATGCCGCTCGCTCTCCACACATCCAATCCATCACGAAATCACTGGCTTCCAACTCCTTCTTGAATCTGTCCACTTCTCCCCAACTCCTCTGCCACCACACCAGTCTGAGTTGTCATCATCTCTCAGCCTCCTAATTGGGCTGCCCACATCTACTCTACTCTCCTCCAATCCATCTTCTGAGCTGAAGACTGAGTGATCCTTCTTAAAATGCAGATTTGAATGTCAATCCCGAGGTTAAAATCCCTTTTCAGTGGCTTTTCAGAGCTCTCAGAACAAAGAATCTTTAACATGGCCTCTGAGGCCCTGTTTGATCAGCCTTTGAAGAACATGTACCCCTTCTCTCATGGGCTCCGGCCACCATGGCTTTTCCGGTTTATGAACTTTTGCCTGTGCAGTTCTCTCTGCCTGGAACCCAGTGCTTTCGTCTCTCCCACCTCCCACCTTCTCCCAGCCAACTCCTATGCACCCTTCAGATCTCAGTGCAAAACTGCTTCCCCAGAGAAGTCCTTCCTGATTTCCCAGAATAGGTCCTGCCTCCCTTTATATGCTCTCCTGGAACTTGATATCTTTCTCTTAATATTCTCAAGATTTATAATTACTTATTCACTTTTATGTCTGATTTTTACATTTTGTATTTGTTCTGTGTCTGTCTCCATCACTGGAGTCCAAGCTCCGTAAGGGGAGGGACTGTCTCTGGGGATCACCACTGTATCCTCCATGCATATCATGGTGCCTGGCTCCGTAAGTATTTGTTCTATGAATAAAACGTCTTTAACAGCCTCCCAGGACCCTCTGATGCAGCCCAAGTTCTTCAAGTGACCTTCAAGTCCCTCCATGATCTGGTCACAGATCCCAGACTGAGCTCCCAGTGCTTCCCAGCTGGGTTCCCTGTGTCCCGCACTTTCATACTTGACTTGGCACCTTTGCTTATAGCTTTCCCATCACCTAGGGTGTCCTCCCTCCTTCTGCCCATTTAAATTCTCTTCTCCTCCGTGGGATGAGATCTTGCAGTCTCTCCTCTGGACTTCAGTAGAACTAGTGAGAAGAAAGTTTCTTATTTTGACTATTGTGTTCAGTGGATTGTCATGAACTGTCTTGTATGTCTGTGTCTCATCTCCTTAGTAATGAATCCAGTTTACTTTGTTTAATTTCCTGTTCAGATGTTTTGTTTTGTTGTAAAATACACCGGACTTCAAGAAATCTCTTTCCAGTTTTGTAGCCTAAGGCAGAGCTGATGTTAGTTGCTAGGGTGTTGCTAGGGAAAGTCATTTAGCCAGGGCAGATAATTAACTTTATCAGTGTGTGTGGGTAGGTCACAGAAGAGAAGAGCTGGGGGCTCCACTTCTCTAAGGAAAAAAAAAATTCCTTTGATTGGTAAGAGGTGAGATCAGCCTCTTTTTTTTTTTTTTTTTTTTTTTGGTGGTTGTTTTTGTTGTTGTTGTTCTTTTAAGAGAGAAGGGAAAAAGAAGTTTCTAGATTATTGTTTTTCTGAGTATGGTCATTGAAACACAAGCACCAGATGTTTGCCTCAAATGCAAATTCCAAAACCCCATCTCAGACCTATTGAATCTGCACTTTGAACAAATTCAAACTACAGTTTAGGGAACTGCAGCTTATAATTCAGACTTGAGGTGCAAGGCTTCCGTCTGGCTTTCCCACTTTTTGGCTGTGAAGCTGAGCAGTCTTGGGAGCTCACAGGTCCTGTCTAAAGTGTTATGTACAAAACTGGGAACAGTAATACCCATCCTGCCTACCTCCTGGGGTTTTGAGAAATAAACAAGTACTTGAGATAACAATTTGTAAACTTCAGTGATTCACAAAAAAAAAACTAGTTAGCATTATTACTCTTATTTTATTAATTTAGAACAAGAATCCAGAAATGTTATGTCTTTGTTTCCATAACTCATAGAGTTATACTCAGAAGTTTTATGGGAAGGGGTTTTTAGAAAAAGAAAGCAGTTGGATGATGAACGAAGAAAGTCGAATTGCACTGAAGAATCTAACTGTGATCTGCCTGGAAGCTGTCCACCAGGGACCCAGTAAGCTCTGAGACTAAGTTATGGAAGGTGAATATAAAAGTACAATTTTTAAGAATTCTAAAAGCAAAAGACATTAATTAAGTGAAGAGATATTATCCAGCACCTGTTATATTCCAGGCATTGGCCAAATCATATATAATTACACTACCTTTGGAATTCTGAAGCTGATTGGGTCCATCCTACAACTCCACCCAAGGTATGAGTTCCTCCATTCACCTGATCTCTCCAGTCCTTTGGTCTCCATTCAGTTTTACACTTCCCTCTACTCTCTGGAGCATTTCTCTACCTATTTTTCACTGCCCCATCCAGATCAGCATCCTAGAATAACCTTCAAAAATCCCTCTTACTTGAAAGCTCACAGCATCCAATTTACACTCCTTCATCCTCCCTCATCCTACTTCCTTCATCTATAGCCTCATGTCACTCCCTGCAGCCACAAAGAACTGCAAGTGGCTCACTGGCTTCCTGCCCATCCTAACTCATGCTGTAGTCTTGGGAGACTAGAGAGTCTGTACTGATACTCAGCCATCCCTCTAACCTCCTCTATTCCAGAGAGCTTGGGTCCTTCCATATCAGCAGCCCTCCCCTGCAGAAACCATCCTCAGCTTTGGGAATACTGGCTCCCAATGGTCCTCTCTCATTCCACTCCCAGCTATCCCATTGCCTCACCCCCCTTGCATTGACCCCTGTGTCACTGAGACCTGCAATTGCTTAATCAGTTCGGATTTTCCCAGCCCATCTTGTCAGTTCCTTCCCCACCCAGTTTGGACACTATGCTTAACCATTTTAATCACATCCTTACCAACACTCTTCATTAGGTCGCCTCTTTTATTTTTCTACCTCCTCTCTAACTAACCCCCAACCCTAGATCAACTAAGCAGAACAAAGGGACTATCCCCGACTTCTGATTTCTGCTGCAGAAAACCTGGTAACTGCCAATTGCATTACTACAAACTCATGAATTGTACTCTTAACCATAGTTCTTAACCAGCTTCCTTTCCCATTCTTCGCAGGGCCTTCTCTCTTCCTTCTAGTCCTCATCATTTTTATTAAGCCTGCCGTATCACTTTTGCTATAATCGCTCTTTGGGGGGTAACCTGGTCTCTTATTTCACCCCCCAAAGAGAGGACATTAGGCATGGACGTCCTCAAATTGCTACCTCCTCTATCATCAAGCCAAACTCTGGAGAAATCCAAGTACACTTCTCACTTCAAGGGAAGAAGGGTTTTTACTCTTCTGTTCTTCCAAGGCTGATACCCTGCTTGCGCTCCTGTCCTCATTCCCTCCTGCCTTCTGCTGAACACTCGTCTGGCTGTGAGCCTCTCTCCTGCTCTTATGTAGTTCAGTTTCCCTTCCTGTCCACGTCCTCAGCCTGCAGACCTGGGGAGTCTCCCCCATCCTGGGATGGGAGCAGGAGTGGAGGAGTGGGTTGAGGTGGCACTGGGCATGACACTGGACCTTTCGCCACCCTCCTCGCCCTCTCCAGCTGTTCTCTCGCTATGCTTCAGAGGCAGACTTTTGAAAGAGTTGTTCTCCCTTGTTGTCTCTGCCCCCTCAGTTTCCGTTCGTTTTTCCTTGCAGTAAACTTTGGGAACAGTTCACGAGTCTTTATTGAAACTGCTCCAACAGAGGTCACCTAAGACCTCCTAATCGTCATAGCCACTGTGTGAATTGAAATAGACAAAAGCCATCCGTAAGGTTCCAGTCATTGCACAGCTGAATGGAAGCTCACCACTGGAAGAAGTTAAAGAGAAGTGAGCAGCGGGGGCATCTTCTAAGATGTAGACCTGGTCCCAAACTGGAGATGTCTCATTCTCCCTGCTTTGGGTTTACAGATTAGAGAGAGCATCATGTCTGAATGCCATACAGCCTATGCCAGGTACAGATACGGGCAGCTCCCAAGAAAAAGCTTTTGCAAATCCAGCCATGTCCAGAATGTGGACACAGCCCACATTTCCCCTGTGGTTTACTTGCTATTAATCTAGCAACCCCGACCAAACGCAGCCACCTTTTTGAAGTTCTGGAACTTCACCACATGACCATGGCACACTACTGCCACCCGGTGACAGTAAACTGAACATGCAGTAATATTCAGTAAGGCACTCTCCAGGCACTCTTCAGGTCACCTCCTTGGAGCTACTATAGACTAGATTGTTTGTTCTTTGAGAAAGAGTCACTGAGTTTTCCACTGTGTTTAGAATAAAGTGTCTGAAGGAACTATGTATTTAATGAATTTTTGTGATATTCAATCTTTTCATTCAACAAACATTTATTGATTAACTGGGAGGAAAGTTTTACAGAGACAAGACATAATTCCTGCCTTCAAAAAGCTGCAGAGAGAGATAAAGCAGATATTTGTGAGTTGAAAAATCAGATAGTATTAATGAAAGCACAGAGCAAAATGACTAATTCTGCTTGGGTGAGGGCCCAGGAAAAGGTAACATTTGAAAAGGCACTCAAAACCTTCTTGAAAGATAGATAAGAACTTGCCAGTTGGAAAAGGGGAATAGGTATTCTAGCAGGGGGAACAGCTAGTACAAAGGCAGAGAGGTGTGAAAAGGCAGGATGTGTCCTTGAGGTGATAGAATGACCTTTTCAGTGGCACCATATAAAGATGAACTGTCAGTGAGAGTCTGGGGGCAGGGATATATGCTAAAAGGCTTTAACAGCAGTCCAGAGGAGGGCCATGCACTAAAGCTCGAGAGGAAGGAATGACCTGGAGTGTTGTTAAGGAAGTAGGGTGAATAGGGCTCCGTGCATGGGGATGTGCAGGAGGGGAGAAGGGAGTCAACAATGACTTTGAGCGCTCTCGCATGAGCCATGGGGGTGAGGGGTGTCACCGGTGGTATAACTTTCTGAGATAATGAACTCAAGAAGAGAAGCCATGGGCGATGGTGTGAGATGATATACATTCAATTGTGGGTATGTTTCCATGTGCTGCAAATAAAAAAAGGCTTTCTTTGCCTTCCAATTATCTGTGGCCCAAGTTTTGCACCTCTCCCAATCTGGAAAATATAATTGCTGAAGTGTCAGGTTTACGGATTGTGCTGGGGCTTTAAATAAGCTGCATCCAACTGTTACTTCATATACACAACCCAAAGAGCTAGGACCTGTGGGAAAAAAAAAAGTCCCCAGAACATAATTCAGCCCCCAAATTATTTCTCTTAGAAAATTGGAACCAAGTCTGTTGGTCTGAGCATTAAAGAGGGAGTAAGAATAAAACACATTTTATTCATTCATCAGATTGTGGCGACACTGACAATTCTGAGCCCTTTATTGAGTCCCTGAAGGACAGGAGGGCATGCCTCTTTATCTCTAAAGGGCTGTAATAATCACAGCAGACAGTCGTAACATGATTACTATGAGCCAGGGAGTGGTGATCTAAATGCTTCACATGTATAGACTCATGTAATCCTCAAAACAACCTGGATAATTTTATTACCCCCATTTTGCAGATGAGTAAACTGAGGTACAGAGAGGTTAGGCGACTAGCTTGCCCAAGGTCACAATCTATTTGAGAGCCCATGAAGATCTACAAGAGACATTTCAGGGCCAATTAAGAACCAAGACAAATGGTCTCTGTGTTCCTTGCCCAGTGGGAGAAATTCCCACAGGCTTGAGGGGTCCAAAAGTTTCAGGGAAACAGTGAGACCTGATGGAGGGGTCAAATTTGTAGAGATGAGGGAGAAAGGCACCCTGAGTAGCACTGACTGTACGAGCATGGAACAGTGGCGGAGTAATGAGGGGGCTACCTCGTCTGGAGCAGAAGGTTTGTGGCAGGGAATCACGGGGGAAGCTGCTGTGACAAGAGCAGAACTGTGATGAGCCTGTAGTATTGGAGTTTCTCCTGAGAAGTTTCAAATGTGAAATGAGCTTTCATTGTCAGCCCAGTGCATTTAATACAGTGGTACAAGAGCCAGAATACAGAGTGCGTTCATTCATCAAGCTCCATTAACTCATTAAACTTACATTTCACTTTCGTCTCTGTTCCTTCGTTCTTCTTAGTAAGTCCTGGCATCTGGGATGCCGACCTTTTAGAAAGATTCTTATGCTGACTGTCAGTCCCCTTCCCCATCCGTAAAAGCTCAGCTCAAATGGTATCTCCAAGAAGCCTTCACCAACACCCCAGGAAGGGTTCTCTCTCCTGTGTGCCTCAGGCTCCATGTGCATAATCCCTGTAGCACTTATCACATGGGATCATCATTAATGTATACATCTTGTTATCTCTCACAAGACCCCAGGGTCCTTAAAAGGCAGAATTGTTTGCTTTGTATCCCTAGTACCTTGCCCAGTGCCTGGCACATAGTAGACACTCAGTAAGTATCTGTTGAATGAATTAAAAAATGGATGAAGGAATGGATGAGTGACCACCACCATACTGGAAGGAATCTATAGGATTATCTTGTTCAAACATTTCTCTTTTGAGAACTCTATAAAACAAAGTATCTCCCTAGAACCTTAGTTGATATTACAGTGGCCTATTTATTTTTTGCCTTCATAACACTCATCACAACCTGTAATTATCTGATGTACTTGTTGATTCTCTTAGCACAGTGTAAACTTCATGAGTGCAGGCACCATCTCTGTCCTGCCCACTATTGCATCTACAGCTCTTCCACAGAACGTGACTCATAGTAAATGCTCTACAGATATTTGTTGAATAAAAGAATGAATGTCACATCTCCAGTTAATTGTTCAGATTCTTTTTGGATCTCTCAAGTGAAGAAAAAGCCCTTCCGATTCTTTTATGCAATTCTAATTATTAGGAAAATTTTCTTTTTATTGAAATAAGAACTACTTCCCTAGGATCCTTCTAGAACAAGCCTAAGTCTCTTACAAGAAGCAGACTATGGTGAGTTTTAAATATGTCCACACATTTTTCGATATTTTTCTTCAGGAGGGAGAGCTTAATTTCCCTCCCTTTGAGGGTGAGCCAGACCCAGTAACCCGCTTCTAATGACTATAATAATACCGAAGTTATGGTATGTGGTTTCAGAAATGAGGTCATGAAAGGCACTGTGACTTCGTCCTTGCTCTCTTAATAGCTCATTCTGGAGGATGTTAGCTGCCATATCATGAGGACACTCGTGCAACCCTATGGAGAGACCTACATAACAGGAACTGAAACCTCCTGCCCTGTGAGTGAGCTGTCTTGGATGTGAATTCTCCAGCCCCAGTCAAGCCTTTAGATGACTGCAGCCCCTACTGATATTCTGCCTGCTACCTCACAAGAGACCCCAAGATAGAGCTACCCAGTTAAGCCACTTGTGAATTTCCAACCTACAGAAACCGTAAGATAATAAATGTTGTTTTAAGACACCTAGTTTTGGTACAATTTGTTACACATCAACTGATAACTAATACATAGCTTTTAAAGTATTTTCTGAGAACTACAATGTTGTACTCTTTTCTTCTCTTTTCCAGGTTAGACGTGGTTTCTGAACCCCTCATCCTCCTATTCTCTCTCCCGAGGGCACATTACAGCTTGTCACAAACCATGAGAAAGGCTGGCACCCAAACCGAAAACAGAATTTAAGGTATGGCTGTGTTACCCAAGAAGAGTCTATATTCTCCCCATCTAAACATGGCCACATCATGCTATCAATTTACATTGACTTTTCCCCTCATTTTATTAGGAAAATTTTCAAACATACAAAAAAGTTGAAAGAACTTTACAATTAACACCCATATATCCACTACTAGATTCCACAATGAACATTTTACTACACTTGCTTTATCACAAATCCGTCTATCACCCTACCATTCCAGTAGTGTTTCTTATTTGTTTGGTGCATTTCCAAGTAAGTTGAAGACATCCACATAGATCTTTCAGCCAACCAAAATCTCCAAATCCTTTCTTACTTGCTCCCTCCCCCAACCTGCTTCATTCCCTATCTTGTGCTTGGACCTGAAATACAGTTCTTGTTTACATTTACTGGTGTGGAAAAGCAGAATGGCATAGGGAAAATAGAATAGGTTTTGAAGGTAAATATGCCTGGGTAAGACTCTAGTTCTTTCACTTCCAGCTGTGTGATATTAGGCAAGTGACTCAACTTCTTGAACACTTGGTTCTTTTCATTTGTAAAATAAGGATGATAAGAAGACCTACACTGCAGAGCTACTCAGAGGACAAGAGGTTACCTATGAAAAGCCTTTAGTGTATTATCTGGTATGTAGAAGATGTTTAATAAATGATAGCTAATATTATTTAGTCCACCATTCCTGCCCATATGCATAATTTTGGATTCTTACTCTGTCACACAGATTTACATCCTCAAGTCAGTAGACTCTATATAGGTCTGCTAGAAAATCCTCATCCCAGAAATTGTTGTGGAGCATGACTGGGGACAAAGATTGAATCTTTTTTTAAAATTTTTTTAACATCTTTATTGGAGTATAATTGCTTTACATTGCTGTGTTAGTTTCTGCTGTATAACAAAGTGAATCAGCTATACGTATACTTACATCCCCATATCCCCTCCCTCTTGCGTCTTCCTCCCGCCCTCCCTATCCCACCCCTCTAGGTGGTCACAAAGCACCGAGCTGATCTCCCTGTGCTATGTGGCTGCTTCCCACTAGCTATCTATTTTACATTTGGTAGTGTATATATGTCAATGCCACTCTAGAGAATGGACTTAAGGACACAGGGAGGGGGAAGGGTAAGCTGGGATGAAGATTGAATCTTCTACCAGTAATAAATATTGTTATTGTTAATGTCTGATACTAATTAGAATAATACAATATAGTACTAATAGCTATTGCTTAGAGAGCTGACATGAACTATTCATTAGCAGTCTTTTGAGTTTTTTTTTTTTACTTAAAGCATTTTTTTATTGTGGTAAAATACACATAACATAAAATTTACCACCTTAGCCATTTTTATGTGTGCAGTCCATGGCATTAAATACATTCACATTGTTGTGCAGCCATCACCACCATCCATCACCATAACTCTTTTCATCTTGTAAATCTGAAACTCTGTACCCATTAAACAAGAATTTCCCATTCTCCCCTCCCCCCAGCCCCTGGCAACCACCATTCTGCTTTCTGTCTCTATGGTTTTGACCACTCTAAGCACCTCATGTAAGTGGAATCATACACTATTTGTCTTTCTGTGACTGGCTTATTTCACTGAGCATAATGTCCTCAAGGTTCATCCATGTTGTAGCATATTGCAGAATTTCCTTCTTTTTTTAAGGCTGAACATTGTATGTATGTACCACATTTTGTTTATCTATTCATCCTTCTATGGACAGGTGGGTCGCTTCTACCTTTTGGCTATTGTGAATCATGTTGCTATGAACATGGGTGTACAAATATCTCTTGGAGACCCTGCTTTCAGTTCTTTTGGACATATGTCCGGAAGTCTTTTGAGTCTTTTGACCAGTTATAAATCTACCCTACTCTACTGTCACACCAACCATATTTCTCCTTGTTATCTATAAGGACATTACAAGTGACTTCATTAAATGCCATGCTGATGATGAATGCATTTTCTACATCTCCCATCTTTCCTTTGTCTACCAGCCTAGTAATATTTTCGTTACAGAAAAGTTATCTGCTTGGAAGTTTCTTTGCAAACTCATGGCGGTACCTAGTAATCAAGTCTCTCTTTTTTTTTTTTAAACATGCTTAAATCTGTTTCTTAGAAAATCTTTTGTTGGAGAAACTACTAGTTGTCTGACCAGTACCTTTCTCTCCTTCTTTACTGACAAATCCCTGGTCTTTTGGGGGGTGGGAGAAATGTGCCCAACTAAAAAACTACACTCTCCACTTGTTTCAGATACTAGTGGACCATCTGAGACATCCTGACCAATGAGATATAGGTGCAAGTTGCTGGGTAGAGTTTTGGGGGAAAGCCCCTTAAAGGTTTGGGCTGGGAGAGATGACAGAGTTGGTTTGCTCTTGTCCTTCCCTTCCTTCTGCCTGGCACAAAGAAACTTATGCTGGCCATGGAGGAGCCATCTTGGGACCATGAAGTGACAATGAGGGAAAGGCCAAGAGAATCTCAGAGAGTAAGTCCTGACATCCTTGAGCAGCTAAACCGATGCCCACCTTAGGACTGCTCATGTAATGAGAAAAATAGGTCTCTAAATCGGTTAAACTACTCTTTTCAGGTTTCAATTACTAAAAATGTCATTCTTAGTGATACATCTGTCCTGGAATTCTGACCAAGATGAACACCACTGCTCTATAGGTTGACGACTCCATCTTCTTCCAAGATATAGAATCAAGATGCTATTTGATGATTTTCTGATTTCTACCACCACTGAATTCCCCACAATTCCACTGTCTAGATGCCAGTGATCTTGGTTGCAACTTATCTTCATGCCCAGGTAGGTAATTTGTTTAGTCCAGGAGAGTTGGCCTCATTTGGAGCAGGTCAGTTTTGCAATTTTTCTTGGACTTCAGGTCTCTTGTGCCAATATTGTTTTCACTCTCTCCAGTCCAATAAGCATTCTCATTGACAAAGACGGAAGCCAAGCAGAAAAGCAGCTCTGTTTTCTCTCTGTTGTCCACTACTCTCCCCACCCTTCCTTCAGCCACAAATGCTTGAGCCCTGAACTTATTATCCTTCCAGACAGAAGGAAAAGTCTGTTTTGTTAATCTTGACATTACTTGCACATCTCTGCTCAGTTTGGTCCCCAAACTTCCTTACACAATTCCCAATATATGTTTGCAGATGGAAAGAATGTATCTAAGATATGAACAAACTAATGAATTCGATCAACCATGGAAATACAACAGGGAATGCTCAGTCGTTCAGAGTGCAAGCATGGTTTGGGGTTTTGTTTCTTCTACATGTACAGTGTGGGCTGACTGCACTTCTTGATCATATTTTTGTAGTCACTATTCAGAAACACTGGGGAGGAGGGCATATTTGGAAAACAATTGACAAAAGAAGTGCCTGAATTTATTATTTCTTGGGACAAGCATCTCTCTGTCAGGCTAAATCCAAGTTCCTTCTCTGCTTTTGCCTTCTAACTGGTTTTCTAGGAGCAGAGGATTGTTCCCTCAAACCCAATCAGAAATACACTAAATGATCTATTAAGCATTCTGTATTTTAAAGGTCCTCATAATCTCTAATTTCAGAAAGTACTTGTGTTAAGCAGGGCTCTTTTTGTTGTGTGAAACAGAGCAGGGAATGACAAAACTCTTTCAGGTAATAAGTATTTTCAGCTTTACAGATTGTATCGTCTCTGTAACAACTACTCAACTCTGCCATTATAGCATGAAAGCAGCAATAGACAATAAGAAAGCCAGTGAGTGTGGCTGTGTCCCAATAAAACTTAATTGATGGACACTAAAATTTGAATTTCATGTACAATTTCATGGTTCATGAAATATTGTTCTTCTTTTGACTTTTTTTCTTTTTTTTTTTTATTAATTTTTATTGGGGTATAGTTGCTTTACAATGTTGTGTTAGTTTCTGCTGTACAGCAAACTGAATCAGCTATACATATACATATATCCCCTCTCTTTTGGATTTCCTTCCCATTTAGGTCACCACAGAGCACTGAGTAGAGTTCCATGTGCTATACAGTATGTTCTCATTAGTTATCTATTTTATACATAGTATCAATAGTATATATATGTCAATCCCAATCTCCCAATTCACCCCACCAGCCCCCATTCCCCCTTGGTACCCATACCTTTGTTCTCTATGTCTGTGTCTCTATTTCTGCTTTGCAAATAAGATCATCTATACCATTTTTCTAGATTCCACATATGTGCATTAATATACGATATTTGTTTTTCTCTTTCTGACTTACTTCACTCTGTATGACAGTCTCTAGGTCCATCCACATCTCTGCAAGTGACCCAATTTCATTCCTTTTTATGGCTGAGTAATATTCCATTGTATATATCTACCACATCTTCTTTATCCACTCCTCTGTTGATGGACATTTAGGTTGCCTCCATGTCCTTGCTATTGTAAATAGTGCTGCAATGAACATTGGGGTGCATGTGTCTTTTTGAATTATGGTTTTCTATGGGTATATGCCCAGTAGTGGGATTGCTAGGTTATATGGTAGTTTTATTTTTAGCTTTTTAAGGAACCTCCGTACTGTTCTTCACAGTGGCTCTATCAATTTACATTCCCACCAACAGTGTGAGAGAGTTCCCCTTTCTCCACACCCTTTCCAGCATTTGTTGTTTGTAAATTTTTTGATGATGGTCATTCTGACCAGTGTGAAGTGATACCTTACTGTAGTTTTGATTTGCATTTCTCTAATAATTAGTGATGTTGAGTCTTTTTGACTTTTTTCAACCATTTAAAGTTGCAAAAACTATTCTCAGCTTCTGAGGCAGGAGGTTGGATTTGACCCATAGGTCATAGTTTGCTGATCTCTGAAACAGAGATAACCTTAAGGCTGGTTCAAGAAAAGGGTTCCTTTCTATAAAGCTATAGCTAGAACTCATGGGAACTGGAAAAGAAAAGTAGAAATTGGTTAGGAACTCAGTCTACGCTATACCAGAGGGTCTCCCTCGTGGTTTCTCTGCATCGTTCAGCACTTCGACTCCTTCTCTGAGTCCAGCCAGCTACCCTTCTGCACTCAGAACTTCAACAGATAAATCAATAGGTAATCCAATATGGTGGGACAAATGCAATGAAATTGGTTTGCATGAGGTGTTATGGGGCACAACAGGAAGTTAGGAGAGCTCAAGAGCCAAATTGAAGAAGGACATTGGTGATCAGAGGTTTGAGGAAAGTGTGGAAGGTTTAGAATGGTCTGTGTGGAGAATGAGATAGGAATCAGACAGAACAAAAAACCTCCTACATATCACTGAAGGCCCAAGTGATGCTGAGAGTTTTAGCATTTGATAGGTGTATTAATTTGGTTGTCTTTGGCAACAAGTAATAGAGAATCTTCTCAAATCGGTTTAAGCACTGAGTTCACTAGAATGCAAGTGTCCTAAGTGCAGGAAATGTCTCCATCTTGTTCACTGCTCTGGCCCCAGTTTCTAGGACAATAGCTGTTGCATAGTAGGCATCCAGTAAATATGTGTTGAATGAGCAAATGAATGACCTCTCATAGCAGGAAGTGAGCTCCAGGCTTGGTTAACACAAGCTCATTGGCATCATAAAGGATTCAAGTTCAAAAGTCTATCTTTCAGTGAGTGGGCTTTGGCTTCAGGCTAGTTTTTCATGGTTCCAAGATGGCCACTACAGTTCTGGTCATTATAACCAGACCCCAAAATGCCCAACAGAATGAAAAGAAGCTATCTACTCCTTGAGTCTCTTTTTAAGAGTGAAAAAACCTTTTTCAGAAGCCTCAGCAAACTTCCCCTCAGTTCTATTGGCCAGAAATGCATCACATACCAGTGTCTAAATTAATCACTGGCAGGGCTAATGAGACCTCTCTGATCAGCTTAGATCCCTGGTTCCCCACTGTGAGTGATTTTGTGCCCCTACTCCCTGCCCACAAGGGGACACTGGGAATGTTTTGAGACATATTTGATTGTCATGATTGGGGTGAGGGTTGCCAATGGCACTTAGTAGGTAGAAGCCAGGGATGCTGCTAAACCACCCTACAATGCAGAGGACAGACTCTACCATGAAGAAGAAGTATCCAACTCAAAATATCAGTAGCGCTGAGGTGGAGAAATTCTGGTTTAGGCCAATCAGAGTCTCCCCCTGGAGCTGGGGTGGGAGCTACTTTCCTTAAAGCATATGGCCAGGGAGGAGCAGGAAGTGTGTATGAAGTCAGGGTTCTATAAGGCAGGAGGGAATAAAAAGGAGGTCGGGGATGGGGGAGAAATGGATGCTGGGTAGGCAATCAACTGAGTACTCACCAGAGGGATTGATTGGATTTTCTAATTTAGCAGATGACCCAAGGAGCCTTTGGAAAGACTTTTTTTGTTTTTTGTTTTTTTAGAAATGTAGAACAAAGAGTTCCTGCTTCCTATAAACAAAATAAAGAGTTCCCACCTTTTTTGGACCAAATAAAAATGATAACCTGATGGCCATTCACCACTTCAGTAAATACACATGTGGAAAATTAGGAGGAACTGATGTTCATAGATTGCCTACTGTGAGTGCCAGTGCCTGGAGCACCTAAGATGTACAGAAGCCACGCCAGACACTTACACAGCTCATTCCATGTCATCCTCACAACTACACAGCAAGGCATGCACTGTCATCTGTGTTTTACAGATGAGGCCCAAGGTGATCCCCCTGTAAGTCAGAGAGCTAGGATTCTCCATCTCATTCTGCACTTGAAACCCCTTCTCTGAGTTTAGGACAGGGCAGAAGATGCAGCATTTCCGGAAGGAGCACAGCCACAGAGGATGCCAGGTACTGACTCATCATCTCTGGTACCTTACAGGCTACAGCATCTTCCAAGGGCAAACAGGCTGGGTGAGAACTGCTCTAGAGAAAAGGGCCTCTCTTGACAGAGATCTGCCTTTTTAATGGCTTACAAGGCCCAGGAGAACCTCTCAATCTCAAACTCTGTGAATTAAATGATTTCTTTGGAGACTTTTCCTCCTCCTCCCTCCTCAGCACATACTCAGCTTTTATATCACTCTGCTTTCTCATTCTGATGGGGAAAAAAAAAAAAATCAGGAGTGATAGAACCAAAATTTTTCTGAAGTATTCCTGGAAGACAGTGTATGGTCATTAGAGAGTGTTCACCTATTTGCTCTTGAAAATCTTCCCTGAGAAGCTCCCTCTGACTGCCTGGAATTATGATTCAGCCTCGGTCTCCTGGAAAGCATGCTGGGGAGAGAAGGGGCCCAGCCTCAGCTGTCCAAACAGAGGGGAATTGAACGCCTTTGTCCCGTATGAGACCACTGAGCACCATGGTAATTTTCTGCTCTCACCCAGGGGTGTAACAAAGGCTCTCTCCCTCCCTCTTTCTTCCCTTTGACTCTTGTGTTGGTTTGGAAGAAGGAGGGGTCTGTGGTAGGTAAGCTGCAGGTTTGGGACTGGGTCTTAGAATGAACAAGAAAGGAAAAGGGACGTAACGATTATGCACGCTGGGTCCCATCAAGGCATGTGGTTCCACCCTCATAGTAAGCGCTACTGTGTGCTGCAAGATTTCTGGCACGTTCCTAAAACAAAAATTGGACTCAGTGGAAAACCAGGAGCTTTTGACACAACTCTTTGGGCTTGAGTTATCTCACCTACATAATACATCTGACTTCCCAGGGTCAATGTGGGAAATCAAATGAGATATAGGTTCCAGGTTCAAAATATGCGGTTATATACGTTCATCGGCTAATTCATTTGCATCAGGCTCTCCTGATTGGGGTTCAGCGTCACACATCTCACCGAGATATTTTCCCGGCATGCCCCTGTGTTGGTGATCTTTTGCTGTATAACAAACCACCACATAATACAGCAGTCTACAACAACCACCGTTTTAATTACTTGTGATTCTATGCGTCAGCAAATTAGGCTGGGCTCCGGTGGGTGGTTCCCGTGTTGGTTTTGCCTGAGGTCACTTCATACAGCTGCAGTCCTGTGGTGGCAACATTCTGTGATTGGATGGTCTGAAGTCGCTTCACTTGTGTTGGTGCTGGCTGTCAGCTGGGCCACATACCTCCAGAAGGCTAGCCTGGGCTTCGCTTGGTAGATGGGCTCCAAAAGCAGTGAGAGAGAGAGGGCAAGCACCGATGTGCAAGCCCAAGCCTCAGTTTGCCTCATGTTTGCTAAGGTCTGTAGATGTAAGAAAGTCACAGGGAGGCAATGTGGGGGGAATGAGGAAAGCACAGTTCACCGGAGCCACTCCTATCATGATCTGCCAGGCCCCTCCCTCTCCTGGAAACATATCCCTTGCTTCTCACTGGACCTCCCAGAAGTAGACTAGTTGTTCAACAAATGTACACTTCAGTTACAAAACTCAGTTTGGCTGAACTCTGTATCATTTTGTAGAACCTCCCCTACCCCTTCTTGCTGGATGGTAGAAATTTAAATTTAATTTTTAGTTGCCTCCCCTCCCCCACTCCCTGAAAGTCCCATCCAAGTTCCAGAGTTGGGGAGGCATTATCTGCTCTGGGTTGTCATCTATCCATGATGGCATTTGTGGGATGTTCTGGCTCTTCAGTGAAAGATCCATGCAGTCCCCTTGAGGTCTGGCCACTGGCAGCTACTTTTCTGTCCCTCTGTAGTCCACTCAATTATTCCACTACTGTTACTCCCACTGGGCTGTGGGAATCTCTTAGGGACTGTTTGAGGTCCTCCCCATAGACTAGGTAGCTGTTTCCTTTCTGAGGTCTTTGGGTTCCACATAGGAAACAAGACAACCGTGTTCCATCTCTCCATTTTCCCCAGCTTTTCTGGGGCATCTACTCTACCCTGAGCTCAGCCTGACTGAAGGAGAAACAAGCCCCTTCTTCAGAGATCCATGACATCCATGCACTTATCTCTTCCCTCCTGGCTCCCTCTCCCCCCTTCAGGGACTCTTTCTAGTTGGAGGTAAGCTTGGCTCTCACTCACCTGGTGTCTCCCATCTACTGTTCAAGCCCAAAGTTCTCCCCATTACCCCTGAGGACTAGCTTTCTTTATTCAAAAGAAGGTATTGGAATTGAGGGAATAGAGTTTTATTTTGGGGGAAGTAGTCATTTTCCAGAACTGATATCTTGGTCTATATGATCTTTCTTTGGGCCATAAGGCCCTGTTAAAACATAAAGGGCCATGCCGAGATTGGGTTAAGTACTCTGGCCAATGATTGAAGAAGGAAAGCAAAGGAAGCATTTATTGAATACATATGTACAAGACATTAGACTAGATTCTTTTATAGGATTCAACTTTTATATTATCCTAGTCCTGCAAGTAGGTATCAGTATCCCCATTTTGAAGGATAAGAAAAGTGGGGCTCAGAATGCTTATGCACCTTGCCTGAAGCCACAGAGCCAGTCAATGGCAGAGACAGATCTTGACCTGAGATTGTCAGAGCAAACAAAACATCTTTGCAACATCCTGCAACCAATGTAGGTGGATGATAGTGTTCTCATGGTGCACAGATTCTATAAGTTATAAATACCTCTGGGTCTCTGAGCCTTCTCTCTTTTCTGGGCTGGGGATACAAAGCAAGGAGGGATGGAGACTTTGAGTCACATTGATCTGTGGGACTCCCTGATGCTTGTGTTCAGCCTTGGGAAACGGAAGTAGTACAGCAGCCCCACTGTGAGTTATGCTTTTACTGGGGGAGAGAATTAGCCCATGGGGCTCCGGTGCTCCCCTCAACTCTAAGACTGTCAGCAGCTGCACCCCTGCCAGCGTGGATGTCTCTCCAAACCCATCCTCCACTCACAGCCCGCAGCAACACCAGCCTGTGCCTCTTTGTTTAAGAGGCATGAACAACGTTTCCACTCAGCGCATCTTTCTTTTAGAAAATGTCCTGACAGCTTTACTACTTTGGCTTCTTTATGGGGCAGTGGAAGCGCGAGAGCAGGAGAAAAATCAATAGCAGGCAATGGAGGGCACAGGAGAACGCTTCGTGCCTGTGCTCACTGACCCCATTCACCACCCCCTGCCCCGGCCGCAGTCCGAGCTAACAGGTTGAAAAGCGTGCTGCCCAAGACCTGGAAGGCATCAAGAATGGAGCTGACCAGATCCATGGAGACTACAGTGAAAGGTCACGACCACAGATTTATTTGCTCAGGACCTCCAGGCTGTTGCGAAGGGAGTGGGCTTTGACCTGGGGTGATGAAGAAAGAGTCTTTGGAATGAAATGGTTGGCCCCTCCTTCCAGAAGGGACACTAGGAATAGAGTGAGGATGTAAAAGAGAAACCAGTATCCTTTGAGGCAAGAGTGATGGGGCAGCAGGTCAGCAAGAAGCCCTGAGGGGTGACAAAGTCAGGCTGTTACACTTCAGAGAGCTGAGAGGTCTGTTAAGAAGGAAGGCAGAGTTTCCTCATGCTGGCTGCCCACACTGGGAAGGGACTACCTTTCACTGAAGTAGCATCCTTGATGGACAAATGAGCCCCTGGCTCCACATGGGTCTCCTCTGTAGCCACAGCATCCTGGGGGCTAGGGTATTGAATGCAACACTGAAGCTGAGCTGGCCTCTTCCGGCTAGCCCCAGGGGAGAGCTATTAAACTGAAAGATGATTGGGAGAAGAGTAAATAGTAACCTGCAATCCCTTCTTAAGCAGAACTCCCATGAGAAGAAAGTAATTTCCATCATGGAGTTAATGATAAAGGCCCAAGCAGCACATCAAAGCATTGTTGAAAGGACTGAATGAGATATTTCATTTAACTCAGAGTTTTGCCAGTGCAACTCAACAGAGGTTAATTTTAATACTATCCATCTTAACAGCTGAATAGTATTCCATTATATGGATGCACCATGATCTATTGAACCATTTACTTACTGATAGACATTTAGTGTCTCCCCTTTTATGTGCAATAATAAACACAAAATGCCACACTGAACATCCTTTTACACACATAATTGACAACGTATACAATTACTTCCTTGGCATAAACTCTTGTAAATGGAATCGCTGGGGTACAGTGTATCTGCATTTTAAATGTACATATTAATGGATTTCTCCCTAAGAGATGCTGTAGTCATCTGAACTCCCCCAACCATTTTTCTTTCAATTTTTCCTAGTGTTATTTGCTATATAGAAGTCTGTTGCTGTTATTCTGTCAAAGTTAAAGCTGTCAGAAATTTCAAAAAAAAAAAAAAAAAAAGCCCAAGCAGCTCTATTGCTGTGAGTAAATGACTGTTAAATGGAATTGCCCTTTTGTGGCTACTACTATCTAGTGCAAATTTCCTGCCAAAGGGCTGTACCAACTTACATTGTCACAGGAAATGGGGCCTGTTTCCCTATAGACTTGGGTTTTCTTATTTTAAAGAATTTTGCCTGAGTTAATACCATTCTCATTTTAATTTGCATTTCTTTGCTTATTAGCGAGGGTAAATGTTATTTTCCCAGATTTGTGTTCCTTTGTGAGTGAATCTCTAACCTGATTATGAAAATGGGGAGAAGTGCCCTTGAGACACCAATGAGAAGAAAAAAGGGTGAGAAAGAGGAAAAAGGAAAGACTGGAGAAAGAGATAGAAAAACTCTTTAGACTAAGGTTGGAGTAGGACAAAATACACAGAATCTGGAGTCATTTCCCCCCCAATCTCCCATTTCAATCACAACTCTACCACTTAATAGATACGTAATCTTGGGCAAGTCACTTAATTTTACCCGTAAAATGGAGATAATAGCTCTTGATTCATAAGATTATTATAAGGATTAAATGAGCTAATGTATGAAAAGTATCTAGTTAGTGCCTAACCATTACTATAATAATTATTATAAATACATAATTGCTATACATGTAATAATATACAATTCATTTAAATATATTATTTATAAGTAATATATTTATTTTGCTATTACTATAATTATTATCCAAGCACTAACCTAGGCAGTTTCCATAGGTGTCTAAAATATATTTATAATAAAGCAGCAAGATAATGAACAGAGTGGAGTGTCTGAAACTGGACACACCTGGAGATGAGTCCTGGATCTGCTAGATACTATGTTATTTAAACACTTAGAGATTCAATTTTCTCATTTATTAAGTCAGGATAAAAATAAATGGCTAGCAGAGTGTATGCCAAAATTAAGTAGCATAGACAAGAGCCCTCAGCCCAGTGCCTGGCAAGTAGGAGTTGAAGTCATTGTAGTTGGAATAGCAACGAATATTCAGAGCGTGTTGTTATGCCGGCCGTGTGTTCAACAATCTACGTGTATCTCATTTTAATCCTTACAAAACCTTATATCCACTTTACAGATGAGCCAATTGAAGCTTAAATAGGACTATATGACTTATGTTAGGTCGTCTACCTTATAAATGACAAGAGTTAGAATTTGAACCCCAAACTCTCTCACTATCTGCAGGTACTTTCAGTAACCTTCTTCATCTGTCCTTTTAAAAATTATTGTAGGGACTTCCCCGGTGGCTCAGTGGTTAAGACTCCACACTCCCAAAGCAGGGGGCCCAGGTTTGATCCCTAGTTGGGGAACCAGATCCCACATACATGCCGCAACTAAGAGTTCGCATGCCACAACTAAGGAGCTGGCGAGCCGCAACTAAGGAGCCCGTGAGCCACAACCAAGACCTGGCACAACCAAATAAATAAAATAAATATTAAAAAAATAAAAATTATTGTAACACTTTATTCCATCTTTAGTTTTCCCACTTGTCACATAGAATCACTATTGGCTATGTCTGTGTCTGTCTTCCTCTCTAGATCGTGAACCCCTGGAGTTTTCTCGTATCTCTATTCCTATAGCACTCACCCATATTCCCTAGCACAGTGCCTACCCATAGCGCCAGGGTCCACGTTGTTGAATGTGCATGCTCTTCCTAGCCCACCTCCCCACTTCCATACCAGTCCTCCTCTGCACAGCCCAGGCCCCAGGCTCCCTTCCTGCCTGCTCTGCTCCCAGCCTGCCCCACAACCAATCCCATCTGCAGCAGCACCTGGCCCAGGCGCAGCCTCATGTTCTATGGCTCAGCATCAACCTCTCACTGCTGTCCCTTGGACTCTGAGGTGCGCCCCGGGCTCTGCTAACAGTTTCTGCCTCCATCCCTAGCTTCAGCTCACCTGCCTGGTGCTTTCTCTGTGTCCCCAGCCCACTTCCAGGGTAGAGGGAAAGAGATGGTCTTAATGCTGTGGGGAACTACTCTTCCACCTTGCTGGCCCTTGGATGTCCCCATCCTGTATCTGTGGCCAAGAGCTGCATTGCTAACCCCAAGAATATGCCAGCTAAGATGATTTTTCCAGGGCTTTCATCTCAAGTCCAGTGAAGTGAACATCCTGTAAGTCCTGAGGAAGCCAGCTAGGAAGGATGCATTCGTTTGACTCTAATCCTATTGATTGACATTTTGTACTTCAGACTCGATGGTTACACAGACTTTACACTTAAAATGGAATCCGTCTCAGCAGCACTTATTGGGTACCAGCTTTGTGCCCTGCATGTGCAGGGCGCTGGGATGACAGTGATTAAAAAGACCCAGTCCTTGCTCTTGGGGAGCTCTCTGGTCCATATTCAGATTGGTTCAAGTTCACTGTGGTGCTGGTTGTCTTCTTATATGTAATTATATTTTACTTATAGGTTTTTATTTTTAAAAATCCACTGGAGACCCATGCCATCTGCGTGGATTACCTTTTCCAGCACTTCACTCAGCGCCATGGGCCTGAAGGCGATTAACGTAAGCTCGTTGATGACATTGAACTTCCTCAAATCTTCAGGCATATTCTTTCATTCATCCTAGTTGGTGTCTTAATGTGATAGTAGGTTGACTGATTTTTATGTGAGTCTTAATCACCTGTCAGATGTTCAACTTGAAATTCAACTCCAGCTCCACCAAACATATGACCTTGGGTAGGTTATTTAACCTTTCTGAATCTCAGTTTCCTCATCTGTTAAAATAGGAATAATAAAACCAACTGCACAGGCTTGATGTGATAACTAAATTAAATAGAATTCCAGCCAAAAGGTTATATATACCCCTAACATTCTATTTGGTTATAATTTTTTCATTTTTTTCAACATGTACTGTGGTCTGGATTCCGCTCTAGTCCTTGGGAATTCCAAGAGAATGATACATAGTCCCTGCCCCTCCCCGCCCAAATCCACAAACTGGTGAACAGAGACATAGGTGAGTAGTTATGATATAGACAGATCTCTAAGAAAAGTTCTTTAGGGACAGAAGGGAGGGAGGGAATAAATATTTATTAAGCATCAACTATTTGAATGTGAGGGACCCTCTGCAGAGTCACTGTGGTGTATATTTGTATGTGTGTATCCAGAAATTCATTCTCATTTTGGATTTTGCCTTCACCATGGCTGGGTTCCCTGGGTGTCTGACTTTCCCGTAACAAGTACAGAGAGGCCAATCTTGATTCTTCTTCCCTCCAGAGCAACCACGTCCCGAAGAACAGCAGGGAATGCTGATGACCACTTAACACATTCCGAAACCATCAGCCAAATCTGGGGCTGGATAAATATGCAGAGAAGGGCTCCCTGTTGACCATTCCCCTGAATGCTTTTCCCAGCCCTGCTGTCTCCTGCTGCCCAGTAACCCGTTGCCGTGGGAGACAAGTGTACTTAGTGTGACAAGTCACACTGCACCCTGAGCCTCCCCAATCCCATGTCAGGCTGACCCCAATGCACCGGCAACTCCAAGTTACGGAGGACAGTACACAATTATGTTGAAATGCATCACACATTTCTATGAGCTCTTCTCTTGCATAATCGTATTGGCTTTCCCCCTCCTTGCAGGAACCTGCAGAGGAATGGATCTTGCCTGGCTGACGCCTCTATAGATGCCTGGATTGATTCCTTTGCTGCTACCCCCATCTCCTGGGTGTCACGTTCCAAACTCACCCCAAAATGAGCCTAGATGGGCCCCTTTCTTGATGAGACAAGAGACACTTATAGAATACAAATCACTACACTGCATTAGGCTTCCCAGCAGCACTGGAGATGGAGGGAGAAGAGATAAGCAGAAGCCTGCTTTTCAGACTTCAGTTGTTAATATCGATGGATAGAATTCAGGTAAAAGGAGGCAAACCAGTTGAGCTCTCTGCAGTTTTCCTTTCTAGCAGAGACAAATTGCAACATTTGGCAGTCTTTACATATCACATGCCCTTGTAATGGTTTGCTTATAGAGTTTATTATGAATAATACAATAGCTAACATGTATTGAGCACTAACTACAAGTCAAGCACCTGATGTATGTTTGTTTCACTTAATGCTTATAGCAACTCTACGAAGTAGGCACTTGGATTAGCCCGCCTTTACAGATCAGGCATTTGAGGTTTAGAAAGTGTGATTATTTTTGCCCAAGGTCACGTGGTGAGTGGGGGAGGAAGCATTCAAACCCAGGACGTCAACTTCAGATGACACGCTCTTAACTCTTGCACGATACTGATGCTAGAGAAACAACCTGGGAGTGTGATACAGTGATAAAGACCACACAGCTCTGCCATTTACCACTTGTATAACCTTGAGCAGGTTACTTAAGTTTTCTATAAAAAGATGATAATAATAATACCTACCTCATATGATAGCAGTAGTAGTCAAGGATTTAATATACATAAAACATTTCATACCATGCTTGGCACAGAGTAAGGATTCAATACGTGTTAGTTATTTTTATAAACAGTAAGTCCCTGCAAGTTAAGGGTTTCATCTTAGTCCTCTTTGAATCTTTATCCCCAGTACAAAGCACAGTGCAAAGTACATAATAGAAATGGATTCAACATTACTGGAATAAATTTTAAGAGATTAAATATTCTAGAAGATGGCTATAATTAAACGTTATTTTTTAATAAGTGCCTTATTATTTACAAAATGCTGTCATTTAGTTTAATTTGGTATAAGGTTTGCGTTTGAGACAAAACAGCAGGAAAATTTGACCCAACAATTACACTCCTAGGTACGTACTCAAGAGAAATGAAAACATATGTCCACACAAAAACTTCTATGTGATTGTTCATAGCAGTATTATTCATAACAGCCAAAAGGTAGAAAACCACCCAACTCTTCATATCAAAGGATGAATGGATAAACAAAATGTAGTAGAGCCATAAAATGGAATATCACTCAGGCATAAAAAGGAATGAAGTACTATTAAGTGCTACAACAAGGGTGAGCCTTGAAAACTATGCTAAGTTATGCTAAGTCAAAGAACCAGTCACTAAAGACCACATATTATAAACTTCCATTTATAAGATATGTCTAGGAAAGGCAAATCTATAGAGACAGAAAGTAGATTAACCATCACCTGGGGCTAGGAGGATGAGGGTTTTGGGGAGAGTGATAACTGAAGGGTATGGGGTTTCTTTGTGAGGGGTATTAAAATGTTCTAAAACTGACTGTGGTAATGGTTGCACAACTCTGTGAACATACTAAAAACCACTGAATTGTACACTTTAAATGGGTGAATTGTACTGTATGTCAATTCTATCTCGATAAATAAAGCTGTTACCAAAAAATAAAAAAGTCAATAAAGTGATGTCTCCAAATCAGAAGCTCAACACCACTGAGTTCCTCAATCTTAACCAGATTTCCTGTTCTGCCCATGCATGGATTCAGGCATCTTCAGCCACCTGCACAACAGACATCCTCACCAAGGAAGACCAAGGGGAGATGAAAAGACTAACTGCCTATCATTTTCGAGGTGAGATGGGAAAATTTAATTAATGATTATTCTTGTGTTCCAGTCCAACTACCCCTCAAGTGCTTCTTTTTAATTTTGTCTCCTGTCTAGCTCTGAAAAACTGGTGAGCTGATCAATCCAATGCAGAAATGTGAGGTGTAAAATGAAGGGGCAGCAACAGCCTGGTCTTTCTCAAAATTAAATGCAAGCTCCAAAGCTGGAAATCTAGGCCAGAAAGTCTAAATATCAAGTCTATTAATCATTTGCAAGCCACTTCCCTCCACGATCTTGTCGCAGAAACAAACAAAAGCCCAGTGGTCCGGCATACTCACTGCATCCTTTGTTTTAATGATGTTTTTCAAAACTTAAGCAAATTGCTGATGGAAAAGAGAGAAGTCAGGATTCTAATTAAGCTGTCCCAGTTTAAAAAGTTGTAGAAAATTGCCAACAGGATTCCAAAACCTACAGGTATTCAAAAGTGTAAGCAGAGGGGAAATGATGTTTGGAATTCATGAGAGTCGCTAGGAAGGTGTGTAATTATGACTGAGACTGAAATGTAATTTTATCACTTGGAGATCTGTTCTTTGTTCTCCTTTTCACCAGTGATGCTATATATAGATATACTCAAAGGGAAATTCCTTAGGCAGAAGGCAAAAAGGAAAAATTACATTTTCCCCTTTCCTGATAAATGTTATTACTGTTAGTTCAAACTCAAATAAGTATTTATTTGGGTAGTAGTATTGAGATTTACAGATGAAATGTTGGTTTCACTAAATGACGAGTACTGACTTCTGTTGAGTGCTCGCAGCTCCTTGCGCGTTTCAGCTCATTTAATCCCTGCAGCTACCCTATGAGATTGGTACTATTTATTAGTCTATTTATTATCATTATTATATTTTGCAGATAAAGAAATAAGACACAGAGAAGTTAAGTAGCTTGCCCTGGGTCACACACCTACCATAAATGATAGAGCTGAGATTTAAACCCTGTCTGACTCCAGAGCCATGTTTGTAATAATTATATTCTGTCTCTACAGTAAACTGATAGCCCTTAATTTTATTCTTGATAAAGAATAAAACTCTGAAGAGTTGACCATCTTAGAACGTTGGAAAGAAATATTATTGTACGCAATAATATTATTTTATTTGATATGTATTACCATTTTCTTTACTTAATACATGGGTGTTGGGTAGCTTCTGTGTGCAAGGCAGTGACTTTAGCCAGCAGTGTGGTGACATATGCCTCAAGGACTTTGCATATGCTATTCTCCTACCCTACATTCCCTGCTCTCCCCCCCCCTCCACATTACCTAGCTGATGTCTATTCAACCTTCAGATAAGTAGACAGGCTCTTTTTGACCTCCCCTTCACTCACTCCTCTGTTATGTATTCACTTATCCCTTACACTTTTCCTTTGTAACATTTTCCAAGCTTGTAATCAACTGTGTCTCCCCTGCTAGAATGCAAGTTCCCTGAGGGTAGAGCTGGTGCCCGGCTTGTTCACTATGTTTCTCCCATGCTTGGCAGAGAATTTGCTGTGCTTCATTCATGTTTGAACAGCAAATGAACAGAGGAATGAATGAGACATCGGTTGTGCCCTTGTGTTGCTTACATTTTGGTAGAGTTATATACAAGCACGTGTCTAGAAGGGGTAGATGAGTTTAGAAGGAGAAGGAGCTCATCAGAGAAGGGGCTTATCAAGCCCATGACTATTTTTTTTCTTTTAACATCTTTATTAGAGTATAATTGCTTTACAATGGTGTGTTAGTTTCTGCTGTATAACAAAGTGAATCAGCTATACATATATATACATCCCCATATCTCCTCCCTCTTGCGTCTCCCTCCCACCCCTCTAGGTGGACACAAAGCACCGAGCTGATCTCCCTGTGCTATGGAGCCCATGACTATTGAGCTGGCCTATGGAGGAGGGGCTGGCATTTCAGATGGAGAAAAGCCAAGAGCAAAGCTTGGAGCCCAGTAAGCACAGCCTTCTGAGTAAATTGCTGTGATGTATTACACTTATTTAGAAAATAAAGTAAGAAAAGAGTGAAACAGCAAATGTTGTTTTCCTTTCCCCTGAAAGCATTTAGGTATAGACTGTCTTTGGGGACCTAAAGACAAATGGAATTGCTTACCTTGAAGATGGCTGTCTTCACATACTGATGAAAATTATAAAAGCCAAGATACAACTTGTGCCTTTGACCCAGATACCATCCCTCAGGGAGAAGGAAAAGAGCCATGAATTCCCGAGAAGAGAGGGATAAGGTGTCTCTATGTTTCTCTGTCTCTCCATTTCCTATTCTCAGTATGGAGCATGAGATTGCAGAATTTCTCAGCCAAGTCCTAAAGAGTCTCTTAAAAACCAGTCCGTCACTTTTTAAGCTCAAAATCAATAGAGGAAATCACACAAAGATCAATAGATTTGACTCCATAAAAATTAAAAACTAGTCTGCCAAAATCCACACAAACTAAATGAAAGGCAAACAGTAAACTGAGAAAAATATCCCCACAACTATGATGGCAAATCCAGTCCAGTCCAGTTCAACACACACCAACTGTGCGTTCCCGCTCTGGAGCTCAGTAAGACAGTGTCAGTTCTCATGGGGTTCTGCTGAGAGGGCAGGATGTAGCAATGGACCGCTCCCATGCACTGCTGTAAGAGCACAGGGAGCTCTGGGAAAAGAGGAAGGAAGGACACCTAATGTGGCCTGAGGTTCATGGAAAACTTCCTGAAGGGTGGCCTTGGACTGATGAAAGTGGAAAAGAACTTATCCAAGGCAATGAGGGAGAGAGAGGGAGGGTATTGAAAGCAATGAGAAAAATGGATGAAGGCATGAGATGTGAAACATCTTGGTGTGTGTGTGTTGGGGGTGGTTACAAATTCTTCAGGGTTCTGGAATAAAAGGCAGAGTGATGGGGGTGAGACTGGACAGATAAACAGGGATTACTTTATAAAAGTTTGTACTTTATCCTATAGCTGACAGGGAGCCATCGAAGAGTGTAACAAGGGCCTGGACAGGGTGATGTTAAAGCCAATCTCATAAGTCAAGGAACTATTGATAGTTAGGATTGGGTAGAGTTCATGGCATAATAGCTTTAAATCGGTGAGTGCAGTGAGGTTGGGATTTTGAAGTGAGTTTTGAGCACGCTCTTAGTTTTGATGATTTAACTGTTGATTCACAGCCTCGCCTTGCAGGAGTTGGTATTTCCTGGAGCAGGCAACCAAGTTATGTTTTCTAGGTCTCATGATGGTTGATTACAGACACAGGAAAGTGTGCCTGATCCCAGCATTGTTTAATGCAGGGACAGGAAGTTAGGCTGGTTTCAGTGCAGAAACCTACTCAACACCGTCCTGCTTCAGCACCCTACTCCCAACCCAACCCACCGTCTTCATGATGTTTTTGGGTGAATAAGTCTGATTTTCTTTTAAAAATGCATTTGGGAAACAGGATTATTGTGACCCTGAGATGGCATGGTTGCATGGAACAAGTGGATTCTAGAATCAGACCAACAGCTATGGATAGAGGGTAAGGCTTCCTACATTGTGAATGAGGTGGAGTTTCCATGTGTAGGGAGTTGAAGAAGAAGAGGGGTAATCTGGAGGGAAAGAGAGGAGTGCTGACCTCAAGATGAAGGGAGTAAACTGGTACCTTGCGGAGACATAGTGGGATCCTCCGGGAAAAGTTTAACTTTTGGTTCTTTTCCCATAGACTATTTGAGTCACTTTTGGTGTACAAGTAAACATTTTCTTCTCCTTTAGTGAGATAATTTTTGGACATCCCAACATGGAGCAGTGAAAGTGAGGTGTTGGGAATTAGAGGTTTGAGCAGTAAAGGGAAAGGCAGCCTTTGCACCGATGTCAGGATGGGATGGCGGCATGAAGGTGGGAAGGGACCGGAGCACCAGCAGAGATGGGAGAGGCAGGAGGTGTGCCCAGGTACCAATAGCTGCCACATGATGCCAAGAACAGGCACCTCCCCTTCCCCCAAATATGTTACAGGAAGGTTGACTTTAAGAAGGCAAGCTGACACTTGGGTTGCCTTTGTATCACTGGAAAAAATAAACAATGTGAAAACCAAAAAGGCCTTTCAAAAAAAGAGTTATTCTAATTCTCCATATATTTTATGCAGGGAGGCAAAAAGAACTAGATGAAAAAGAGCAAGAATAACCTACAAGATCCTTAATTGATAAAGGAAGAAGAACTCATTTAATTGGTGGCTGTCTTGAATAACATGCTCTGGAAAGTGTATAATCTAAAGTAGCACAGAAAGTAAGAAAAATAACCAAGGAAATAAAGAAGTAGTCAAGAAAATTTCCATAAATTAAATCATAGTTTGAAAAGATAAAGTCATGTTAACACTCATTACCATATTTTAATTTCATGGTGATTAAAATTATAATGTAGCATGTATTACCACTTAATTGATCTGCCAACATCAAGTATTTGCAAGTTTCTTTTTTGTTCTCCGAAGTCATAAACTATCTATTCTTCGCTGCATAATTTCGGAGGTAATTTCAAACCATAAATATTTCCCTTTATTAAAATTCTCAGTAAATTAGAGCCTCGATAACTACTTATTTATATCTGCTTTGTCAAGAGGCCAGGAAATTCATTTTCTCATATTTTGAATTCTACACAATTAAAGTGCTAAAGAATATTATCTGTTGATCTTCATGCTTCCTTTTATGACAGCTTTACAGTTTAATAGCAATGTTCAGATATCCCAGGGTGACTAGCTAAGCTCTGTCCCTTTAAAATTGGGTATTTTTCTCTGATAGAAAGCCTTCCCTTGTTGAGGATGCAAACCCACCCCACTGCAAAGCCTTGTACCTTTTCAGCACCTGGCCAGCCTGCCCAGCACGAAGTTGTCCCCTGCTGATACTGATCTCCAGAGACCCGGCAGTTTTCAGGGCTTTCACGCTACTTGGGTACCCCTACCTCACACGTACCCCTTGGACGAGATGATGTCCTTGTGTTGACCCATTGCTGCAGTCTGCCCTGACCCCTCACAATAAAGCCACCTCCAGCTGGATTTAGTTCATCCCTCACCAGTGCATCTGTGCTAGGCCAGGCCACCCTGGTTCTGGTGGCGTAAATAGGACACATATGTCGCTGTGGAGCCTCATGAGTCTCCTTAGATAAAAATAAATTTGGAAAATTGCAAAACCTTCCAGAGACAATACTTTCCTAATGATTCTTGACTGCTTGGCCCCCCATTGCACTGATTAATGGTCATTCAGATTGACCACCTGGCATAGCTCACTGTCAAAATAAAAAAGGACATATTTTCAAAAGTCAGGTGCCGTCTTTTGTGTGGTAAAATCCTGGTATGCATGCCTGTATGTGTGCATGTGTGTGTATGCAGGCATACAACAATTACAAACAGATTCAGTATCTGAATCCTAAAATTTATTGACCTCTACTCTACATGTATGTTCTCCAGTACCATTATTCTTAGGACTTATAAAATTAGTCATTATAATGACTTCTCATACCTTAGCAAAATGGTTAGACTAAGGCTTGCCAAATATTTTAAGCCAACTGGAGGTGGAGAAGTGCTTTGTAGAGATCTTTGGCATGAACTAACCAGAGGTTTAAAAAAAAGGGGGGTGGCGCGACAGAAACAGCCTGTTTTACATTGTTATAAGCTAGGAGCAGTGAAATCTACTTTCAATGCTGAGTCTCAGTATGGGTTTCATCACTCCCCCTGACATTTTTTTTAATCTGGCTCTGATGGGGTTTATAGTTGAGCACACATAAAACTCATACAGGAGAACACCAACTATGCTTATACAACAGGCAGGGAGTACGTGATTGTAAGAAACAGAAACCCATTGAAAAAGACACAAACCCCAAAGGAGAGCTTATTGGAAGTAGACAGGGGATATCTCAGATCCCAGGGGCAGAAAGTATAGCCAGAGGGTCAATGTAAATGAAAGTCAGGACCCAAGGTTAAGGGCTGCACTGGCCTTCAACTCTTGCCTGTATAGTCCAGCTCTCCTGGGCTCATAAGCAGAGCCCAAGCTCTACTCCCCCTGACCTCCAAGTTCCAGAATCTCAGTCTGAGTCTCTTAATGCAAGTTCAAGTGAGAGGGAGAAAGAGAATTGAATTGGTCACTGGCCAGCCAATGGACTGGACCCTTCTGGGCCAACTGGCTCAAACCTTTGGGTGGGACAGTTGTAGGTAGACTGGCATCTCAGCAACACCGATCAATATCTCTGTAACCAGCAAGATCTCTGGTCAAGAGGAGCCCTGTGGCATCCCACCTTGGGTACTTACTTAAGGGGGAAAGAGCAGGAATGGCTGTTTTGAAGAGGTTCAGCTATTTCACAAAGCGCCAGTGGGAGGCATCTTTCATGAGAAGTCCTGGGAGAGTCTGTGTTTGGGCCTAGGATTAGAAAATTTAAAGACCGTAGAGAGCAATTCTAGCCTTGGGGTGAGGGTAAATACAGAACTGCAAGGGCCCATGTGAGACTCTGAAAAATGGGAAGTAACCAGGTTAAGGTCCCAGACCAGGAGAACAGACACAGGGAGAGGAGTAAGGAATCAAAGCGTTACTTATATCATCTCAGCATGAGAAATACATCCTCTCATTTAATCCTTACAACAAACCTCTCTCTCAATTAGAGGTGGCGTAGAGTGGTAATTACACATCCAGCTTATGGAGTCCGAACACCTGGGTTCAAATTCCAATCTTGCCACTTACTAGTGTTAGAACTTTGGGATCATCATTTTTCTTGTCACATCTAAATTCCTCATCTGTAAAATCCTGGCCAATGATTAGCTCCAGGTCAACTGCCCACCCTGGGGTTAAACAAGATTGGGAGGGGAAGGGACAGGAGATGAAAAAAAGTGAACTAACTTTTGCTGAGTAATCTAATTAGGAGCCAAAGCCTATACGTCTGTTTTTAGATCTTAGTAAATTCTCAAATCTTCGATATACTGAGATCTTAGCTGTATCTCTCTACCTCCTTTCCCCCCAGCTCTTCCAATTATTCCCGTTGTTTACTTGGCAGCTCAGGGGAATATTCTAGTAGCAGATCTGATCATGCCTCTGCTTTAGGTTTGGTGGAGCCTCTACAAGATCAAATCCTCACCCTTGAGTTAGGCACACATGGTCCTTCCTGAACAGCCCTGCCCTGCTTTCCTAGCCTCATGTTGCAGTCCCTATCCCCTCTACCCTGCCCCTCTTCCAGCCACCCCAAAGGGCTTTTCTCAATGGCATTGCTCTCATACCTCCATTTGCATGTTTCCACATGTATAATTCTCTTTGCCTTAATTGTTCTCTGTCTCTTTTGGCAAAAGTTCTTCAGTTATTCAAGATCTAGATCAAATATCCATCAATTCTTCAGGCCATTACTTTCTCCCTCCTAACACTCCAAATGTACCTCTGCTATAGCATATACAGTGCGCCGTCGAATCCGGGGTGGGGGGAAGAGGGGGTTGATTCTAGGACCCCCTGTGGATATCAAAATCCATGGATGCTCAACTTCTTTGTATAAAATGGCATAGTACAGTCGTCCCCACACCCCCAATTGAGAAGAGTTCATTTCAAATGTACCCTCTAATTTTTGAAAATTACTCCTCATACCTGAGGCGCCTTGCCCCCAAAAGGTCAAATTTACAACCTCGTATTTTCAGGGGCCTCAAGATCTGCATCAGTATAATGCCTGTAGGCCTGATAAATCCTTTCCAAAAATTCAGAGGGGTCTTCATTTGGTTTTTGCTGAATTTCTTGAATTTTATTCAAACTCTTTTGCTTTGGTTCCCCCTTTCAAAGCCCTGCCAAGATGAATTTACTGTAGTGCACTAATATGGGCCTTCTTCCTTCATTGGGGTCCCAATTTGGTTCAGCCGTGGGTACGGCCAAGTGGGCTTCAGGTATATCCTTTGGGTCTGTTAGGTGGAGCTGGTATGCTTCTTCCCTGGCCTTATCGATGACCATACTCCTTTCATCTCCTGTAAGCATCATATTGAGAAGAATGTGTATGCCTGCCCAGGAAGGGTGGTGGGTAGCAAAAATAGAAGCATTTGGAGGGGTTCCTCCCTATAAGGAGGACTGCAATCTTTCCAATTAAACAAGTCTGAGAAACCCAGCTGGCTGGCTGTTTATATTTAGACACCCTATTGGATAACCACATAAGGGAAATTGCCCTGCCCTGGGATTGGCTCCTGGCCCAAACTGGGTGCCCCGTCAGGTCTTAGATGGCAATACCAGACCAGGTCCCTGTGCCCCAGGAACACAGGATTTTCTAATTGACCCCTATAAGGAACCTCCTTTGGCATTTCTTCGCCCACCCCAATCCTGGTTTTTAAGATTTCATTGCCTCATTTTCTTTGCTTCCTGAGCCCCAGTGTCGGGAACTGGGGCTGGATAGGAATGGGAGGCGGGGGAAGGTGTCAATATATTGGCGTAAAGGCAGAGAGATTGGAACAGCTAGCTCAGGCAGAGGAGTCAAGGTTTGAAGCAACATATCCTCACTCTCATTCCCTTCCTTTTCTCATTTTCCCTGATGTAATGGCACAAATGCTTGCACATAGAGGATTTCATCATTCTTCCCCACTTTTTCACAGAAGCTCTAATTGCTGGATTGTATAGAGCCATTCAAAGGCCACCATCCCTCAGCATTTTACTGTGAAACCATAAATAGCAACTGATTCTCTCTAACCATTTTGTCTTGGCATCAACCAACCAGTCTGAATTCTGGGCTGGGGCTTTTGGTGATTTTAGGAACCAAGTGAAACCTTTCTCTTCTCCCTGGGAGGGTCGCACTCTGGGACAAGAGCAGACAGGTTTTTTTCTCTTGTTCTTCCATTTGACATCAGTAAGAGTTTCAAATATCACAAAGTGATATGGCTGTAAATGGAGAAACGGTACCAAAACAACATGAAACAAAAAACTCAAAGGACAAACAGAAAACCCTAAGTAAACCCTCAAGTTTAGTCTCGGGATTTTACATATACCAACAACACAGGAGACCACAATCAACGTAATTAACACAGCATGGGTGGCAATACATGGTGCACAGAGTCCCAGGATAACCCTGACTAACGCCCTTGTGGCGATCCGAACAGGTACCGTGGCCATACACTGCTCATCTTCCTCTTAGTCACGGGTTCATAGCTGTAACCAGACCACTTATCCAAAACTCACCTCAGAGGACTTTCTGTAGGGATAGTTGAAACATTCCCCTATTTTTAAAGACAGAATAAAAGGCAAACAAAACCCAAACGGCGCACATAAAGGCTAGCATCCAAAGAAACAAAGAAACTGGTTCACAAATCGGGTAAAAGTTCAGCAACTACTTCCTCTCTCCAACAGGGTACCCCAAATACAAAACAATTGGCTTATTCCAGAGGAAAAGCCCCAAATGTAGAGAAAATAAAGTTTCCAGCTGTACACACCAAAGCGACTTACCCCACTGTATTGAGCTCGTCGACTCTCAGATGTTGATTCCTTGCTCCAATTGCCATGCACTGGGGCAGCCAGGGCTGCTTCGGGGAATTTCGAAGGGCAGATCCTCAGGACGAGTGGTCCCAGCAGCTGCTAGGGCCTGACCCAAGAATTCCCCAACCGGGGTCAGCTGGCCACGAGCAACTAGCCTCCTGGCTGGCTTTACCAAAATTTGTTACTGAGTCCAAGCTCACACTGCTCACTGCACAACAGGCCAATAAATCAACAGTTCAGTTGTTCGGGCAAGGAGTAGCGACTTTAGTTGGAAAGCCAGCAGACCCAGAAGACGGTGGTCTACCGTCCCAAAGAACCAGCTTTCCCGAGTTAGAATTCAGGCTTCTTTTATACTAAAAGGGGAGGGAGTAAAGTTCTGGTTCCGGCCAGACCCCGGAAGGGGATGTGTTAATTTCTTCTTGCCTGCAGCCATTCACAGGTGGTCCTGGTCAGGATGTTTCCTGTGACCTAAACAACGGTATTTAGCGTAATGCTCATTACCTGGGAGGCAGGGTTCCCAGAGATGGGCCATTATGCGTAATTTAATTAAGCTTATAGGTAACATCCCTTTAGTGATTAACTTATAAAAGAATACAAAGATTCTTCCCTGTTAACACTCCCTCTGGTTGAAGCTTGTTCATGTTTAGACACAGAAGAAGAAAGTACGGAATATTGTTGCTGTGGAAACAAACTTAGAAAATGACTTTCTTTTCTCCTTTATATAAATGTAGGAGTCATATCTCATGGCTAAGATGAATATGAATAATTACACAATGGCATTGAAAGCTTGCTCCCAAGGTGCTCTGTGGCAGTCAGCTATGAGGACCATGAAATGGGCTCCAAGTGCCATTCTAGCATATAATCTTTCTCACTTTGATGCACAGTCACTGGGTTAAATTTTATTTTCAGTGTATCCTACAATGAAATGACTGCATTTCAGTGGATTTCTGTTTGAGGATTTAAGGTGTTTTAAAATCACACAGTGTACCAATTTTCAAGGGAAAAAAACCACTTACCCATTATTTTTAAAAGTTCCTTTCAAAAGTCTCTACTCTCTTTTATGTATTTGGAATCAGCCCACATGAAAAGGTTTTCTGAAGATTCTACAGAAATATTTTCCCTTTCCTCCTACGAACTCTTACAAGAAAGGTAGTAAAAAGTAATAACAAAATACTTTATATTTTGTGATATTTCTCTCTGTGGAATGATTCTTTGCTTGACCACCTTTTCTCCTGACCAATTAATTACTTCACTGAAAGGAACATGTGGAAATGTTACTTTTTGTTACCTTATTGACCAAAAGACTATTTTCATGTATTAAAACCTCCACATCCTAGCTGATTTCTGTGGTTCTATAGCTTGACTTTAACCATGTTGATAACTTTCCTGGCTCTCAATCTAAACTGTAGCATCAGCCCAAATATCCTTGCCTCAAAAGTTGTAAAAATGGGGAGTTTCTCATTTTAACCTGTGTAAAACATTGCATTCTTCTAGCATTAAAAAAAGACTTCATGATAGCACTCAGACTTTCTCCACATGCTTTCATGTAGCAGGTGCTCCTCATGTAGTAAGCATGTAACTCTCATGTAAGCAGATTTGACATAGGGTCCCAGGCTGAGAGCTGGGAAATGCCTCTGGTTGTCTAATCAATCGGTTCTGGAGAAAACTGAAAAGAAAAAACTCAATTCACAGGGTTGTTAAACAGATAAACTAGATAGTGCATGTGGATATTGCAGGGTTCCTTGGGGTTCTGTGCCCTTCACTTTGCATGCTTTACACTAGCCCTGGGTGACACCCATCCATTGTGTGTGTGTGTGTGTGTGTGTGTGTGTGTGTATTCCAAATACATTTCAGATGTCACCCATGAGTTTCAGATCCACACACTCAACTGTTTACCTGGACTTTCCACAGCTACCTCAAACACAATACATGCAAAACTAAACTCACCTTTGGCCTTTCCAAATCAGCTGCCCTTCCTAAATCTCCATATTGGTAAGTGCACTGCCTTCTACCCACGTGCCCAAGCCAGAAACCTGGGCATCCCAACTCCCTTCTCACCCTTGCCCACCCTTCGTTTCCAAACCTAACTGGACCCCACTCACTTTTCTCCATCTTTTGCCACTGCCTTGGTTAAGGCTGCCCATCTCTCTCACCTGGGCTCCTGCAGCAGATTCTGGGTGGGCCTCCTGCCTCCAGTCTTGCCCTTTTGTTCAGCCTTCATTGCAGCCAGAGTTCTCTCTCTAAAGCACACAGCTTCTCTCCTTTCAACGCTTTCATGGTCCTCCTGTTCTCCTCTGAACAAAGTCCAACCTCCTTATGATCCTTTCCATCTTTTCTCTGGTCACTCTCCAGTCTCTTCTTTATCCATCTCCCTCACATCGCACTCCAGCCATACCAAGCATCTTTTAATTCTTCACACACACATTGTTTCTCTAACCTCCGGGTCTTTGTACACAGACGTTGCTGACAGGGTTGAGAGTGGGAGCTATTAAACTACAAATACAGAAAATTCTAGGATTTCCCCTCTGACTCATTTTTTATAGTGAAGTATTTTCACTCACCTCTCCCTTGAACTCCAGACCCATATTTCCAACTGTCCCCCAAGTTCATCCTTCATTTGCATATCTAACAGACATCTCAAAATTAACAGTGTCCAAAACTGATCTTCTCTGTCAACTTATCCCACATATCACCACTTACACACTAGGTATTTTACTTACTTATTTTGTTTATTATCTGTCTTCCCCATTGGAAGGTAAGCTCCAACATATGGAATAACTTTTTCTTTTCATTCAATAATGAATTCCCAGAGCCTAGTATGGTTCCTGACTGTTATAGACAGAATGCTTGTGCCCTTCCCCCAAAGTTCATATGTTGAGCTCTACTCCACCCCCACCTCCCACTGTGATGTTATTAGAAGGTAAGATCTTTGGGAGGTAATTAGGATTAGGTGAGGTCGTATTGGTGGAGCCCTCATGAATGGGATCAGTGCCCTTGTAAGAGGCACAAGAGAGCTTGCTTTCTCTGCTCTGTTCTTTGCCATGTGAGGATATAATAAGTTGGCAGTCTGCAACCTGGAAGGGCACCCTTACCAGATCTGACTGTGCTGGTACCCTGAGCTCAGACTTCTAGCCTCCAAAACTGTGAGAAATAAACTTCTGTTGTTTATAAGGCACTAGGTTTGTGGTATCTTGTTAAAACAGCCAGAACAGACTAAGACATCAACACAAACACTCCCATTTACCATTGCAACAAAAAGAATAAAATATCTAGGAATAAACCTACCTAAGGAGACAGAAGACCTGTATACAGAAAATTATAAGACACTGATGAAAGAAATTAAAGATGATACAAATAGATGGAGAGATATACCATGTTCTTGGATTGGAAGAATTAACATTGTGAAAATGACTATACTACCCAAAGCAATCTACAGATTCAGTGCAATCCCTATCAAATTACCAATGGCATTTTTCACAGAAGTAGAACAAAAAATTTCACATTTTGTATGGAAACACAAAAGACCCCGAATAGCCAAAGCAATCTTGAGAAAGAAAAACAGAGCTGGAGGAATCAGCCTCCCTGACTTCAGACTATACTACAAAGCTACAGTAATCAAGACAGTATGGTACTGGCACAAAAACAGAAATATAGATCAATGGAACAGGATAGAAAGCCCAGAGATAAACCCACGCACATATGGTCACATTATCTTTGATAAAGGAGGCAAGAATATACAGTGGAGAAAAGACAGCCTCTTCAGTAAGTGGTGCTGGGAAAACTGGACAGCTACATGTAAAAGAAGGAAATTAGAACACTCCCTAACACCATACACAAAAATAAACTCAAAATGGATTAAAGACCTAAATGTAAGGCCAGACACTATAAAACTGTTAGAGGAAAACATAGGCAGAACACTCTGACATAAATCACAGCAAGATCCTTTTTGACCCACCTCCTAGAGAAATGGAAATAAAAACAAAAATAAACAAATGGGACCTAATGAAACTTAAAAGCTTTTGCACAGCAAAGGAAACCATAAACAAGATGAAAAGACAACCCTCAGAATGGGAGAAAATATTTGCAAATGAAGCAACTGACAAAGGATTAATCTCCAAAATATACAAGCAGCTCATGCAGCTCAATATCAAAAAAACAAACAACCCAATCCAAAAACGGGCAGAAGACCTAAACAGACATTTCTCCAAAGAAGATATACAGATTGCCAACAAACACATGAAAGAATGCTCAACATCATTAATCATTAGAGAAATGCAAATCAAAACTACAATGAGGTATCACCTCACACCAGTCAGAATGGCCATCATGAAAAAATCTACAAACAAGAAATGCTGGAGAGGGTGTGGAGAAAAGGGAACCCTCTTACACTGTTGGTGGGAACGTAAATTGATACAGTCACAATGGAGAACAGTATGGACGTTCCTTAAAAAACTAAAAATAGAACTACCATACAACCCAGCAATCCCACTACTGAGCATATACCCTGAGAAAACCATAATTCAAAAAGAGTCATGTACCACAATGTTCATTGCAGCTCTATTTACAATAACCAGGACATGGAAGCAACCTAAGTGTCCATCGACAGATGAATGGATAAAGAAGATGTGGCACATATATACAATGGAATATTACTCAGCCATAAAAAGAAACAAAATTGAGTTATTTGTAGTGAGGTGGATGGACCTACAGTCTGTCATACAGAGTGAAGTAAGTCAGAAAGAGAAAAACAAATACCGTATGCTAACACATATATATGGAATCTAAAAAAAAAAAAAAATGGTCATGAAGAACCTAGGGGCAAGATGGGAATAAAGATGCAGACGTTCTAGAGAAGGGACTTGAGGATACGGGGAGGGGGAAGGGTAAGCTGGGACAAAGAGAGAGTGGCATGGATATATATACACTACCAAATGTAAAATAGATAGCTAGTGGGAAGCAGCCGCATAGCACAGGGAGATCAGCTCGGTGCTTTGTGACCACCTAGAGGGATGGGATAGTGAGGGTGGGAGGGAGGGAGAAGCAAGAGGGAAGAGATATGGGGATATATGTATATGTATAACTGATTCACTTTGTTATAAAGCAGAAACTAACGCACCATTGTAAAGCAATTATACTCCAATAAAGATGTTAAAAAAAAAACAAAACACACTCAGTCAATGTTTGTTGAATGAATAAATGATCTTATAGCAACAGAATGAAGATGGACCAAACCTTACTCAGAATTCCCCAGATCTGGATAACCATGGTGCAGTCAAAAGATCATAGATTCTGTCAGGCAGATCTCTCTAGTTGTGTGACCTAGGGTGACTCGTTTAATCTCTGAGACATTTTTCTCTTTTGGTAAAATACAGATACAATAGCTCACAAGATTGTTTGGGTTAACTGATATAATTGGCTTTAACCATACTGTGGGTTGGCCCTCAATCAATATTCAGTTCCCAAATCTTGGTTTAACAAAGGCTACTGGAAGCCTTAAAAACTTGGCAAGGTTAGCAAGCCATATCTAAAACAAGTCTCAGATGAAGCAACTCATGAATTAATCAAACTGTGCTCTATAAGGAGCCTGTTTTCATAAAAATGCTACAGCTCTTACTGAGAGGAAGAGGGTTTAGTGTGAGGGTCAATTGAAAAACGTATTTTTGTAAATAGTTGCTCAAGGCATGGTCTCCTTGAGGAACTGGGAGCATGAACTCCCCTTTCCCCTTATTTCTCCCAACTCACTGGGAAGTGTTTATTTGAGACATTGTTTATTGAGCTTGGAGTACCATGGCTCGCCCTCTTGCATAATGCCTAATAGCTGTGCATTTATGTATAAAGTTCCTTTCACCGCAGTGTGGCCAAAAGTCTTTCAAGTGGGTTACAGTGGAAAGGGAGTCAACATCAAAGAACTGGGCCATGTAAGAGAGAGGTCCAAAGTTTCCAGAGAAATGAAATGAAAATGCAGTTTTGCCCAGTGCTTATGATTGTCAGGGCAAAATAAAATATAGTCCTCTTCTAATGTGAACTTGTGAAGGTACATTTGTGGGATGATGTTTGCAGACACACTGCAAGGGCGCTGATGTTTGTTGACACTGCAGCATATGGGACATGGAAGGGACTGATACGTCATCTAAGAATCACAGCCTAACACAGCTAAATGAAACCTTAGGAGTCTTTTGTCTTGAAGATCAGAAAAATGAAGCACACACAGATGAAGTGACTGTGAGGGTCACACTGCTGATAGGGAGCAGAAAGACAACTTAAACCCCAGTCTTTGGAATCTCAGGTCTGAGCCCTTTCTACCGCAGTGTGCTCACAGCAAGGAAAGAGAGGTCAAAAGAGGCTAAGTGACTTCAGTTTTCAGTGAAGTTTTTAAAGTTTTCTCCATGGTCGGATTAAAATGACCTAAAATAGCTCAGCATTTAATAAATGAGATAATGTATATGAAAGTGCATTGTAAATTATAAAATATTGCCTAACTATTGGGTGAATTTCTGATTAAATCTGCAATGTTAATAAATAAAATGGTCTGACCAGATGGACATAATCGTACAGTATTACGTGTCACATTTTGATGACAATCAAACACATCAGAGTGATTTTACCTGCTTTGTCAGCTGTTCCATTGATTCTTTGCTGCTGACTTCAGAGGAGGTAACACATGGATCACAAATTTATACAAGAAAAATGTGCAGGAAAATTAATTTGTACATGGTGTTTTTTACTAAGTTTTTTTCAATTATAAAAAGAATGCATAAATATATTATTGTAGAACACTGGGGAAATACAGCAAATACATATATAAATATAAAAGAAACAATGAAAATTACCTGCAAAACTACCCCTGGAAAAAATACTATTAAAACACTGGTATATTTTTTCTAAAAGATTACTATCCTCTAAGTATATACTGCACATGCAGCTTAAAATGCAGCTTCAAACAATATTATTTAGTGACTTTTTTCGATTAGTCTCAAAAGAATATTATAATTGGTGGTATATTATTTCTTTTTATAGAACTATTATAACTTATTTATCCATCCATTTATTATTGGACATTTATCTTGTTACCAAGTTTTCACTATTATAACTATTTCTGACATGAAAGCAATGCTTCTTTGGCCACACTTCTGATTTTTATCCTTCCTAGAATAGATTCCTAGAAGTTGGATTATTAGATCAAAGACTATGACAATTTTTAATATTCCTCATAAGGATCACTCAGTTGCTCTTCAGAGACTGTGACCTATTTATACTTGCACTGGCATTGTGAATACACATGCATCTCACCACATCCTTATCAACGTTATCATATACAATATTTGACAATGGGTGAAAGTTTGATGAGAAATAGGGTTTTTGGATGGTCTCAAAATAAATTCCCACAGGTGCTTAATAACTACAAAAGAAAAAATAATAACTTTACAGAAGAGGAAACTTCCAGACACCACATTAACAGAGATACAAGTTAGCCTCATCAGTAATGGGACAATTGGCATCATGTTCCTCATAAGAGGATGCAAGAAGGAGGATACAGCATCATTTCTGAGATATTCCTGCCCAAAATGCATAACCTGAGTCTAATCATGGGGAAACATCAGACAAACCCAAATTAGGAGACATTCAACAAAATAAATGATCTGTATTCATCAAAAAGGCCAGTGTCATGGAATTTAATGTTTTCTGGTTTCTATTGTTGTTGAATTCTGTTCCTCATTATATTTCGTGAGGGGTATGGCTGGCATAGAGGAAAGCTTCTGGATTTTGCACATTTTTCTTGTATGCTACCATTTTACTTATTATGAATTAATGTTAAGAACTTTCAGTTAATTCCCCTGCAGTTTTTTAAAGATATATAATCATATTGTCTGCAAATAACAGTGATTTTGACTCTTCCTTTCCAATAATTTTACCTTTTATTTCTGCCTGATATCTTATTGCATCAGATAAAATTTCTGGAACAGTGCCACATAATAATATAGACATCCAGCATTTCTTCCTCTTCCTGGTTTTAATGGGAATGTTTCTGGTGTTTCAATATTAAGGATGATACAGGCTGTCTATATGAGATATTGCAGGTTAAAGGGAGTATCTTCTTATTCCTAAATTTCTATGAGGATCTTTTTAATCAGGCATGAATGTGGAATTTTATCTGAACCTCTTTTTGCCATCTATTGAGATTATCATACAGCTTTTCTTATTGAGATTGTTGAACTGAAAATTTTTCTCATGTGAATCTATCCTTGCTTCCTGGAGTAAACCTGATATAGCTGTGGTAAATAATTCTGTTAATACTTCATTTTGCCATTATATTTTGTCCTTTTGCAACTCTGTGGTGGATTTGTACTGTATCAACTTAGTTTAGCTGGGAGTGTTTCTAGAATTCCCTTCTGTGCATAGTTCTGGGTTAGCTGGACCACAAGAGACAATCATGTGAGATTGAGAAGAGGAAGTGAAGCAGGAGCCATATTCTCATACACTCGTAAGTCAGGGCCAGGCATGAGGCATTGATGCCATTTAGAGTGTTGTCACTGCTCTGTGGGCTCTCCCACTGATTGTGGTGGGACAGCAGCTGGGTCCCAGCACCCCAAGTCCCTGGCGGCCAACATCTTCAGCTTCACTGACTCCTGGGCTAGGTACGTTTCAGCTCCATGAGAAGGGTGCCAATTTCTCCTGCAGATCTCCCTATTATCAAAATTGGAGGCTTGGTGGGTGATGAGAGGCCGAGGTAGGGTCCAGTCTGTCTTTGCAGGCTCCAGTTCTTGCTGCCCCGCTTCACGTCCATCCTTCTTTCCTCATTGCCTAATTTGCTGACTTCAGGCTCCAGCCCCAGACACAGAAGCAACAGCCATATAGGAATTGTTTAACCAGCTCCCACAATTGTATAAGGTCTATATAATATATCCCTATGTTATATATCTCCTGGGGGTTCTCCTTCTCTGACCAAATCCTGATTGAAACGCTGTCCATAAGTGAGACGATCTAAATATGTTCTCATTATTCTCTGTTGGCTCCATAAGAGTCATCCTCTGACCTGCTCAGCCCTGCTCTGTGCCGCAGGGCTAATCTTTACAGATGGGGGCTCACTTGCCCTCTGACTTCTATTGGGCATGGTCAATATGTGCACCGGTAGAAGTTTGAAGGGCAGGAGGAGAGAGAGTAGAAGGCTTTCTTCTGCCTCTCCCTCCCTCCCAGCCTGGGCCCGGTGGTTCTGGCAACAGCCATATTCTCCATGGCTACCGTTCTTACCCTGAAGCCTCTTCTCCACAATTCAAATCTTCACCATCTCTAGGGACATTATTTTCTCCACGCATAGTTCTCTACTGCAGTGTAAAAATTATCCCCCCCCCCCAATTTAACAGCAAACATTTACTCTCCCACATCGTTTCTGACAGCCGGGTAGTTCTGGCTCAGGGTCTCTCATGAAGCTGCATCAGGATGTGGGTTGAGCTGCAGTGATCTGAAGCTTGACTGGGACTGCAGGATCTGGTTCGGAGCTCTTGAACATGGTTGTTGGCAGGAGGCCCCAGGTCCTTACCCTGTGGGCTTCTCCAAAGTGCTGCTTGAGTGTCCTGCGAAAAGGCAGCTGGCTTCCCTAAGAATAAGCGATCTGAGAGAGAGAGCAAGGAAGAAGGCACATGCTTTTTAGTCTCAGAAGTCACATCCCGTCACTTCTGCCACATTCTGTTCGTTTGAAGGGAGTCTCTAAGTCTAACCCACACTCAAGCAGAGGGTAATACAGCTCTATTTCTTCAAGGAAGGAGTAGCAAAAAATTTGTGGCCATGCTTTAAAACCTCCACACTCTTTGCCCCTTTCAGGCCTGGGATGGTAATGGCTTCCCACTGTTGCTGGTTTTGGATACCTCAATATACATGAACTTCCTAAACCCTTGCCCACTTCTCTATAAATAATTCCTTCATTAAATTGTCTGTAGTTAAACACATTTGAACATAATCCTGCTTCCAGGATTGTAAGACAATATATTACGGAGGGAGGGTGTGCACAGTTATACAGCATGAGAATTTCATGGACATATATATTTATGTAATTATTTGTATATTATATGTAATTTATATATTTTTAGAATTCTTATAATTCTTACATAAGTATACAAAATATAAAATTATTATATACTTTATATATTATATCATATATATAGAGAGAGAGAAATATGGGGTTTTTGTTTTTTCCTAAGTAAAATATTCAATAATAAAATAAATAAACGTGCCCAGATGGCTGCTGGTACTTGGTACCATTCCCCTCTTCCCACCCCTTCTGTGCTCTCTCTACAGTACAGGGGCTGGAAACCTGAGAACTACATTTCTCAAAATCCTTTGCTGTCAGGGTTCTGACTCATGGTCTATTAATGAGAGGCACTCACTGTGAGATTTAAAAGGTAGAAGGGAAAGCAGTGCAGTGGCCTCAGGGTCTTTCCTCCCAGAGATACCTACCTTGGTGCTGCAGGCAACTGTGGCCATTGGCAGGGATTGGTTTCTTGCAGTTGCAGACTGGGGAGACATAGCAACTTCCAGATTTTCTGAAAGCTGTCTGGAACCTGAGTGCTGTCAGCCATCTTCCCTGGCTTTTGCTCCTCTGTTTCTTTCAAAGGGGGGTGTGTGTGTGTGTGTGTTTCCCAATGGTTTTTTAAGCATATATTCCCTGTCCTAAATCATGTTCTATCTAAAATACCCAGACTACTTCATTTTCCTAACCAAGGCGTAACTAATACAATAATTAGAAGGAAATAAAAAACCTGAATGTGCAATAATTATTTTTCATTTATTTTTTCTATAGCAAAAGATTCATTTTGAGATTGTCAATTTCATTAGCATGACATTCTTTAAAATTTTTAAAATTCTTTCTGTATTTATGATATATTGGACTAAATATTACTTTTATTTATATATTTGCTTTTTTCACTCTTTTTAAAAATTAGATTTGCCAGAGGTTTTATTTTCAGAACCTGTTCTTTGATTTTTATACCGTTAGAGGTGTGTATTTAGCTGCATGCATCAGAAAATCCAACTAACATTGGCTTCAACAAATAGGCATTGATTTTTCCAACATAATAATGAGCTCAGAGGTAGACAGTTGCTAGCATTGTTTAACTACTCGGGGATCCAGACTCACTCTGTTTTTTCAATTCACTATCCCTATCATTGACTTCCCTCCTCATGTTTGTGACTTCCTGTTTACAAGATGGTTATTATGTCAGACATCAGAGGTACATTCAAGGCAGAAAATGTGGCCAGGGAAGGGGAAGAGAGAAAGCACTGAATCAGCTCTGACAGTACTGCTTTCTACCATTAAAGCAAGAGTGTTCCAGGAAGCCCCCTCAATCATCCTCCATTGGTATCTCAGTGATAAGATTTATTTCACATGGCCACTTCTACTTACAAGCAGTTCTAAGAAGTTATTTAATTTACTTCCCAGCTTCTATAGACGAAGACAAGAGAAAATAAGTTTACGAAAATCATCCTAGGGATACCCTGGTGGTCCAGCAGTTAAGACTCCACGCTCCCAATGCAGGGGGCCTGGGTTTGATCCCTGGTCAGGGAACTAGATCCCACATGCCGCAACTAAAGTTCCCGCAAGCAGAAACGAAGATCCCGTGTGCCACAACTAAGACCCAGCACAGACATAAATAAATAAATAAATATTTTTTTTTAAAAAAAGAAAATCATCCTACAGTCTCTACCACATATATCAATTTCAGGATGCTTGTTTCTGTTTCTTTTTAATTTATCTTGCTGTTTATTTTCTAAGTTACTGAGTCAAAGAAGAAAGTTTATTTCATTTCGTTGTTAAACAATGAGATCATTTTATGCTGTGAATTTGCCTATGAGGATAGCTTTGACAACATCCTGTGAGTTTTGATTTAATGTGTTCTCATTGCAATTTTCTAAATGACCTACAATTGCACCATTGATTTCCTCTCTTACTGAAAGTTTTTTTTAGGAGAGTATTTTTCACTTCCATGAGGTTGAGGGCTTTATCCTTAAACTTTTTTCTTTATTTCTAGATTTATTGCATTTTAGGCAGAGAAGGTAGTCATTACAATATCTACTTTTTGAGATTTATTGAACTTTTCTTTGTGGTTTAGTGTAAGATCAGTTTTTGTAAATGTAAATGTTTCTCAAACATTTTAATAAAAGGTATATTTTGTTTATATTATATATTATAATATGTATGTATTGTTCAAATTCTCTGTAACCACAGTTTTGTGATGGGGTTTTTTGGTTCTCATTTGTCTGCAGAAGTCACCCCCAAATTAAACAACTATCAGTTTCTTCTTATGTTTGTAATCATAGCCTCTCTGTGCCTCAGTTTCCTCATCTGTAAAATGGAAGAAATAATAGTTCCTACTTCACAGAGCTGTTGAGAGGGTTAAATAATTTAATTTTATGTGAAATGCTTATAACAGTGCCTTGCACATGGTCAGCATTCAATAAGGGTTATGAAAGTAATCAAACAAGGAGGCCATTAGACTGAGGTGTCTCTGTTGCCTTGGTAGCCTGCGTAAGAATACGTTTGTCAGAGTCAGTTCCTATAAATGCCTCAAGGGTAAGAAGAAGAATCAATCACCAAAGAGCCAAAGGGGCTTTCCCAAATAATGCAACTGCTGAAGCTGTAGCCAATCAAACAATTTCCTTGTTTTGCTTTGCATCTTCTCTGTAAAACTCTTGCCCGTAGCTACTGTCATTGGATCACTCCTAACCACTTCTGGTTTGGCACTGCCCAACTCCAATCAACTTTTGCTCAAATAAACTCTTAAAATTTTTAATATGCCTCAGTTTATCTTTTAACGATGTTAACTAATATTATTATTATTGTTTTCAGTCTAGCAGACTTGCTCTGTTTCCAATAACAGAGCAAGAGTAGGACAGGATCTGTATTCTCAGGCCAATTCCATTGGCATAAAAGTTGGTGTTAATTAGTCCCAGATTCTGGCAGCAGTTTGTCTGTCTTAGTCTGCAGTTGCTTAAATGCATTTTTGACATTTTCTCGGTTTCATAGACTTTTATTGGGAGGTTGGAAGAGGTTGTGTCAAGGGTTACTAGCCACCCACCTTTTAAACCAGAACACTTGTATCTAATTTTTAAAATAACCTGCTTCAATGTGATTCAAGTTAGGTGGAGATTGATGCTATAATTCAATTGCCATAAAGAAATAACCATAAAGGCACTTCTCAGCCCTGGCTGGGCACTTTCTTAATGGACTCAAAAGACTGGTGAAATATTTCAGAGAATATTTTTGTTCTTACCAGGAGTTCATTTGAGAATTAAGTTCCCTTTTTCTTCACATACCATGAATTTCAACACTATCTTTCTGAATTGTATCTGATCTATTCTCTAAAACCAATCATAGAATCATCTCTAAAACAGTACCCCTGCATCGATGAGAACTCCCTTTTAAAAATAAAAGTCTGACAGCCATCATGTACTTTAAATTGAACATAGACTGCAAAGCAGCCCTCATCCATTAGTCCAACTGACATTTGAATAACCCAGATCAGAAAAGAATAAGACCATAAATCGAAGAAGACTCTATTCCTGGCTGGGGCTTGGTGATCCTATCAACCCAGGAGTGAAGACAGCAATCATGCATAACATGGGAATTTTACATTTGCACATAAAGTCAACCTCCTATAATGGAAAGAGCACTTGAGTAGGGGTCAGAAGACAGGGGCTGAAGTGCTGATTTCAAAATGTACTGACTATGTCACTTAACTTTTCATAGTCTCAATTCTCTTGTTTATAAAATGAGGATAGTGTCCTAAGCCATACCTCCTTCAAGACTATGTTTTTCCTGCCCTCAGGGAGCTCATGGTTAGTGGAGGGACAGTAGGAGGTAAATGGTAGCATGGGTGAGCTTTGGAAATTTAGGATTTGAATACCAGCTCCACCCACTTATTAACTGTATAACTTTGAGCAAATTATTTGTGTTCTTGGTGCCTCAGTTTCCTCATCTGTAAAATGGGGATGATAATAGTATCTATGTCATAGGGTATTTTGAGGATTAAATTAAAATAATAATGTTCATCAAACTCTTAGCCCAGTTCCTGGCACAAGGGAAGCACTCAATAAATGGTATATATAATACTCAAATGTGACTGGTTCTCTTTGGGCAGCCTTTGATTTATCCCCTAAGCCCACCACAAGGCCAGACTTAGTAGTTTGCCTCAGACTCCTGATATCTTCCCTTCCCACCAAAAAGACCAGCTCCAAAGGATTGACAAAAAATGTTAATGTTAATGAAGATTTCATGGAGATTCAGAGGAAGGGGTAAAATGATAATAATAACAACAACAACTAAATGGTACTGATTCTTAGTATGTTTTAGGCATGGTGCTGAATACTTCCCATGAATGATTTCATTTCATTCCATACAATACAGCAACATGTAAGCCAACTTTCTCTTGGATATTTTAATTTTTTTCTGTAGAGCCTCTTCTCTTTAGAGAAAGAACTACTTTCTGAGTAGTCTCTTTCTTCTGTCTTCTTTTTGTCAAGGCACTGAAAATTCCCTCTATTGTCCTAAACAATTCAGTTTTCCCATCAGCTTGCACATCCCATTCAGTAAAACCAATGCGAGATAGTGAGACTGACTGCTATTCTTCCCTAATTCATGCTGCCCAGGAACGTCTCAGTTCATCCCACAATGCCTACTGTTAGGGAGCTAGGACCAGTGGTCCCTATCACCCCATGCAGTCAAGAAGAGTATCTAGATTTCAGTCTTGCTCCCTGTTTATCTCCTGAGCCTGATGCAGTGCCTGACACTCAGGAGGTCATTTAAAAATATTTATGGAATGAGTAAGTGTGTGATCAAACTGACATAACAGAGGTCAGAATGAACTAGTGTTTAACAAAGGAGTGGCAATGTACTGTGGGGAAAAGACTGAGAGAATCTGTGAAACTTTCATGGAGAAGACAGGACTTGACCTTGAAAGCTGAGTAAAACTTTAATAGGCAGAGACTAGGAACAAGACAATTTAGACGTAAAGGGAGCTGAGCAATAGACACAAAAGAGTATGTGGTTTGTTCAGTGCAGAGAAGTCATGTGAACAGCCTGTATCATGGAGGTTCAATGCCTGCACCCCAGAGCTGCCTGAACCTTCAGGGCAGACAGAGAGGGTATAGTCAGAGATGGGGCTGGTGAGCTTGTGGAAGGCAGCTCAAAGGAAGAGCTGGAACACCTTGTTCAGGAGTTTGCTTTATTTGTAGGCAACTCTACCACTGAGAGTTTCTGAGGATACTGGCTTGCTCAGATGTGTCCTTTAAAAGATGACTCTGCTGAGGAGGGATTAGGGGGTGGGCAGAGACTGGAGACAAGGACAGCCAGACTAGAGACAGGATGGTAGTGCACACAGGTGAGCACTTCCCTCCCCATGGCTTTGAGGCCACCTCCTCAAGGAAAGTTTGTCTGGAATCGTGCTTCTGCTCCCAACAGATCTGGGAATATATTTGTTATATGAAAGAAATAGAGTTGTGTTCTCCATGTTCTTTGGAAGTATTTTAAACCCAAGGTCATAGAGAGAAAGTTAATTAACATAGAAAACATACCATAGATATTAAATCTTCTAATCAAGGCTAACAAGTCTGCTCTAACTGGGATGGGGAGGGGTAAGCATATTCATAAATCCAAAGTAAGAAAAGAAGAGGGAGGAGAGAGACAGTTTTCAAATCCTGGGAGCCTCTCCACTGCTCTCTTCAGAGCTGCCACTTGTTCCAAACAGGTGGTTGTGTTATTAAGTCTTTGACAGTCTCTAATATATTCCTAGAATGTGCAGAATTCCAAACAATAAAGCGACTCTATTACTTTGTGGGGCCAACCTCTCCTTCTGAAGCCATGGCCACCATCACGTGTCTGCTCATAGCCACCATCTTGTTTTCCTCCACAATCCTTTTTTATTCACCATTGCTCTATACAAATTTAAATCTCTGGTTAATTCTGACATCACATAGTCACCATAAAAATGTCCCCTACTCCCATTGCAATTTTAAAAATTATTTCATGCCCAAAGGCATCAAGATTGGAGGGTAGGAGGGGATCAACATTAAGGCACAAAATAGCAACAGTGCCTATAGCAATTTGAGATTGGTTGGGTATGGAGATAACAGATCAGGAAACAGCCAAGATGATTTACATTTTTTAGCTGGGGTCCTGGGAGGATGGTGATATTATTTGTTAGAAATAGCACTGGGATTTGAGGTGTTATTATTTAGTATTTAGCCAGAAAACCAGGGCCTACCACAATCCTTTCCCAAACCATTGCCACCTACGGTGAAGTCACCAAGAGAAAACACACACACACATACACACACACACACACAGAGCAAATAAAAGAACAGGGTAAATCAGGTAAAAGATTCTGCTCAATTTTCCTGGTCCTTTCTCCCTCAAAGCCCAGACTCAGGTTTCAACTCTTGCCACACTGATCACATGGTTGAAAGAAGCCCAAAAGAGAGAGAGTACAAGACAGCCAGGCTGGTTGGGGCCCTTATCACTTTAGACATGTAGAAGGAAGAGACAGATAGTCAGATCTGCTTAGTTGGAGAAAGGCCTGGGTCAGCAAACTAGTTTGGCTCTACAGAGAAAGCAAAACAATTGAGAAAGTTCCACCCATACCTTTTAATGTAGAGGTTGGCAAACTATGGAGCATGTGGCCCATTGATTGTTTTTGTATGACTCATAAGCTAAGAATGATTTTTTCATTTTTAAATGGTTGGAAAAAATTAAGAGAAGAGTGATATTTCATGGCAAGTGAAAATTGTATAAAATTTGAATTTTATTGTCCATACACAAAACTTTATTGGAACACAGCCATGCCCATTCATTTACCTATTGTCAATGACTGCTTTTAGCTTCAACAGAGAAGATATAGCCCACAAAGCCTAACATAGTTATTATCTGGCCCTTTATAGAAAAAGTTTGCCAGCCCCTGTTCTAAAGTATAGTGATGTCCCCCAAATAAATAGGGCCTGATTAGATTTTAAAATCTGACCCATGCATATTAATTTCTCCTCTCTGGGAGAAGGAAGGAAGAGCTTGGAAAGAGGAGAGAGGAACTCTGTACTCCTTCCTTTAAAGAAAACTGTATCCCAGGATTGGAACACAGGAGGAGAAGCATGTTTTGAGGTGGCAGACTGTATATTTAGTTTAAGGTGTTTGGAGACAACCAGGAGGTGACTGGACTTCTCAGCTTGAGTCTCAGGAAACAGAGTAGGAGATATGGACTTTGAGACATGTCTACCAAGGGAATAGTGAAGCCATGGAAAAGCTATCCCAGGGAGAACATAGATGGGCAAGAAGAGAGCTGGCTAGGGTTACCAGGTAAAATATTTATTTACTTGCTAAATCTGGCCACCCTATTGGGGACAGAACTTTGAAATTTGTAATTTGAATAGAAAAGGTAGGGCCAACAAAGGAAACAGAGAAGGGGAAGTCAGATGAGTAGGAGAAGAATCCTGAAAGTAGGAGCCATTTGTAATCTTGGGTAGTTTGGTTGGAACAGTGGGGGCAGGTGTCATCAGAGTGAAAAAGAGAAACTATGTATATACATTCTCCTTTCCAGAAATTTACTTGTGCTGCAAAGGACCATAGTAGGGCAGGTTGAGGGGAGACTGGGGTAACGGCTGAGTTTGGAGTTATAGGGGCCACGTGAGTCTGTCTTTGGTGAAGGTGAGAAGACAGTGGGAAGTGGTTGAAGATGTGATGAAATGAGGTCTTTGCTGCTGTTAACATTCGTCTGGGTTACTACTCACGTAAGTGTGTTCTCCTCACCCCCAGCATGACCCCTACCACACCCACCGCTAGAGAGGACAACAGTTAAATCTTGTCAAAAATTAAACCCTGAAGAGTTCCACGCCCAAACTTTTTCTCCACAGACTGTTCCCAGCACATCCTTCAGGGAGGGGTGAGGGAAATAACTCAGTAGAACCCTGGAAGCAAGGACAACTGGTCACTCAGACATCAACAATGAGAAATGAATAATTTCAAGAATTCACACAGCATTGATTGGTTGATGGGCAGTTGATTCTAAGCAGATTCTGTAACTCAATCAATTAAAATAGTGAGATGGAAAGGATCGGGCTAGTGGTTCTCAACCATGGCTACACATTGAGATCACCTGGGAGCTTTATAAAAACCCACTGATGTTTGACAGACCCACTCCAGAAGCTCTCATTTAATTGGTCTAAAGGGCCTGATAGATTGGATTTTTTAAATCTTCCCAGGTGATTCTATTGTTCATCCAAAGTTAAGAACCACTGGATAGGAGAATCAGCATGTTGATATATTGATAATAGAGTTATTTAGTAATATATGCCTTAAAAAGATGCATTTCACTTGTTCCAGTTATGGAAAAACACAAACATAGGTATATGTGTGTCTATGCATTGAAAAAAGAGGTTGGAAGAATAAAAAATAAATAAAAACCTGAAGCTATATATCTTAGAAATTGTCATCAGAGCTTCTAATGTCTTATGAAATGATTTGGTTTTGTTTTTTAATTCCTCACAATTAGACCTAACTGGATCATTGGGCATATGTCACTCTAGTAGTCAGCTTAAAGAACCCTTGGTAGAAATTTTACCCAGGTGGATAATAATAGTGATAATAACAATAATAATGATGATGATAAGAGGAGGAGGGGAAGGAGGATAATGATAGCAAACACTTGGATAGCAGTTACTCAGTGGCCATACTGTTCTAAGTGGAAGGTATGGGCTGATCCACATGTGAAAAGCTTACTGGCATCTTCTTGGTGATAATAACCGTAGTAGTAGCCAACATGAGTTGAATTCTTATGTCAGGCACTATGCAAAGTGTTTTATTTGCAAGACGATGGAATACTTGATATGGCAAGAGTGCTAAGGAGATCAGAGGGAATTAAAAACACAGGTCAAAAGAAAAGAACCAGATGAAATGCATTCGCTTTGGACAAGAGGAGGGACACCCATTCCTCTTTGACAGGGCGCTGAGAAGAAAGGATGAGCACAGACACACCGTGGCGTGTCACAGAGGGGGAGACTCAGAGAGTGTTGAGCTCAGTGGCTTCATCTCTCAGGAAATAAGGAGGTTTTCTTACTTGCTCTGAGTGAGGGGGACTTCCATGTTAGACAAAACTCAGGGACACTAATATATTCTAAGTAGAAATTACTGATATGTTTTGCTTCTATAGACTTTAGCCGTGAACAAGGAATAATCACATAGACCGAAGGAAGGAATCTCTGGTGTTCAGTAACATATTACAAGGCCAGGAAGCTGCCACCCCTGCACTCAGTTTGTGCCCAGCCCCTCACAGATGCAGCCAGACAACTTCATGGACAATGCCTGCATCCTCAGATCAGTCCTGGTCTCCTGTCTGGCCTCATAAGCCTTTGACCCATTTCAGCCTCCAGAAAGTTGGGGACATTAGGTTGGACCCACTCAGCCTTGGAGTGGGCCAACTAAAAATGTGGCAACACCCCCCCTGTTGGGTACCTGAAAGCTCTGATTCTCCCCATGGTCCCTCTCTCCTCCATGCACATCATGAAGTCAGTCAGTTTGAGACGTGTTCAGTGGCAAAAGCAGCCCAAGGAGTAGCGGGCCCAATTTTTTCTTAGAAACAAACTGATGCCCTGAAACCCATCTTTACATCACGCTCTTTTTGTCGGGAACCTATCATTTAATTCATAATTTTGGGAAGATAATTACACCATGCTAGCAAGAGACAACTTGATGAATAACTGTTTATTTTCAAAGGAGACATATTTCATGCACTGGCTGCATAATGGTGTCAGGAGCACAGCAAGCTGTCACCATATTTTCTATGGCATTTAACTGCCTGGCAGGGTTATACATGGGAAATGGAAAATCTCCTTGTGACAGATAATATAATATCCTTTGCCTTGCTCAGAAGCCATATTTTGGAGGCAGGATTTGTAAGTATCTTAATATCATTTGTCAAACAGTATCTGTCGGCTTTGTCTTGTTTCTGTTCTACCTTCACACTCTGCTCCACCCCAGGTCCCAGGGCTCAAAGGAAGTAGTTAGTAGGGTTATAACTGTTGAATACCTGGGCTGATCCCCATGTTGTGTTGACTGCAGATCAGATCCAGGACCTAGAATCAATTCCCTCAATGCACAGAGGTTTTTGAAGACACTGAGAACATTATATACGATATAGCCACATAAATAATGAATTTAAAGTTTCGACCAGAAAATATAGGAACTAGCATAATACTAGCTAACATTTATTGAGTGCTGACTCTGAGGCTGCTATGGATCTAAACCCTTTATATGGATTATTCAATGAATCCTTGCAAAAAAAACTTATGGGGTAGATAATATCATTATCTATTTTATAGATGAGGAAATTATGGAACTAGCCAAAAAAATCATTCAGCTAGAATTCAAATTCAGAGAGCGTGAATCCGGAGTGTAAGTGCTTTACTAGGAGGTGTGTTTCTCCCTGTAATGGATGCTGTAGTATGCTGCCCAGATCTCGCACATGCCTCATGGAAGTTATACCACCCATCCGGTGATTAGTGCATGCAGGAGTATAAAGTCTCAGCCCCTTTCCCCAATTCAAGACAACTCCGAAGCACCATCCAAGACACAGGGCTCTCCAAGAACTGGCTGAGACTTTTGCTATGTATGATTGCATTGCAGTTCCCCTTCTGATCTGCCCGTCCTGCTTCTTTCCCACCCCTACAGGTCTTACTAACAAGACATCCCAATACATTTCCTGCACACAGATCTCCATCTCAGAGTCTGCTTCCCCAGGAAAACTGGTCTACAACACTCTCCTAGACATGATTCAGCAGAAAAATTAAAACACAGATGTACAGGCTGCAGGACTGCTACATGATTATAAAGGGGAGCTGCCAATTTACTTCTGAACTTTCTGACAGCCAAAGAAAAGATGGACACCTGAAGAGAATTGAATCAAGGATCCAGGGACAATCTTATATGCATACATGCAGTGCCTGGGAAATCTAGAGGATGGAAAGACTAAGAGGCTGACCCCCTTGTTTTCCTGGTGGACCCAGGAGAGGTTGCTGCCTTCAGCACAGATTTCTTGCCCTTCTAGAGATTGTCTGGCAAGGATAAGTATTTTCCCATGGAACACATGTGGGCTGAACTCAAGAAGAGCAGCCTGGGGTTCTAACATCTGACTGGAGGGCAAGGAGTTTACCACCCATAAAAAAATACATGTCCCTGAGTGAAGAGAAATTTGGGCAAGAGGGGCCCAATAGCAAATTCCAGAGAGTCTGAGAGAACACCCCAGCAGGGAATAGGTCAGCTCAAACATCTATGAGGCGGAGAGAGCCTGACATCAGATAAGACCACACATTTCGAGTAAGACCTTTCCTACTCCCACCTACTCCACCCTCCCTCCACCTGAGGAGATCGGATAGTGAGAAGCCCTGGGCAGAGAAGTGGGGACCCAGCCACACTACCACGCTGTTTCCCATTGCAGTCTCCCACCCTAAAGTTGGCCTCAGCTGGGGGAAGGGAAGGAGAAGACACCAAGTTAAACCAAGATTAGAGTTTGGGACTGAACATAATTACTAAATTAGACTGTGTTTGCAATTTAAAGTGACCTAGGCATATCTATTACCTGGGAGTGAGCAGAATAGTTGTGTGCTTGCTCGAGATTTCTTCGCGGGCAGAGGGAGATTTACCCCTACTGAATAAATGGCAAAAGATTGTGCGAGAGAAAAATACAACTGTGTTTTGATTACACCACCAGTGGTGCTTGTCTAGCGTCCCAGTTACATTCGTGCGCATGACCTCATCTGAGCTGGCTTCAGGTACTTGCTTAGGAGGAGAGACACTTACATATTTCCTAGGGAACTTGGGAAGTGAGGAAGGCCAAGTGAGCAAAACTGGGCAAGTAGAGTCCCTGAGGAGAGGGGCAAGAGGGGACAGGAATCCAATTGTCCTGCAGGGAGGAGCTCCAGAGATTGAGCGATGGCACTGCCTTCTCTCTGCTCTGGCAATTGGAGCCAGCCTGGGGAGCATCTGAAGATGCCAGGGGTTAGCTCATGCCAGCCAAGGTCTGCAGAGGGGGCTTGGTGAGTACTCACTTTTCATAGGGCTGGGAGAGAAAGCACCATGTGAGCTGAGATATGGCAACCCCCTCCACATGTACACACACACACACGCACACACACATACACTTTAGCTTAACAACCACAATAGCCCTTAGCCCTCCTGCCTCACTTAGCATCTTTCTCCACCTTATTTCCTACAACTAATGGCTTGCAGGAGAAATGAAAGGTATAAGCAAAAAGAGGTGGGGTGTGTGTGTGTGTGTGTGTGTGTGTGTGTGTGTGTGTCTTTCACATGCTGTTCCTTCTGCCTGTAACACCTGCTGAACCAATCAGGGTCCTGACAAGAGACAGATGGCCTACTCAAAATAGTTTAACTCAAGGAGGGTCTACTTGCAGGGGGCCCTTTACAAAGGTGTGGGTGCAGGGGAAGCACAGGGGATTCGTGCCTGCGGCATCCTACCCTTAGGCCCAAAGAGAAAAGTGAGGAGGGAGGGAGGGGTCCCTGGAAGCAGCTCAGCCCACACATTTGTGGGCGCAGGATAAGAACACTTGGAGGCCTCCCAAACCACATGTCTAAATATTTGAAAGTTATAACTCAAACTAACAAACTGCTAAATGAAATATAGCCAAGGTCAACTATTCTATCAGTTGACCTTGGCAAATAAACCTTTAGAACAACCTGTAAGACTGAGTTTGAATTTAGAAGCCTCCCACTGCTCAGAGTTCTGTGTAGGAACAATATGACAGAAGGGGAACATCTGGGCCCAAGCCCCTGGCTCACAACCCACCCCCTTCTCTTCCCATCCCTGCCTCTGCCTATAACAACATGTGGCCTCATTCATACAGCTGGACACCCCAGCCTTCATGGCCATGCTGCCCCTAGAACCCACCACACATGCACCACGCACCCTCTGGCTGACCCCTGAAGCCTAGGGCTCAGAACGCTGCTGGTGTGGTCCATACTCTAGAAGAGAGATGGGGTGTGGGCACAAAAAATGGAGGGGCAGGGGCTCTCACACCATGGGCAGGTGGGCAGCTGGGGGAGGACCAGAGCACTAAAGCATGGTGCCCACGGCAGGGGCCCTCTCTCATGGGTCAAAGGGCAGCACAGCTGGAGAGAGAGAGCACAGGACCCAGCCCCTCCTGCCTCCCCAAGGCAATTCCACTGGGAAGAAGACAGGGTATAGGAGCCCTGAGCCCTGATCTCAGGCTCCTCCCTCCCTTTGATTCCTTAGGGAGCTAGGGCTCCCCAACAGAAAGCCCAAGATGGCAGGGAAGCCTGTGGTGGACTCCCAGGTTGTCGGCCCCCAGGTGAACAGAGCAGGAAGGAGAAGGGTAGAGAGTGGGTCTGTAAGACGTCCAGCCCTCTGTCCTCTCTGTTCCTCTAGTTAACTTCTACTCAAGCTTTAAATACCAGCTCAAGTGTGAATCTCTCAAAGAAATCCTACCTGACCTCCAGAGCTAGAGCAAGTCTCTCTTTAGTTGGTCCGTGCTTCCCTGTCCTTTTCCTTCACAGCATTCACTAATGTTTCCATGATCTGTGTGGTTATTTTATTAATGGCAGTATGCCTACCAGACCACAAGTTCCACGAGGGCAGGGACTGGGTCTGTTTAGGTGGTTTCTGTATCTACTCCCTGACCCGGGTCTAGCAAATGGGGGGTTCCTGCTGTTCTATTTGTGGTCTTTCCCACTTTGCTGGGGTCAGGGAGAGCTACATTCAAGGGAAAACAGAGAACATACATGACAGTAAGTAACACACACATGTACACACACACACACACACACACATATGTACATACACACACGGGGACTTGGAAGCGAGTCTTTGAGGGTTAAAATTCAGATTCCCATACAACTGATCAGAACCATTATCAGCTTAATGAACCAGTATGACTTGCAGACCCAGAGAAGAATTGAGGAAAATTATGGTCACATCTAGAGAAAGCATGCATGAGCCATAGGACAGGGCAGCTGTGGAAGCACAGAGAGAAAAAGTGCTGTTCAAACAGTGCCCGGAGGAGCCAGTGCCCAGCCAGGCCGGGAGAGTGCCCAAGCCACTGGACAGGCCTGTCCTCCCTGGGGAAATGGAGGCATCAGTTTTTTAGGGCCTGATGTCATTAAAATTTCAAATTCTATAACTCCCTTGTTCTGCTCCCATACACACAAGCAGCCATCCAGTAATTTGGTTCCTAGGGAACTCGTTGGTCAGGTCCATGCAATGATGGATTCGTCCGTCAGGAGTATTGCTCCTTATAAATCAGTGAATCGGTGTTCTGATTTTATTTCCACTTCTTAGAGAGTTTGTTAGCACAGGTGGGCATTCCCAAGTGTGATCGCCTCTGAAAAGCTGATGAACTCACAGGACAATACCCAACAGAGAACTAGCCCCGCAAACCCAGCCACGGAGAGTTCTTTTCTTTTGTGAAACAGAAATAATGGCATTTTCAAAGGATCAAACATTTATCAAGGGGAAGAGGGAAGCACATAGAGTTGCGTGCAAATAGAAACGGTTTTGATTTTTCATTTTTCCTTTGACTTCTCCAGACCTAAATTGTCTTTTCAGCTAGAATACATAGTAGCAGAGAAATTCAGGGGAGGCTGGGGTGACGGTGCCCCTGAGGCTGGAGCATGGGTGAGAAGGTGCTGGGAATAGAACAGGGGACGGAGAGGGACATTACCCGAGACCGCTGAGGCAGTTCAGTGCGAATGGAGAAAAAGTCATCATTAATAGAAGTTCTAAGGTCATAGTGTGCATCAGATCTAAGGGGCAAGGAGAAAACTCAGGAGGAATTGAAAAATCAGAAGTGGGGGAAGTTGGGAATGAGACAGGGTGAGGTATGAGGAATGACCTCTTTTGAAAAGCTCAAATAGGTAGCTCAGTGTTTTGGTCTCCCACTGTAATTCGATTTTTATAAAAATATAAAGGCTAAATGCAGTGTGGTGTCCTGGATTGAATCCTGGAACAGTAAAAGAATACTAGTGAAAAACCTGGTGAAAATCGCATAGTCTGTAGTTGACTGTCACGTGCCAATGTTAATTTCTTAGTTTTGGCAAATGCATCATGGTTATGGGAGGTGTTAACATTAGGGGGAACTGGGTAAAGGGTATACAGGAACTCTGTGTTTACAACTTTTTTATAAATCTAAAATCATTCAAAATAAAGTGTTTTAAAAAATATAAAGACCTATTTGCTTTTTAACTCAGGAAAGTTTTCTTCAATGTGTCTTTGATTATTGTTTCTATTCTAATTGTTTTTTAATCAAGAACTTCTATTATTCTTAGATTAGATCTCTTTTTTCTACTTTTCATAACTATCATATTGTTCCTTATTGTTTTCATCTCTTTGCTCTTTTTTCTCCGAATCCTGGGAGACCCTCTGAAATTTGTTCTCCACATCACTGATCTGATTTTCTGCAGTGCTGCTTCTGCTTGTCAGTCCTCTACTCCTGCATTTTTAATTTCTTTGTAATTCATTCTTATCTCAGTCATCTTTGTTTACACCCGCTCCAGCTGTATTTTAATCACAAACTATCTTCTCTGTCACTGTATGCTGTTGTTTCACAGAGACCATGGCTATTTACATTCTAGCAGACATCTATCTGGCGTGACTTTGCAGACAGAAGGGGGTACTGTCTCTTATTACCCTTTAATGACTGGTCCTTTGCTACCTGCTTATGGAGCACGTAAAAACACACTCATAATATGAACACACACAGAACTCAAGCTGTGTCTGTGATATTTGCTTGAGAAATTGCTTTACTGACAGTTTGGAATTCTTGATCAAAATCCCAGAAAACCTGTATCTTCTGAGTAATGCATAAGTCACAAATAAAGGACCCATCACTGCCTAGCTAAAGGTTGACGCCCTATAATGCTGAAAAAAACCCATCAGCAATGGTGTCTTATTAGTAGAAGTTACTTTGTAAGAAATGAGAGTGTGATTATGCACCACCAGGAATTGAATCAGGAAAAAAAATCTTTGCTATGATCATAATGCTTCTTTGTAAAAAAATTATGTTTCTGTTATCCTGTGTCTGATAGAGAGGGTATTGTTTATTCCATCGGAATCTAAATGGACAAAGCCTACCTTTGTGAGTAGGAAACAAGGTTCTCATCTGAGGAGTTTCTTTTCTGTGTGTGTATCAACCACCAGAGGCCCGTTCATCAGCTGGGGAGAGAACAAGGCCATCAGCTCCGACCAGAGACTAGACTATAGGGAGTGCTGGCGGGGAAGTAGGTCATTTTCCCTGTAGGCTCAAGGATGTCTGAGCTGCAGGTTTGGGTATGGTGGAAACGGCCCAGCATGTGCGTAGGAGGAAAGACACACAGGACGTGTGAAATGAAGCAAACCTTCGGAGCCAGAAGTCATGTAGGTTAGAATAAAAGAAACAAATATAAAACATCATTTTCTAAGTCTATCTTTATGCTGCTTGCACTTTATATAATCTTCTCTTTTTTGTTCTTATTATTTAGTAAAGTTTATTTGGGAAGTCAGACTGTCGTAAAAGGTATTTCCATTTCTGCAAAGCCAGTCGTCAAAGATGGCGGTAGCACCCCCAGGGGATTAGACAGTGGCAAAAACTGAAGCCAAGTGGGAGCCCTTCTAAAGGAAAGAGAATCTAGGAGTGATGGGAGGGGCACTCACTCACCAGACACCCTCACTGCCCTACCTAGTGCTTTGCTTCAACAAGGGGCCCGTCCTGAGATGGCTCTCATGTAGACTTGTCATTTCCTGCCCAGTTTCAGACTTGCTCTCCCCTGTTGTTTCTGCCCTTTCCAGAACCTCAGAGGAACCCACATGACTGCCAAGAAAGAGTCCATTTTGCTTCCTGAGCCACCAGTAATGGAAATCACTGAGATCATCTGAAACTCGTGGACCTTCCTGTCCTTTGTTGGATAAAAGACTTGCTTAATTAAGAAAAGAGTTCAATAAGTTCTAGAACCTGCTTTGCATTTTTAAAGCACTTAATCCACTACATGCACTCTTTTTAGTAAAGTTGGATCTTAATGTTTTATTTTGCATAAATGAATCCGACAGGACGTTACTTTCTGAAATCCTTTCAGATTAAGGATTTCAGCCATAGGTGTGGAAATTTCCTTCACCCAGTCACAACTTCTATGTTTCTATATTTTCCTCCAACAAAGTTGAATTACTGCAATTCAGGCTCAGGAATTAGCGGGACCAACCCTGACCTCACAGTAAAATCCCAGGAGGAGTCACTACTATTTATAGAACACTTGCTATTTGCCAGACGTTGTTTTAAGTGCTTTATGCGCATCAATAAACAAGGAGGGAGGATGTTATAATGAAGAGAAAGACAAGAGATAACCTTTGGAGTCTGATAAATTGGCTCAAATCCCCACTCTGCCACTTACACCACCTGTGTAATTCAGTCAGTTTTCTTAATCATTTTATATCTCAGTTTCCTTCTCTGTAAAAAAAAGGAGCTAATAGTAATACCTGCTCTCCAGGGGGTTTTGTGAAGATTAAGAGAAATAACATTTGGAAAGAATACCTAGCACGTGACCAGGGTCTTTCTCCTCTACTCCTTCCTGATGGAAGCTGAAGTGTAGCAGAATGTGAGCAGTTTGACCTACAACACTACCAAATGCAGTGGTTAGTTTTCTACCTTCCAATAAATGGTCTCATTAATTTTTTGGCAAAGAGGGAAGAGAAAGGCTGGCCGCTTGCCAGGGCTAACGGAGTCATTTTGTAGGACTCTGCGGCTCGTTATTGATGAGTGAAACCCTTACTCACCATTACTCTGCAGGGCAGCACAATCCAAATTAGGTGCAGTGATGAGAGTCCAACACCCAAGGGTGCGGGGAAGAGTTGATCCTAGACGTGAGCCCGCTGAGGTGAGAGGTCTGCTTCTGCAAACATTGCCTCCAGATGTGGATGTCGGCTGCTGTAGGGGCAGCCCTTCTGTCCTATTGCTGATGCTGTTGCTACCACTTACTATTCCACATTGCTGTTCCATCCCACCTGCCTCTTGATGGCCAGAGATGGGTCAGGTCCACCACCAGAATTTCTCCAGGCTTCCCTCAGTGTCTAGGCTAGGCTGCACCTGGCTGGTACAAACGTGAGAGGGAAGGGAGAGGTTCTTCTCTCCACTAGTCCAAAGACCATCTCATGAACATTTCCCAAGATAATTGGCTATGGGGATATTTACCTCTTCAGAGAAAATTCCCACCCCATCCACCAGACACTGGTCTGTCTTTATGGTCCCACAAGATACTCACAAGCCCCATGGAATGCATTTTCCATGGTCACATTCAGTCTCTTCCAGGATCAGCTTGAGCCCACACTCTGAAATGAGAACCACATGCCCTTTACTCTGAGTATATCCACCAGTCTCCAAGGACCCACAGTCTCCAGTCTGTGTTCACTAGGAGCTGGTGATTAGGGTATCCAGGGCAACTTAGGAAATAATTCTGGTCTAACTGGGGTTTTCCTCTGTGGGTTCCATGTTCCTGTGCTATATTCATCTGCCAAGCTGGGATGTTTCAGTCTCCCTTTAAATATTAGGCTCTGTGCATGCACTTGCTTAAAACTAAGCAAGTCTTTAGTGTTACTTTTTACAGAGGGCTTATCTTTTCCTTAGGGCATTGCCATTTTATCATTGCATGCATCACACAACCTATTTTTAAAAATGATTTTCAAAAGTTTTTTCTATAACATAACTTCTATAAAATATTCAAGCAAGACAAAAGTGAACATAGTACTTACCCCTCCCCTCCCCTAGCAAATGCTACTCCCTGGTATTAACTAACTTTAATTTGGTGTATATCTTTCCAGATCTTTTCCTAAGGGCTATAGTTTCATACTCCGAATTAAAGAGTATACATACATATGTACTTTATTGCATAAAACATAATAATTTTCAGTTTCCCTGAGCATTTTAAACATCCTTATTTTAAACATTTGCATACTATTCTAATAAGTGGAAATACCATAATTAGCCATTTACCAAATGTCAGTGAATTGGTCCCTTCCAATTTTTCATGATTATGAATAATCCTGTGATAAACATCTTCATGCAATTGTTTTTCATTTAAGATAATTTACTTTGGTTAATTCCTATAAGTGGAATTACTTAGTAAAAGAGTATGAACAAGCTAAAGAAGCAATTTACAATCTGATGATAGGAAAATAAGAAAAACGTATCGCCAAGCAATGTGTTTGGTTAAGTAAATGATAGTTTATCTGTATAATTGAATACAATAAAGTCATTAAAAATAATGTTGTAAAAAAAAAAAATAATAATGTTGTAGAAGAACATTTAATATCATGGCAAGATTTCCACTATATATTAAGTAATTTATAAAACAAATTACAGAACTTTCTATGTAATTTGTATAAGAACATTTTTATAATCAAAATATATCTGAATAGAATTTATGTGGGAATACCAAGGCTCAAGAATAGCCAAGACAATCTTGAAGAACAAAACTGGAAGGCTTACGCTACCAACAATCAAGATTGATGGTAAAGCTACGGTGATTAAGACAGAATAGCATTAGTGAAAGAATGAGTTTTTAAAAAAAGGAACAGAATGCAGAGCTCATATACTTTCTCTGAAAAGCACCAGATAGTAAAAACTATTTAGGCTTTGCAAGTCACATGATCTCTCACAACAACCCAAACCTGCTGTTGTAGCCTGAAAGCAGCCAAGACAATACACATGGTATGGCTGTGTTACAATAGAACTTCATTTACAAAAAGAGGCAGCTGGCCTTAGTTTGTCTATCTCTTGTCAGAGAATTCAGAAACGGAGCTATGTGTGTGTGTGTGTCACTTGTGATAAAGGTGGTATTGAAATGCAATGGGAAAGAATAGTTTTTTTAAAAAGATATTATATGCATCCAATTGACTCCCATACTGAAAAAGATGAAATTTGATTCCTACCTCACATCATATATAAAAATAAATTCCATCTCAGTTATAGACATAAATGTGAAAAATCAAATGATAAAGCTTCTAGAAAATAATATAGGAGAATATAGTCATGACCTTGTGGTAGAGAAAGAGTCCTTAGATAAGACACAAAAAGCATTAACCATAAAGGAAAAGAAAAAGACTAGTACATTGGGCTATATTAAAAATCATGACCTTTTTCTTCAGCAAAAGGTGTTGGAAAGCTACAGTCTGAGAATACATGTAAGTGAAAGGGAGATTATATCCATAAAATATTACAAATAACTACAAGCCAATTTTTTGAAGAGACTGAAAATCAATCCAGTAGTAAAATAGGCAAGAGACTCAGACACTTGACAAAAAGAGAATAGCCAAATAATCAGGGGCTTCCCTAGTGGCGCAGTGGTTGAGAATCTGCCTGCCAATGCAGGGGACACGGGTTCGAGCCCTGGTCTGGGAAGATCCCACATGCCACGGAGCAACTGGGCCCGTGAGCCACAATTACTGAGCCTGCATGTCTGGAGCCTGTGCTCCGCAACAAGAGAAGCCACAAGAGTGAGAGGCCCGCACACCACGATGAAGAGTGGCCCCCACTTGCCACACTGGAGAAAGCCCTCGCACAGAAACAAAGACCCAACACAGCCATAAATAAATAAATAATTAAATAATTAAAAAACGTTTAAAAAAAAAAACAAATAATATCTAAAAAGATGTTAAACTTCATTAGTTATCAGGGAAATGCAAATTTAAAAGATAATGATGTAATTGTTAGAATATCAATACTTCTTCATCCCTAACTGAGGATGTGGAATACTTGCTGATACTCGCAAACTCTGCTGAGCATAAACTGTTACAATCTCCTTAGGAAGATCTAATAAAGCTGAGCATATTCATACCTGTGACCCAGAAGTTCCACTCCTAGGTTTGTACCTAACAGAGATGTGTAGGCATGCATATCAAAAGATATGTACAAGAATGTTCACAGCTACACTATTCATAATAGCCTCAAACTGGAAACAGCTCAAATGTCCCTAAATATTAGAATCAAGAAACTGTAGTAACATATTCGTACAATGCAAACTACACAACAATACTATTCCAATGAATGAATTCTCCGTCACACGATATGGATGATTTCCTCATTCATAATTTGCATAAAAGAAGCCAGATACTAAAGACTACAAACAGGCAAAACCAACTCAGGGCCATAGAAGTTGGGATATTGAGAGAGTAGTTAGTAATTGGGGGCGAGCATGAGAGGGAGTTTGGGTTCCCTGTAACATTCTTTTTTTTTTTAAATTTTTGGCTGCACCTGGGCTTTCTCTAGTTGCGGCGAGCGGAGGCTACCCTTCTTTGCGGTGCGCGGGCTTCTCGTTGCGGCGGCTTCCCTTGTTGCGGAGCACGGGCTCTAGGCACACGGGCTTCAGTAGTTGTGGCTCGTGGGCTCAGTAGTTGCAGCGCGTGGGCTCTAGAGTGCAGGCTCAGTAGTTGTGGCGCACGGGCTTAGTTGCTCCGTGGTACGTGGGATCTTCCCGGACCAGAGATCGAACCTGTGTCCCCCGCATTGGCAGGCGGATTCTTAACCACTGCGCCACCAGGGAAGTCTCTGTAACATTCTATTTATTGCTCTGGGGGGCAGTTACCTGGATTATTCACTCTGTGATAAGTCATTAAGATTTATATTTATGACAGATATGCTTTTCTGTATGTATGTTATACTTTAATTTTTCTAAAAAGTTTATTAAAAATATATCTGAGTAGAAACAGAATTGAGGCAGTTGCTACTGCCTAAAATTGACAAGTCAAGAGATAAAGGTAAAAGCGCATTTTTATCTTGAGCAGCATCGTCCAATAAAAGTTTCTGCGATAATGGCAATGTTCTATTTCTGCTCTGTCCAGCATGGTAACTTCTGGCGACATGTGGCTATTGAGTACTCGAATGTAGCTAGTGAGACTGAGAAGCTGAATTTTTATTTTTATGTAGTTTTAATTAATTTTAATTTAAAGAGCCACATGTGGGTAGTGGTCAGCATATTGGACAGCACAGACATGAGCCATGGAAGCAACCACCACGAGAAGCAGAATCCACTAAAATATGTTCTTTCTGGGAAGTGGGACAGTATGAGGAGATTGAGATGGAGCCAAGTTGCCTTTTATCATAAACTTTTCTGTACCATTTGATGTGTAACTGTATGTATTACTTAGATAGAAATTAAAATGTAATTTTAAAAAGAAAGAAAGGTTGAAGCACATACTCAAAACTGCTAAAAATGGTTTCTCTTTGGGTGGTGGGATTTATGGTGATTTTTCTCTTCCTCCCTTCAAAAAAATTATGCATGTTCTAAAACGCTTACCATAAGCACACAAGAAAAAAAAGAACAAATTAATAAATCAAAAGCTAAAACTGAATACTGATGACAAATCAGAAAATTCTTTAGGGGCCTATCTGTACTTGTATTATTAAGGCAATAACGTGTGTAATGAGAATTTATGGCAGGTCACATTTTTTCTTTTCAACATTTAATATCTAAACATGCTGGCTAAGCAGCGATTTCACATAAAGCATGTCAGAATTCTGCTGCTCTCTACTTCCTCATAAGGTACACAGATGGTTGAATTGGGGCTGAATCAACAATGCAGAATTTGGTGTGACACCCCCCCCCCCCCCCCCCCCCCCCCCCCCCCCGCTCAGGATGGCTTGAGCAGGTATCTCTGGAGGAACGGCTTCATTTTCCTGCTGCACTGTCTTACAGCCCAGCATCAAGGTCTTCTAAAGCCTAGATTAACAAGTTTGGGGTGAAGATTACTATAGGTTTCTAACTGTGTGTCTAGTTAGATACACAGTTACTGGACCCTCCCCATATAGATGTTCTATAGGCCCCTCAAACCCAGCATACCCAAACCAGCCGCATCCATCTTTCACACCCAAACTTATATTTCTCATAGAAGCACAATCTCATTGTACTTCCAATGGTATCCACCCAAGCAGCCAAGCTCGAAACATGAAAGCCTACATTCAGCTCACACCACCTGCCTTCCCATCTAGGACTCTGTGCTCCAGGCTCTCCAAACCACTCACTCTCTCTGCTCATTCCTACTTTGTGCACCTCTGCATTTGCACACGATGTTCCTTGGCTAGAATGTCTTTCTTCCCTTTTTTGCTTTTAACCTGTCCTTCAAGGCCCGTATCAAGTGTCATTTCCCCTTAAAACCCTTCTGTATGAGACATATGAGTATATAATAAAGGTCCACAATCCTAAGTGAAGCTGCTCAACCTTCAGCACCCACCCAAATGACAGTCATATGACCCGTCCTCCGGTCACAGCTATTGGGCCAGGGGTGGGTGCATGACATAGAGCTGAGCACGCAACCAAGGCAACCCATTCATAAGCTAGCCTACAGTCTGTTGCAAAATTTAAATTAGGAAATGGGTGGCTCTTACCGTATGTAAATTAAACCTCAATAAAACTCTTTTTAAAATATTAAATAGAAACTTTGAAATACTGAGGCATCTGCTAGTGAGAATTGAAACTAAAAGCCTGGAAGTAGATTTGGGCCCTAAGGAACCATCCTGACCGTGCACAGGCCAGAGTTCTGAAGTGGAATCTCTGACTATGCGGAGGAAGGCAGCCAGAAGTGAGAAGGGGAGATGCCAAGAGAGAGACCATGAGACTCCGGGGGAGAGATGGAGAGAGCAGTGTAGAGGAACCTCCACTCCCCACAGTTTTCCACCGTGATCCCAGTTCCTGGGTTTTCTTATGGTAACTGACTCCTTTTCTGATGAAGTAATTTGACCTGAAACTAAAGGAAGTTGGTGAGAACAACTTCCCAGGTTACACAAAGCAGAGCTCATCTCTCTCTCTCCTGTGTGCTCTCACAGCCTTTTTGATGTTGCAATTTTTGTATGTGTTTATGGAAAACGTGTTTTCATTGGAAAGAGCATGGCTCTGGAGTCAGTCAGACCTGGATTTTATCCTTGACTCGTCACTTACAAACTCTGAAACCTTGGGCATATAACTTTTCTTTGGGTCTTAATTCTCTTATCTGTGAAACTGGAATAACCTTGATTATGAAGATTTACTAAGGTAACATAGGAAACACTGGTGACGGTGCCCAGATCCTAATAGGTGCTCAATAAATGTCAACCTAATTCCTCTGCATTCCTTCCGTCACTGGCCTGTGAGTTGGTGGCAGAAACTGTGTCTTGTTCCCTTGGGAAGCCACCCTGGTATCCAGCACATTTCCCGACAGATAGAAAGTATTCACCAAATAGCTTTTTATTTAGTTTAATAGTTAAATCCATAGAAGCACATGTTACATCTTGGTAGGATTGCCATATCTATCAAATAAAAATGCAGGATGCCCAGCTAAGTTTGACTTTTAACAAACAACAAATAATTTTTACAGTAAGTATGTCCACTGCATATTTACACTAAAAATTATTTGTTGCTTATCTGAAATTCAAATTTAACTGAACTTCCTGTATTTTCTCTGGCAACTCTGCATCCTGACTATAACCCTCTCATCAATCAACACATTCTATTTATAGGTATCAGGCATTTGTTTCTCCAAACCCACCTTTTGTCAGAAGAAAAAAAGAATTAGATGAGTGCCTTTTCTATGTGATCCCCGTTAATGAATCCTAGGGATAGGACCTGTTTACTTGAGAAATTACTGTGTGGGGACCACACAAAGCAGCCTGCCCTGCAGAGTCCTGATTTGCCCTGCTCTCCTACAGCAATTATATAATAGGTAATAGCTCCCCTTTCACTGGTACAAGTGACCCAGTGTGGATGATAATTATATGACCTCCTGTGTGCCAGGCACGGCACCTGGACATCAGCCCATGTTGTCTGAAACCAGGAGGTAGAAGCTGTTGCTTCATAAGGCATTGCACCCAGGCCTCTCCTCACCGCACTTCCCCACCATTTCACCCATAAGGAAACTGACGCTTGGGAACTGACACACCTTGCTGGCAGTGATCACCCCTGTCCAGTTTTCTAGTGCCACTGTCCCTGTGTTACAGGACTGTTTGCCTTTTTCCTTCACTCTCTCCTTGCCCCCCCTCCCATTTTCTCTGTATTTCTATACTGTATGAGTCCCTCTTTTTCTCTTTCTGTGCTTGTGTCATCAGTCTCCTCTTAAGCCCAGTCTTCCCACTTCTTGATTAGCTCTTGACACCACTGGGCTCCCCACTCAAATACCTATCCCACCAAGCCAAGACCTGCCATTCATTGACTGAGGTCCAAGAAAATCACTTTATATGCATCGCTTTGTTTAACCTTCACCAGAACCTGCAGGAGGTACCGTCCTCCTCCCCACTGCCCAGGGTCAGGTTCAGCCCCAAATCTGAGTTCTTGACTGCAACAGGCAGCACGGCCCCATGTTCTTAACATGGCATATGCCCCTGGTGTTGTGCCATTGTTTTGTGCAAATGTGAATTCTGTCAGTGCAACCCTGTGGGTGCACTTGGAGGATGTGGCAGATGCAGGAGGGGGTGGTAAGAGTGAATAATGATAATAATTGTCCACACTGTACTGTGACAACTGTTCTCAGAGCCTTCACACACGACCTCACTTAATTCTCTCAGCCACCCCAAGATAAACAACTTGGTGTTGCTCATTTTACGAACAAGGACACAAGGGCTTGGAGTTGGGACCAGGCTCAGGTCTTTTGTCACTGAAGCCCATGTACTTCCTAAGGTGCTGCAGGGGATGCTCCAAATGATGTTGCTTTTGGAACGCACCCCCTGGGCATGAAGGAAAGATCACTGCCTGGTGAAAATGGGAAGGATCCTGATAAGAACACTTAGAAATGCTCCTTCAAGACACCTCTAGGCCTGGAAAGACTCCTGGGAGGGGTGCATCTGCAGACATGCACCTCCTTTACCAGGAGGATCTGTCCCCCAAACTAACACCATCACAGATTGTCCTCTTGTTCACTTGGTTTTCTTCCACCTTGTAAATATTCAGAACAGGTGGACCTAAATAAGAACAAATGCCATTTAATTTGAACCTGAACTTCTGCCTCACAGACCAATGCTTCAGTCAGTCCATGAGGAAAAGCAATTATTACACTCCAGCTAGCACAGGCACTGGCTTATGAAGAAGCATCAGTGGCACAATAGTCTGTTGGCAAGGAGATGGGAGGTTTGAAAAAAATCAATTTTGTTAAAAATAAACAAACTATAATTCTACTTTCCTGATGAGAGAACAGTTATTTCCAAGGCAAATGAAGAATGGCATGGCATTTTAGTCCCTAGAAATGATTCCAGAATCATCTTAACAATGCATCACCTAATACCACATGTCTTGGCATGACATTCAAGACACCCTGAGGTCTGCCCCTGCCAACCTTTCCTCTCTTACTACCTGCCTCTTCCCTGCGGGAACTTTGGCTCCAGCTGTGATAAGCCATATCCCAGTGTCCACTTTCCTGATCATTCTTCAAGACTTGGTGCAGACACCACCATGTCCATGAGATCTTCCAGATACTCCTTCGGTGCTCTCATGGAATCCGGTACATCATTGCATCAGTACTGCGTGTACCACGTTAATCAAATGGTTTTGCTTCTGTATACTGTCTTAGTCCATTCAGGCTGCTGTAACAAAAATACCATAAACTAGGTGGCTTATAACAACAAACATTTATTTCTCATGGTTCTGAAGGCTGGGAAGTCCAGGACTGAGGTGCTGACAGATTCGGTGTCTGGTGAGGGCGCGCTTCCTCATAGGTGGCTGTCTTTTTGCTGTACCTTCACATGGCAGGAGGAGCAAGGGAATTTTATGGGGGCTCTTTTGCAAGGGCACTAATCCCATTCATGAAGTTCTGCCCTTATGACCTAACAACTCCCAAAGGCCCCATCTCCTATTACCATTCCCTTGGGCATTATGTTTTCAACGTATGGATTAGGAGGGCCACACACATTCATACCATAGCATATACTAACATTTAGGGAGCACTTACAGTGTGCCAGGATGATGATGTAAGAGCTTTTACATGTATCAGAACCCTAAGTCTTTACAATAATCTCAGGAAGTAGGTACAATTTTTATATCCCAATTTTATAAATAAGGAAATTGGGGCACAAAGAAGGGAGGCAAGTTTTTTCGAGGTCAATAGCTTGTAAATGATGGAGCCAGACTTAAACCCAAGAGGCCTGACTCCAGAGTCTACACACCCAACACTATCCTCTATTTTCCTGTCTCTCTTATAAAACAATCAGACACAGGGCCAGATGTATAGGAAGTGCTTAATAAATGCAAAATGAATCAACAAATGAATGAAACCTATTTCTTGGCTCCCAGTGGCCCTGGGCTGCTGATGTGTAACATCTCCTTTTCGGACGTGGCCACCAGCATCCAAAGCCCTTAGACGAGAGGCAGAGGAGAGAGTCAGCGGCTTCCATGCCTGGTTCTGAGAAAGGCACCTTTTCTGGTGCATGGGCAGTTCCTGGTTTGGCACAGATGCCCCTTGATCTTTAAAAGAATGTCCACTTCCACTGAAACAGGTAAATTGCTTCAGGGAATGACAGGTTACTCCTCATTCTCAAGATAGAAACTGTTCCTCCTGCCCAGAGTGAGTTAGTTGGAAAAAACTGATTTCACGCTTTGCTGAGTCTGATTGTCCTTGAACGCGAGCGCATCATCTGCCTGCCTGCGCCAGCTAAGTGCAAGGGCTGCTGTGCTGCGGTTCAGGGGCACAGTGGGGTCCTTCATATGGGGGGTTATTGGATCTCAAGCCTTCTCTGGTCCCCAGGGAGGTCAGGAAGAGCTGAGCCATCCAGCAGGCAGTTTTTCTGGCGATAACACTACTTTCTGGCCCTCAATTCCCCCATACCCTCCTTTTTTGTCCCTGTTTTTCTTCAGGGGCTGCAGACCTGTTTTCCCAGCTGCCTGACTTAAGGCCTTTCAGCCTTGTTTGTCCCACAGGCCCATCAGCCTTAATAATACGCCTGAAGGGACCTTTCCTCCCCAAATCTGCTTTGCTTGTATTCCCATTAATGTCACCTTCAGACAGCCAGGGCCTAAGCCATGAGCTGCCTAGATTCTATCCTCCGTTTTATGGATTTCCTGGTCACCCCTGTGTCCCCTAGGTGTGAACATTCTAACTTTAGAAGGTGGCTCCAGGTTCCCCACCTCCAGCCCCCATGAACAGGATGACATTTGTCCTCACAGAACAAACCGGCCCCCTCCAGAGAGCAAGCATGTGACACAGGGCCCGGCTGGAGTGTGCGCCTGGTCTGGGCTGCAGCGTGTGTGGTCAAGGACAGTTAGGCCAGAAAGTGAAGTCAAATCCAGGCAACCTAATGGTCAACCCAGGGTTAAGTGGAGCTGAGGAATCCAGCTAAGGGCAGGAGAGGGAAGTGGGGAAGCAGATGGAGGAGGAAAAAGAAACAAAGAAAAGTCCAACCTCCCCTGGGGAGGTGCAGGGAGGGGGGGACATGGGGGAGTGAGTTCCTTTCTAATGAACTTGGCATGTTAAAAGGAACCCTGATTTCAGAGCTTCTTTGGGTGCCTTTGGATGAAGTTCATGAAAAGATGGCAAAGTTCAACAGAGCCCCTTAATGAATTTTGGACGAGCAAAGGGATGGGCAAAGTGAGCCCAAGGTTTGTGGGTAGAGGGTGGATGGCCGAAGTGTTCTCAGTATGAAATTAATAGGACTCTGGGGATTTGGGCAGGGACCTGGCAGTATGGGAGGGGAGGGGAAGGTTCTCAAGGCTGAGAGCAGAGAAGGTGACAGCAAGGCCTAGTGAGAAACTGGCCAGCAGGACATTTCCCAGGACAGGAAAGCTTAGTGACCTAGATGCTGACAAGTAAGACATGACTGTAGGTTGTGATCTCTAATGTGGGGTGCTCAGATCTACCTGGTACCCCAAACCCTCCAGGAAGGTCTACTCTGTAAGAGGCCATGTGTTGGTAGTAGCTTGGAGAGAAACGGAGAAAATTGGGGTGATGCATGAAGTGGAGCAAAGAGATGTCAGAGGAGTTAAGAATCCAAAATACGTAGAAACTGAAGATAATAGTGGATGCTGTGCTTCTCTTCATATATGGGATAAGGCTGGGGTCATCTTCACCCATTAAAGGATGAAGATAGCCCAGCATCTTGGAGGACTGGGGACACCCAGCCAGCTAACATCTGCATTAGATGAATGACCAGAAGAAGAAGGCTTGAAGCAGAGAACACTAGAAGAAAGTTAGGCCTGGAGGAGATTTTTAAAAATTAGGTGTCCCCTCCCTTAATTCAGAATCTGTTAGATCAAGTTTCTTTCATATTTCTGGTGTTGCTTATGTAAAACACTGATCACTTTCTAGCAGAAGATATATTATAGTCCTTAACAAACTTATTATTTAAATTTAAAATAACTGAAATGTATTTTGGTCCTTAACAAATTGCTCTTCGATTTTATATCTGCCTCCACTGCTGCACTCTTAGCTAGGAGAACAGGGACCAAGTCCAATTCATCTGGGTAACTTTCAAAATGCTTGATCCAGAGACTGGGGCACGAGGGCCATTCAGGTGATGCTTCTGATTAAGGGCAACAGCAAAGTATAGAGCTTGGGCTCCACAGACAAATAGTCCTGGGTCTGATTCTACTCTATCACATCCAGCTCTGTGACCTTGAGCAAGACGCTCACCTTTCTGAACCGCAGCTTTCAAAATGAGGAGAATGATAGTCCCCACTGAATGCTATATGAGAAATGCACATAAAGGGGTTAGCACACTACCATCACAGTAAGTGCTAAATAGATGGTGGCCATTGGTGGTGGTGAAGGTGGTGATGGTGTGATTCATACAAGTCTCTGACTTGTCTTTGACCCTTTATGATCATCCAATGTAGCCACCCAAACCTCCCAGGCCTGTTAGTGGCAAATCATTTTGACCTTTCTGATTGTTCCCACCCTGCTGTCACCCTAAGCCCATTCCCCAACTGTATTCTCTTGTCTCTGTATTCAGCCTTCTGACTCCAATCTTGCCTTGCCCTTGGCAAGGCAAGGCACATGGATTTTGTGTTTGGTTTCCAGTGTTTGGCTTATGGACGCTCCCTCATGGCCTTAGGCTTGGATGGGTCCTTTGGTTCTTCCCAAAGCTTGGGGTCTGACCCTGCCCTAGATCCAACCAGAGGGCATCTAATCAGCCTTGACTCTTCCAATTCCCTGGTCACACTCATCCCACCAAAAAAGAGAAAGAAGGAAGGAATAAGGGCAGGTGGGAGGGAGGGAGGGAGGAAGAAGGGAGAAAAGCAAGAAAGAAGAAAGGGCTTCAGGTAGGCTCCTCTAACTCTTCTCTGGACTTTTTCATTAATGTCTGAACTGGTATTGCTGCTTCTAACCTTATTTTCATCCAATTCACCATCCATGTAGTTATTAGGATAATAACAAAAATAACAACGGCTAGCAGGTATTAATCATGTATTACGTATGTGACAAGTACAATTCAAAGCACATCACGTACATTAACTCATTTAACTCTCACTACCAACAAGTAACCAGTAATAGTAACTTCATTTTAAAGATGAAGAAGCTCACATTCACTTGCCCACGTGCTTGAGCACCTTGCCCAAGCTTGCGCAGCTAGTAAAGCAGCAGAGCCGAGATTCCCAACAGAATGGTCTCTCAAGGCAAACCTAGCAGCTATCTTTGCATGAGACTGTAAGCACATCGACGTGTAGGCAGTTTTTGAGGCAACCTATTCAGGTTTGGCTACTCCCTGGGACTGGTGGATTTGAGATAGGAGCAATATTTGTGTGGAAGTGTCCCCTACTCCCTTGCACAAATTTTCCCCCAAAGAACATCTAAAACCTGAGAGGCCCTTGAGTGAGGAGAGACTCAGAAGGCCCGTCTGTCTTCCCCATCCTGATACACACTCTCAACAGTGGGTTCCCCCCGCAGGTCAGGACTCTCACCCATCTTTATGTCTTCCTTACCCTCTTACCCAGCACTGTGCCTGACCCAATACACGCTGTGCAACCTGATCGCTCCAGGTTGTACCGAGAATTGCATGAAATGATATTTGTAAAAGTGTCTCATAAAATGTTAAGCGCTTCTCAAATAAAATTCATCATCATTATTATTATTGCTTCTCAAAGAAAATCTAACTGCTGAAAGGCTATTGAAGAACTTTCATGCCATTGGCAAAGGTAAGGAGGTAGAGCCACGCAGTTTCTTTGGAAAGGGTCAGATTGTGGTTTGAAGATCTCTTTATAGTCTAATCCTGCTTTTCGTGCTCAGACTGTGTGAAGAAAGAGCAGCCTGGGGGGTCCCACCTCTGCCCCTTCACCACCTGTTTGTGGCAGAGCTGTCTGGAGCCCGCCCTCTGGACCGGGTCTCATTCCTTGACTTCGGTCGATAAACAAACCCGGGAGACTAAGTAGCCAGTATGGGTGTTTGTATAGAGCAGTTGAGGAAACATTCCCAGCCCAGAAGACACAGCTGGGATGGCTGTCAGAACAATCCAGGCCTCTGGGAAAAGGCGAGGCTTAGCCCAGCAAACATGGCTTCGGCCTGGGCTTGACCTCTGGATGCCACGTGTCACCTTTGGTGGGAAAATAAATAGTCCCCTTGTCTGGAATGTGCAGCCATTCTCTTGTGGAACATGGGAAACAGCCAGCAATTGTGCGGGAGGAAAAGCCTGTCTGCAAGCTGTCCTCGGAGCATGCGGACAGGCTGCGTTCTAGCAGGACGGCTATTGTCTCCTGATGGGCATGCTTGTCACTCAGCCTCCCGAGATTCAGGCTCTAGGCTTCCGGATGGGCCAAGGCTACCAGCCATGCAGTTCTGTAAGGTGGGGTTTGGCAGGGACAAAGGGACACACTTCACTTTAGTTAAAAGAAGCTGCTTGACCTGTATGGAGACTACAGACAGGCAGAGAAAGACAAACATATGCTATCTCTTATATGTGGAATCGAAAAAATGATACAAAGGAACTTACTTACAAAACAGAAACAGACTCACAGACCTAGAAAACAAACTTACGGTTACCAAAGGGGAAAGGGAGGAGGGATAAATCAGGAATTTGGAATTAACAGATACACACTACTATATATAAAATAGATAAACAACAAAGACCTACTGTATAGCACAGGGAACTAACTATATTCAATATCTTATAATAACCTATAATGGAGAAGAATTTGAAAAAGAATATCTATCTATCTATTTACCTATCTATCTATATATAGCTGAATCACTTTGCTATATACCTGAAACATTGTAAATCAACTGTACTTCAATTAGAAAAAAAAACTACGAACAGGGAGGCAGCCCAGGTCAGGGTGGCACAATGCTCATCTTTAGATCCTGGCTGCTGACACCGGTTGCTAGGAGCCCTCAGAGGTGCCAAGAAAAGGCAGAGTCTCGAGGTGGGAGTGAGGAAGCTGGCCTGGGTGGCAGTGAGTTTGCTAAGCAGGCACTGAGTGGTGGTGAGGGTGCAGCTTTCTTACCCATAAGCTGGGCTCCTAAACCTCTAGGACTATAAGAGGAAGCAAACAGCTTTCATCTCCAGAACTAAGTTTAATGAACTAATAATGACTTCCAGGAGCCATTATATCACTAAGTGTTCTGATGCTATGTCCAAGCTCTGTGGGAAAGAGTGGCACAACTGATGAGTAATATCTGCCCCAAGGTTCGATTGTGAAGGGTTGGGACTGTCAGCATGTCCACCCCTCTCTGCCATCCGTGTGCCCTAACCCCCCTTCCACATGCATCCTAATGGCTGTCAGGGTCTCTCCCTTCCCTGGACCCCTTCCAGGGCTGACAATTTTCCACCTTCATCTACCTCTATTCCCATAGAAAATGCACTCCATGGCCCAAGCCAGAAACCTAGATTTTACCGTGAACTTCTCCTTTCTCATTTCCCTCCAGATATGGGTAGTTTACAAATCCTTCCAAGTCTACTTTCTTGAGGTCTTTTTAATCCCTCCTCCTCCTCCCTTCTCAATCCATGCAGCCTTTGTCTTAGCTCATCTCTCACCTTGATAAGAACAGCACCCTTCCAAAAGGTCTACCTGACTGGAACCTCTTCCCATCTGGTTCATCACCCAAACCCATCACAAGAGGAAGCTAGGAAAGCTTATGTCAAAAATTAGAGGCTATAAGACTTCAACACAGAGAGGAAGGACTCTTCAAATGATGAAAGAGCTATCTGAGATGGCTCCAGGCAAACAAACCATAACTCTTTGGACGTCCAGTGGCTAACATTCAAGATAGTTCTCTTGTTTCCTTGCTCCGTGCACACTGTTCACTTCTTTCTCTCTCTCTCCATCTCTCTCTCTCTCCCTCTCCCTCTCTCTCTCTCCCTCTCTCTCTCCCTCTCCCTCTCTCTCCCCGTCCTCACTCTCCCTCTCTCTCTCTCTCTCCGTCTCTCTCTCCCGTCTCTCTCTCTCTTTCTCTCTCTTTCCCATCCTACCTCCCTTCCTCCCCCATTTGCCTTATTAACTGATCTCCTAAATGACTTCCAAAGCATCTTTATTCAAGTATGTTTAGTAGCCAGTTCAAAAATCATTATTCTTCAAGCTCCAAAGTCTAGGAAAGCTAATAATTTTCTCCTGTTCTTCCAACAGCCTCATTATATTTTCTGGTCATTTGCTCCTGTCTCCAGAGGAGTCAGGTGCCCAGAGGAAAGCTTGAGGCAAAATATGGATGACCACTGGCCAATGAGTGGGAAGCTCATAGAACTCAAGAGATACTTTTCTTGGAGAGCCAGTCCTCAGCAGAGCGTCTGCTCTCAGTAGTGGAAAGCAGTTGTAGCTTGTTTCAACCAGCTACACAGGGATGATTTCTTCCCTGGAGCAGTACAATGTTCTTTATAGGCATGGAAGAGGAACACAGTATTCTGTAATAAACCCAACAGATGCCCTTGCCCAAGAGGAAGGGAAGCGCAGTGACTCAGACATTAAGCTGTCAGAGTATAGCTGGACAGGCCAAATGAAGATAACCCTTGCAGAGGGCCAGGTTCCCAGATGCTGGGGGAGACTTGAGCCACCTACTGGTGAAGGATAAATAAGACAGCTTCCAAAGAGCCTTGTGGGGAGAGAGCCAAGGAGCCAATGTACCACTTCTAATAGCAAAATGAAAAGTGCTGATTTTTAATTAGCAAACATGGGCCATTGTACCTGAGCACTGCACATGGCAGGAAAGGTAACAATTACTTACAGGGTTTCCAAAGGACTTATGGTCTGTTTTGATCATTTTTACTGGTATCTCCAGAAGCATGCGAAGGCAGGAGGAGAGGGAGAAAATGTGGACACCAGGAGATGCCTAGGAAGGGTGATATGCCCCGAAGGGTGTGGGGAAAGACCGGAAGTCCTGGGGTCCATTAGAAGGCAATCATCAGTGCTTTCACTAGGTAAAAGTTGAGTGGATTTTTGAGATAATTAAAAATTAACCTTTAAAGCGCAGAAATACTTTTCTTCCTTTTAAAAACAAAAAGAAATTCTTTTTATTTTTTTTAAATGGGGTATTGTTGTTCTACAATGTTGTGTTAGTTTCTACTGTACAGCGAAGTGGAGTTCCCTGTGCTATACAGCAGGTTCTTATTAGTTATCTATTCTATACATATTGGTGTATATATGTCAATCTCAATCTCCCAATTCATCCCACCCCCCCACCCTGTTTTCCCCCCTTGATGTCCGTATGTTTGTTCTCTACATCTCTGTCTCTATTTCTGCCTTGCAAACAGGTTCATCTGTACCATTTTCTAGATTCCACATATAGGCATTAATATATGATATTTGTTTTTCTCTTTCTGACTTACTTCACCCTGTATGACAGTCTCTAGGTCCATCCATGTCTCTACAAATGACCCAATTTCATGCCCTTTTATGGCTGAGTAATATTCCATTGTATATATGTACCACATCTTCTTTATCTGTTCGTCTGTTAATGGGCATTTAGGTTGCTTCCATGACCTGACTATTGTAAATAGTGCTGCAATGAACATTGGGATGCATGTGTCTTTCTTTCTGAGTTATGGTTTTCTCTGGGTATGTGCCCAGTAGTGGGATAGCTGGCTCATATGGTAATTCTATTTTTAGTTTTTTAAGGAACCTCCATACTGTTCTCCATAGTGGCTGTATCGATTTACATTTCCACCAACAGTGCAAGAGGGTTCCCTTTTCTCCACACCCTCTCCGGCATTTGTTGTTCATGGATTTTCTGATGATGCTCATTCTAACCAGTGTGAGGTGATACCTCATTGTAGTTTTGATTTGCATTTCTCTAATAATTAGTGATGTTGAGAATCTTTCATGCGCCTCTTAGCCATCTGTATGTCTTCTTTGGAGATATGTCTATTTAGGTCTTCCACCCATTTTTGGATTGGGTTGTTTATTTTTTTGGTATTGAGCTGCATGAGCTGTTTATATATTTTGGAGATTAATCCTCTGTCCATTGACTCATTGGCAAATATTTTCTCCCATTCTGAGGGTTGTCTTTTCATCTTGTTTATGGTTTCCTTTGCTGTGCAAAAGCTTTGAAGTTTCATTAGGTCCCATTTGTTTATTTTTGTTTCTATTTCCATTACTCTAGGAGGTGGGTCAAAAAAATCTTGCTGTGATTTATGTCAAAGAGTGTTCTCCCTATGTTTTCCTCTAAGAGTTTTATAGTGTCTGGTCTTACATTTAGGTCTTTAATCCATTTTGAGTTTATTTTTGTGTACGGTGTTAGGGAGTGTTCTAATTACATTCTTTTACATGTAGCTGTCCAGGTTTCCCAGCACCACTTACTGAAGAGACTGCCTTTTCTCCATTGTATATCCTAGTCTCCTTTGTCATAGATTAGTTGACCATAGGTGTATGGGTTTATCTCTGGGTTTTCTATCCCGTTCCATTGATCTATATTTCTGTTTTTGTGCCAGTACCATGTTGTCTTGATTACCGTAGCTTTGTAGTATAGTCTGAAGTCAGGGAGTCTGATTCCTCCAGCTCTGTTTTTTATTACCTCAAGATTGTTTTGGCTATTTAGGGTCTTTTGTGTCTCCATACAAATTGTAAAATTTTTTGTTCTAGTTTTGTGGAAAATGCCATTGGTAATTTGATAGGGATTGCATTGACTCTGTAGATTGCTTTGAGTAGTACAGGCATTTTCACAATAGTGATTCTTCCAATCCAAGAACATGGTATATCTCTCCATCTGGTTGTGTCATCTTTGATTTCTTTCATCAGTGTCTTACAGTTTTCTGAGAACAGGTCTTTTACCTCTGTAGGTTGGTTTATTCCTAGGTATTTCCTTCTTTTTGTTGCAATGGTGAAAGGGATTGTTTCCTTAGTTTCTCTTTCTGTTCTTTCATTGTGAGTATTTCTGTGCATTAATTTTGTATCCTGCAAGTTTACCAGATTCATTGATTAGCTCTAGTAGTTTTCTGGTGGCATCTTTAGGATTCTCTATGTATAGTATTATGTCATCTGCAAACAGTGACAGTTTTACTTCTTCTTTTTCAATTTGTACTCCTTTTCTTTCTTTTTCTTCTCTGATTGCTGTGTCTAGGACTTCTAAAACTATGTTGAATAATAGTGGCAAGAGTGGACATCCTTGTATTCTTCCTGATCTTAGAGGAAATGCTTTCAGTTTTTCACCATTGAGAATGATGTTTGCTGTGGGTTTTTCATATATGGCCTTTATTATGTTGAGGTAGGTTCCCTCTATGCCCACTTTATGGAGAGTTTTTATCATAAATGGGTGTTGAATTTTGTCAAAAGCTTTTTCTGCATCTACTGAGATGATCATATGGTTTTTATTCTTCAATTTGTTCATATGGTGTATCACATTAACTGATTTGCATATATTGAAGAATCCTTGCATCCCTGGGATAAATCCCACTTGATCATGGTGTATGATCCTTTTAATGTGTTGTTGGATTCTGTTTGCTAGTATTTTGTGGAGGACTTTTACATCTATATTCATTAGTGATATTGGTCTGTAATTTTCTTTTTTGCAGTATCTTTGTCTGGTTTTGGTATCAGGGTGATGGTGGCCTCATAGAAGGAGTTTGGGATGTTCCTTCCTCTGCAGTTTTTTGGAAGTGTTTGAGAAGGATGGGTGTTAGCTCTTCTCTAAATGTTTGATAGAATTCACCTGTGAAGCCATCTAGTCCTGGACTTTGGTTTGTTGGAAGATTTTAAAGCACAGTTTCAATTTCATTACTTGTGATTGGTCTGTTCATATTTTCTATTTCTTCCTGGTTCAGTCTTGGAAGGTTATACCTTTCTAAGAATTTGTCCATTTCTTCCAGGTTGTCCATTTTATTGGCATACAGTTGCTTGTAATAGTCTCTTATGATGCTTTGTATTTCTGTGGTGTCCATTATAACTTCTCCTCTCTCATTTTTAATTTTACTGATTTGAGTCCTCTCCATCTTTTTCTTGATGAGTCTAGCTAAATGTTTATCAATTTCGTTCACCTTCTCAAAGAACCAGATTTTAGTTTTATTGCTCTTTGTTTCTTTGTTTTCTTTGTTTCTATTTCATTTATTTCTGCTCTGATCTTTATGATTTCTTTCCTTCTACTAACTTTGGGTTTTGTTTGTTCTTCTTTCTCTAGTTCCTTTAGGTGTAAGGCTAGATTGAGATTTTTCTTGTTTCTTGAGGTAGGCTTGTATAGCTATAAACTTCCCCCTTAGAACTGCTTTTGCTGCATCCCATCGGTTTTGGATCGTCGTGTTTTCGTTGTCATTTGTCTCTAGGTATTTTTTGATTTCCTCTTTGATTTCTTCAATGATCTCTTGGTTATTTAGTAGTGTATTGTTTAGCCTCCATGTGTTTGTGTTTTTTACGGTTCCTTTTCCTGTAATTTATTTCTAATCTTATAGCGTTGTGGTCGGAAAACATGCTTGATACGATTTGTCAAGGCTTGATTTGTGACCCAAGATGTGATCTATCCTGGAGAATGTTCCATGTGCACTTGAGAACAAAGCATAATCTGCTGTTTTCGGATGGAATGTCCTATAAATATCAATTAAACCTATCTGGTCTATTGTGTCATTTAAAGCTTGTGTTTCCTTATTAATTTTCTGTCTGGATGATGCCCATTGGTGTAAGTGAGGTGTTAAAGTCCCCCACTATTATTGTGTTACTGTCAATTTCCTCTTTTATAGCTGTTAGCATTTGCCTTATGTGTTGAGGTGCTCCTATGTTGGGTGCATATATATTTATAATTGTTATATCTTTTTCTTGGACTGATCCCTTGATCATTATGTAATGTCCTTCCTTGTCTATTATAACATTCTTTATTTTAAAGTCAGTTTTATCTGATATGAGTAATACTTCTCCAGCTTTCTTTTGATTTCCATTTGCATGGAATATCTTTTTCCATCCCCTCACTTTCGGTCTGTATGTGTCCCTAGGTCTGAAGTGGGTCTCTTGTAGATAACATATATACAGGTCTTGTTTTTGTATCCATTCAGCCAGTCTGTCTCTTTTGGTTGGAGCTTTTAATCCATTCACATTTAAGGTACTTATTGATATGTATGTTCCTATTATCATTTTCTTTATTGTTTTGGGTTTGTTTTTGTAGGTCCTTTTCTTCTCTTGTGTCTCTCACTTAGAGAAGTTCCTTCAGCATTTGTTGTAGAGCTAGTTTGGTGGTGCTGAATTCTCTTAGCTTTTGCTTTTGCTTGTCTGTAAAGCTTTTGATTTCTCTGTCAAATCTGAATGAGATCCTTGCTGGGTAGAGGATTCTTGGTTGTAGGTTCTTCCCTTTCCTCACTTTAAATATATCGTGCCACTCCCTGGCTTGCAGTTTCTGCTGAGAAATCAGCTGTTCACCTTATGGGAGTTCCCTTGTATGTTATTTGTCATTTTTCCCTTGTTGGTTTTAATAATTTTTCTTTGTCTTTAATTTTTGTTAGTTTGATTACTATGTGTCTCAGCATATTTCTCCTTGGGTTTATCCTGCCTGGGACTCTCTGTGCTTCCTGGACTTGGGTGGCTATTTCCTTTCCCATGTTAGGGAAGTTTTCGACTATAATCTCTTCAAATATTTTCTTGGGTCCTTTCTCTCTCTCTTCTCCTTCCGGGACACCTATAATGCAAATGTTGGTGTGTTTAATGTTGTCCCAGAGGTCTCTCAGGCTGTCTTCATTTCTTTTCATTCTTTTTTCTTTATTCTGTTCCATGGCAGTGATTTCCACCGTTCTGTCTTCCAGGTCACTTGTCCATTCTTCTGCCTCAGTTATTCTGCTATTGATTCCTTCTAGTGTATTTTTCATTTCAGTTATTGTATTGTTCATCTCTGTTTGTTTGTTCTTTAATTCTTCTAGGTCTTTGTTAAACATTTCTTGCATCTTCTCGATCCTTGCCTCCATTCTTTATCTGAGGTCCTGGATCATCTTCACTATCATTATTCTAAATTCTTTTTCTGGAAGGTTGCCTATCTCCACTTCATTTAGTTGGTTTTTCTGGGGTTTTATCTTGTTCTTTCATCTGGGACATAGTTCTCTGCCTTTTCATTTGTCTATCTTTCTGTGATTGTGGTTTTCATTCTGCAGGCTGCAGGATTGTAGTTCTTCTTCCTTCTGCTGTCTTCCTTTTAGTGGATGAAGCTATCTAAGAGGCTTGTGCAAGCTTCCTGATGGGAGGGACTGGTGGTGGGTAGAGCTGGGTGTTGTTCTGATGGGCAGAGCTCAGTAAAACTTTAATCCGCTTGTCTGCTGATGGGTGGGGCTGAGTTCCCTCCCTGTTGGTTGTTTGCCCTGAGGCGACCCAGCACTGGAGCCTACAGGTTCTTTGGTGGGGTTAATGGCAGACTCCAGGAGAGCCAATGAGTACTTCCCAGAACTTCTCCTGCCACTGTCCTTGTCCTCAAGATGAGCCACAGCCACCCCCCCACCTCTGCAGGAGACCCTCCAACACTAGCAGGTAGGTCTGGTTCAGTCTCCTCTGGGGTCACTGCTCCTTCCCCCTGGGTCCTGGTATGCACACTATTTTGTGTGTGTCCTCCAAGAGTGGAGTCTCTGTTTCCCCCAGTCCTGTCAAAGTCCTGCAATCAAATCCTGCTGGCCTTCAAAGTCTGATTCTCTGGGGATCCTGCCTCCTGTTGCCAGACCCCCAGGTTGGGAAGCCTGAGGTGGGGCTCAGAACCTTCACTCCAGTGGGTGGACTTCTGTGGTATAATTTTTCTCCAGTTTGTGAGTCGCCCACCCAGTGGCTATGGGATTTGATTTTATTGTGATTGCGCCCCTCCTACCATCTCATTGTGGCTTCTCCTTTGTCTTTGGATGTGGGGTATCTTTTATGGTAAGTTCCAGTGTCTTCCTGTCGATGACTGTCCAGCAGTTAGTGATTCTGGTGCTCTCGCAAGAGGGAGAAGAAATTCTTTTTAATATTCTTCAGGAAAGCCTTCCCTGTCTCCAGAGACTGGATTAGATGATCCTATTATGCAAACTCATTACCTCCTGTACTTTCCTTTCCAAGCACTTCTCAAACTGCTTAATCATACATCTGTATGTTTCTTCATGTATTTAATATCTATTTCCCCACCAGACTGTAAATTCTGGGAGTGCAGAACCTGTCTGTTCTTCCCTGCTTTATCCTTTATCCCCAGCACCTAGCACTTGCCTGAGACATAATCTAAACTCAAAGGGACTGATGATAATGATGGACTCTAAGGTGGGTAGGGGGAAGATAAGGACACAAGGGCATAATAAAGAGTACAAAATGATAGTGTCTATAGACTGAAGTTCTAAATGAAGATGAAGAATTATTACAGTGTGGTTCTACAAGGTTGACAGAAGGTTATGGGAGACATGGAATTGAGATTTTGAGAGGAGGTGTAGCTACTGGTGATGATAAGACCTAGAGTAGGGTATTGCATAGGAGTTGGTAGCTGAAGTGGGGTGGAGAACTCATCATGAGAATGAGAAGCTGAATGTCTGGGGCCAGCTGTTGGCTGTGTATCCTCCATAGATGCTGACACTAACAAAATGATTGTTAATGTCAGGAGTGGTGTGAAAAGCTGAAGCCTACAGTGAAAGATGGTGAGACAGGGGGATCAATGAATGACAACAAGGAGGAGAGGTAGAAGATGGCATATGTTTCCTCCATCCAACTTTTAGACAAATATTTACTAAATGCATACTATATATGAAGTCCAGTGCATGCTGTGATATAAATAAGAGTAAAATATTGTCCCTCCTTCAAAGAGCTTACAATTTACTGCCTATAAATGTAAATAACATTGAAAGGCATTTATTGATTCAAGCATTATTCATGATCTTAGTCTGTGACAAGTGTAATACTAGGCCTTGAAGGACACAAAGACTCATGGATCTTGCCTTCAAGGAGTTTATTGTATGGGGAAGAGACAAAGAGCAACATAGAAAATTGTAACCCAATAGGATAAATGCTAATATTGAGATTTACACATGATGTAAAGGGGTCTTGAGGAGGTTTCCTAATGTGGACTAAGGAAAGGGAATCAGAGAAAATTTCTTAGAAGAGAATATGGCTGATTTCAATTTTAAAGAGAGTAAGAGGAAGCATTGTGAGGCAGACTAGAGATTCTTCTAGAGAGAGGAAATTGTGAGTGCAAAGCATGATGGTGAATGGAAGGATGACAAACTCGGAGACCTATAGGAAGCTATGTGTGATGGGAGCTTAACGGGAGATGTGGGGAGTGGCAGAAGATGAAGCTTAAAAGGTAAGCAGGTGGGGCCTCCCTGGTGGCGCAGTGGTTGGGAATCTGCCTGCCAATGCAGGGGACACGGGTTCGTGCCCCGGTCCCGGAAGATTCCACATGCCGCGGAGCGGCTAGGCCCGTGAGCCACAACTACTGAGCCTGTGCTCCGCAACGGGAGAGGCCGTGACAGTGAGAGGCCCGCGCACTGCGATGAAGAGTGGACCCCGCTCGCAGCAACTGGAGAAAGCCCTCGCGCAGAAACAAAGACCCAACACAGCGATAAATAAATAAATAAATAAATAAATTTTTTAAAAAAAGGTAAGCAGGTACTAGATCATAAAGATTTTTATGACAGTCTAGGGACTTTGAACTTCATCCTGAAGAATACCGGGAAACCATGAAGTAAAGGAATGATAAGAGTCTGGATTATTAGTCGTAAATGATGAAAAGAAACAAATAAAAACCTCAACTCAAAGAAGCATAAGCAAAAACATGAATTTATTGGTCACATAACTTAAATGTGAAGGGTAAAGTTGGCTTCAATCAAATCTTGATATAGGGCTTAAATTATGTTATTAGTATTGTTCTACTCCATCTTTTGGTTCTGCTTTCTTAAATGCTGGTTTCGTTCTCTAGCTCTTTGGGATGGCGGTCCTGTGCCTATGTCTACCCAGAGTTAAATCCAGTAGTAAGAGAGCTTTTTTTTTTTTTTTTTAATTTTATTTATTTATTTATTTATTTATGGCTGTGTTGGGTCTTCGTTTCTGTGCGAGGGCTTTCTCTAGTTGCGGCAAGTGGGGGCCACTCTTCATCGCGGTGCGCGAGCCTCTCACTATCGCGGCCTCTCTTGTTGCGGAGCACAGGCTCCAGACGCGCAGGCTCAGTAATTGTGGCTCACGGGCCTAGTCGCTCTGCGGCATGTGGGATCTTCCCAGACCAGGGCTCAAACCCGTGTCCCGTGCATTGGCAGGCAGATTCTCAACCACTGCACCACCAGGGAAGCCCAGTAAGAGAGCTTTTCTTCCTGGCAGTTCTCCCTCAAGTCACAGGACTCATTCTGATTGAACCAATTTGGTCACAAGCTCTCTCTGAACCAATCACTGTGCCGAGGGCTCAGTGTGCTGATTGGCCAGGATGGTCTCAAACTCCACCCCTTGAACCAGGATCAGTGCCCCATTCAAACTCCCTAGAGGGGGAAGGGGGAAGGTGGTTCCTCCACATCAGGGTACTGTCACCAGAATAATGGTGAATGGATATTGAGCAGGTAAGAACAACAAACGTGTGCTCTGGTTTTAAGAAAGATCACTCTTGGTAACTGTGCAGAAAATGGATTTGACCAGGAAGACTGGAGGCAAGGATACTTGTTAGTCAGTTAGTACTAGTCAGATAAAGGCTGATGAGGACCTGAACTAAGGGAACGGAAGTGTGAGAAAATTTTAAGTCAAAGCAATAGAATTTGGAAGATGGCTGGGAGTCAAGGGGAAGTGAGGAGTCAGGGTGACTCCCAGGTTTCTAGCTTAGACAACTGGACAGCGCCATTCAACAGAGGGAGAAACTATTGGGAGAGTAACGGTTTGGGTGGTGGTTGAGATTAATAAGTTTAGTTTTTACATCTTAAGTTTCAAGTGCCTATGACACACTCGAGAGGAGGTTTCTGAGAGGCGGTTTGATTTAAGAATCTGGGACTTGAGAAAGAAGTCTGAACCAGAAACATGGATTCAAGAGTCTTCAGGTTATAGAAGAAGATTGAATCTGTCGGGTGGGGGTGAATTAGATTAAACCAGGAAAAGAGTATAAAGTAAGAAGGAAAGGGAGTCCAGGAAAGAGTCGCGAGCACCCAAAAACTTAAGGGGCTGGGGGAAATGAACTAACAAAGATGACTTGGAAGAAACTGCCAGACAGATATGCTGTAAAACAGAATAGAGCATCATCAAGGAAGGCAAGGGTGAGGCAGCAGGATGTGGAAGCAGCCATGTGGAGGAAAGAGGGTGCCCACTGTCCACCCATGCCCTCAGGAGAACAAGCTGGTAATGCTCAGGAGGAATGCAGAAAACAGCGCGTACAAAGACAGTCTTGTCTCTCAGTTGAGATAAGAAGGTGAAGGAATAAACAGTGAGGATATTGAGAAGAAAGGGGAGTTTATTCTGGCATTGGGGGAATCTAAAAGAGTAGAATCATTTTGAGGAAAAAGAGTGGGATATGAGGAGATGAAGCCATAGAAGAGGATTGGTGACTGCTGAGGCTTGAACTTGGGGATTCAGCCAAAGTTGATAGGCATGTGGGAGTGGTGGGGATAGATCTCAAGCTTCGAAATAAAATGCTGTCAAGAGTTATTTTAGTACTGGTGCAGACTGGTGAGGTATAAATCAGACAGTACCACTCCCCTGATGCAGCCCTCCGATGGTTTCCTATTATCCTGGAATAAAATGCAGTGCCTTGCCCTAGCCTTCAGGACCCTGCCTGGTCTGGTCCCTGACCACCTCTCTAACTTCATACCGAGGCGCACTCCCTCCCTTGTGACACATACAAGCACAGAAACGTTCTTTCTGGACCTGGAAAATCCCAAGCTTGCTCCCATCTCAGGGCTCTTGCATCTGCTGCACCTTCTGTGCCCTGTCTTCTTCCCTTACTCAAAGCTGGCTCCGTCGACTCATTCTCGTTTCAGTTCAAGCATCACCTCCTCAGAGAGGCCTCTCTTCTCCTGCCTCCACAATCCACCTTCCTTCCCTTCACTCTGCTTTATTTCCTCCAGAGTGTTTATTACTCGCTGAGATGCTCTCGTTTATTTATTTCCTCTTCCTTTCTGCTGGAGCATAAGATCCAAGAGTCCATGTAGCTCTTCTGTCTTTGTTCACTGTTATCTCCAGCATTAGGAACAGAATCTGGCACAAGGTAGGGGCTCCATAAATGTTTACCCATAACTAACTGACTGAATAATGAATATTTGAAAGTTCAACCTCCTCTGTAGGCTCTGGATAGACTCTAGGAGCATTCCTTTGAGCTTTTAGGAATAGACAGACTGACATACCTTTGAAGTGAGAAGTCACTCAATGTTCTTCAAACAAGACATTTTTCTCTGATGTGAATTATTCTGAAAATCATACAGTATCTCCAAAAAGACCAAAGTTTGCTGATGAAAGAAAGTATATTAAAAGGTAGCTTCCCAAACAACTACTTTATTCAAATAGTTCCATAAGGAGCTATCGCACAAAACAAAAAGCCACCTACTCTTACCTAAAATACTTTTGGAGTTTTAACTTTATAAGAAAATTTTAGAGTGCCACATCTGCAGGCACTACTGAGGCTTAATGAGATGACTGCCCTTGGCAGAGACTGTTAGAGCCCATATCCTTACCATATTTTTATTGTCAAACTATATTTCTTAAAATAAAACTTCTTTAGGGGAGGATATTGGGGTGAGATCTCCTGAGTAAGTCTTGCCAGAAAATTGAGGATGTAAGAAGGGCTGTAGCCATGAACCAGAAGGGGACATTAATGTTTTCCAAATTGTGTTCCAAAGGAGGCTAATTGCCTTCGCTAGAGCAAGAGCAACGAACGCTGGGTGGCTGTGGGAGAGGGTGAGAGTCTGTCATAATAAATCTGGTCATGAAGCTATTAAGACTAATGTAAACAGGCTTCTTTACTGCTGATCTTCCATGCATGTGGAGATGTTCCTAAGCTTTGAGGTGACCTATCATATCCATTCTTTTGGCCTCAACATTTCCCAAGAAACAGCGACTAACGTGGGTCATGGTATCATTGGTAGTTGTATGATTCTTTGGTGGTAAACTTGGCTTTGACGTATTGGAGCGTCAGGACTGAGTAGTGGGTTGTAGAAGTGATAAGAGATGGGTCAATATACATCAAAGAGGGAAGGTGAATGGCAAAGACATAGCTTTGATGATCTGTTACCTTGAAAGGTATAGACTGCAATGCTTGAGGTGGAAATGTGGCAAGTGTTGGGATTTTAAGCAGATTCCATGCTGGCTAAACCAACCTACCTGACAGAGACTTTTAAGTCTTCCTCTGCTCCCTTTAATTTGTTTGGCTAGAAGCCATTTCTGACAGAAGCAATTCCTTATCTAAGGAGTCATTTTTTTGCATTCTCTTTTGGTTTGAGGCGTATTACTGCTTCTCTTTTGATTAGCATAAATTTAGGTTGAAAAGATCATTTCTCTTTCCCTTCATGTAATTCTAGAATGGAAATGTTCAGAGAGGCAGGGTTAAGCACCAACTTGGTGTTGCTAATATAGTTACAACTATAAGTTACCTATATAAATACAATGTATATGTAGAATATATCTTGCACTGTTTTTTGCTACATCAAAGGATTTCCTAAAAATTCTTTTGGGTGACGCATAGTTCTTCTGAATATTGACTGGGGTAGTAGTCATTGGAAGTACTTTAATTAACAAGGCATTGTAGCTCTGGAAGGAAGTGTCAGTGGACCAGGCAACCAGTGAGTTGCTCACGTGACTTGAATGTTCCTGTGTCTGGGAAGAAAGATTAGTCATATGACTGATACTTCTGACAGGCCCTCTTTGAAGGGTCTACAAAACCATGGGCACTGGTCTCATGGAATGCTGGTCTCATGGCCTCCCAATAAAATGGGGAGAAAATAAGACAATTAGATAATTCACAATAGAATATAAGTGCCATAAGAGAGGATCAAAAATGTATGCAGTTATAAAGAAGAAAGAAATAGTAAGTGATTGGGGGAAGGGTGCAATCAGTAAAGATCTCAGGGGCCTTAAAGGATGGAAATCCACCCCTTAGGTCAAAGAAAGGCACAGGGAAGAGGCATTGGGTCAGATGGTTCCTGTGTCAGGGCACCAGATGGAGTGAACTGATCCAGACAGATGAGGGTAGATTGGACAGCAGAGCACAGAACAGTTGTCAATGATGTGGTTCTAATGAGTTCCCATGACCCATTCTTCATTTGACTACAGAGGAAGACAACCACAACTGAAGACTTATTTGACTTCAGGGACTTCAGAACCAGTCAAATCCAGGTTTGAACTCTAAACTGTCTATGTAACTTCAAACAAATTATATAACTTTTTGACTCTCCATTTCTCCAATTACAGAAAGAGTAGAATAACACCTTTAGAGTCATTGTGAAAAATAAATGAAACTGGTGGTTAGAAGGTGCCAGCCCAATGCCTGGTACACAGTAGCTGCACGATAGTTCCCTTCTGCTCTAGAAGAAAGAACACAGGGCTCATAGAAATTAGGTTTCAAGATCTTACTTTTTCTTGAATAAAAGAAATGCATATATGAAACATTTCTTGGTGGCATATCACATACACACCCAGAAAAGGGTTTTTCAGTTACTGCCCAGCTATGAGGGTGTTTATTTAAGCTGTACATCTTGGGTACCAGGAAAAAGCCCTTTGCTGTACCTGGTTTAAGTCTCTCTACTCAACACTACCAGTTTAATTTCTAATAATTCAATGTTGGTTGGGGGTGGGAGGTAGACTACAGTAGCCAAATAGGAAATGCAGACAAGGTTTTCTTTTATATGACTCAAAATTATATTGCCAATCCTAAAGATAATAAAGATGCCAAAGAAGTCAAAAGTGTTTTTTGTGAAAAATCAATATATCGTGTGATGGTAAGCATCACTATTGGCCAAAAATAATTCAGAAAAATATTTGAATTCATTGTTTGGAAAAATCTTAGACTTAAGATTTGATTGTCTTTCTTTAAAAAAGAAAGTACCGTATAATTATACAGATAAAGCTGAGTATAAATTTTTTGAATTGCATTCTTTAAAGTAGTGTTTGTTTCTCCTGAGGTGTTTCTAAATTAATGGTGGGTTATAATTGAAGATGTGTTAAAGTCTAGGAAATCTGATATTATCTGATTTAGGTCCAGATCTCCTTTCTTTGTCATATTCACTGTTCCCATGCTGATGCACACCCATTCACATGACCCCAGCCACACCCTTGTACCAAAATCAGTCTACTTCTCCCTTTCTCTCTCTGTAATTGCACAAATCTCAGTCTTCAAGGATTAAAGTTGCCACCAATGCATTTTAATTCTAGCTTTTGAGGTATCTCTTGGCTCTTTCACTCATCTGTATTTACCATGTGAATAGCCTGCCTAAAATCTCCTACTATAGGTGTCTTTTCCCCCTTTAGTACTATAGCTATTGGCTTCAGTACTGGATTGAGGAGGAAAAATAATAATTTCTGTGTTAATTATGACTAAGAGGAGCTTCTCTCCATTACTTAGAAGCCCTTTCTGTTTATATTTAATACTTTCTATGTCCTGCTTTCAAATGTCTCTCTGTAGAATCTAGGGTTAAAAATTCTTCATATTTACCCACAAAGAAACCCAAATATGGTTTGCTTCAGATATTTTTTCTCAGAAGTTCTCTGTATATTTGAGTGTTCTCTCTTAATTTTTTTTAATTAGACTTTGCTTTTAAGGCTTGTACCTTCATCTATATACACATGATTTTCTTTGTATTTATAATGCAACTGTTTTATTATATATAGAGAGAATATATATAGAAATGTACATTGTATGTGAATCTGTAGCTACCTGACTTATGAACTGAACACCTTTTTAAAAAAGGGCTATATCTTATTCATTCTGTATCTCCAGCACCTCGTAGAATGTCTGTATAATGAGGCACTCAGCAAATATTTGCTTATTGTGGCTGAAAAAAAAACTAATTTATTTCCAAATCTGTATTTAAGGTTTTTTCGTTAAAGGGCTATACTCAACATAAGTCTGAATTTATAAAAAGAAACTTTTTTAAAGGTGCCAATGTAGGAGCTCAAGTTGTTCCTGAGAAGTACTATTCTTACATTGATTGAAGTCACATTTAGAACATTTAAAATACCTCTTGTGAGGGAACATGCTTCACTCTGCTTCAGGAGACAAGGGAATAATCACTTCCTTTTATTCAGGGAGTCTGAGAGATTAAAAAGTCAGAGGGTTCCTCCTACTTCCAGAAGCATTCCAATTTGACATGAGAGTTTAATTTTTCATTCCTGTCATGTAGGAAAAATCACCCAGGAAACTGTAGAAAGGCAAACTCACAACTTTCCATTGAATAGGTCTGAGAGTGCCTGTTGAATAATTAAATCAGTTTCAGGAAAAACAAAAACAAAAAAAAACCTTCAGCGTTTCAATGCAGAAGTCAGAATGCCTGATAACTGTGGCAAAAGGAGGAAGTACTGAGGGTCGTGTATCTGAGAGTTTATTTTGTTTTAGAAGAGCTGAGACAATACAAGTAACATATAGAAATTGTGCTTTGTTCACATCACTTGTTTCCCTGTTTCAATAAAACTTCTGTTTCTAAGTGGAAAATTGTGTTTACAATCAGAATATGAGATAAAGAACATGCCTTGGAGTTCAAGTCCAAGAAACTTATTACCAGCCTGGGGTCAGAAGTCCACATTACCAGAACAGTTCTCCAGTCAGAAGAAGAGGAGACAGAGCAAAGAACAGTCTTGGAAATATTTAATTTGCAAACTTTGATTACAAAGTCATGGAAAGCATCAAAATACCAATGGACATATTTCCACAAGAGCGTAAGACAACGTCCTATAAGTAATTTTAAATACTCCACAAAATTAAGTTCACAGCATTATTCCTGTTGATTTCCTTCTACCCCGTCTCTACCCCCATCCCCTAGATGTCTATGGCATTCTTTTCTTTTTTCTTTTTTTCTTTGGCCCCGCCGCACAGCATGTGGGATCTTAGTTCCCCGACCAGTGATCAAACCCATGGCCCCTGCACTGGAAGCGTGTCGTCTTAACCACCGGACCGCCAGGGAAGTCCCCATGGCATCCTTTTCTTTTGGTAAACTGCACATCTTTTAAGGCCCCGCACAAGTGGCCCTCCTCCGTTTCCCCACAGCACCTATATACACCCCTGTGCATGATGGTTATTAGTTGTGTCTGCACCTCCCCTTAGATTATAAGTTCCTCCAGGGTAGAGACTGTTCCTCCTTTGTCCCTGTGCCTTCACATCTCCTCTGAGACTTGACACAGCATGATGGCTCAATTAACATTTGCTGGCTTGGACTGAGTTCTGGGAAAGACAGAGGAGGAATGAAATACAGAAGGAAAAGAGAACCTCGTCAAAATCACAGCTCTAGAGCCACAGGACAGAAGGAAGAAATAGGAATTCATACTTTCTTTCAGTAAGTATTTTCTGAACACCCCATATGTGAAAAACATTGTTCCAGCAATACATCAATGAACAAAACAAACAAGAATCTTCACCTTGGAGGAGCTTTCCTTCTAGTTTCATGAGACAGACAACAAATAATAAATAGGTAAATTGCATAGTATTTTGAAGGTGACAAGTGATTTGGAAAAAGAAAATAGGCACTGGGAAAGCCAACCAGGTGCAGTTGCAGGTTGAAATTTTAAACGGAGAGGTCAAAAGATGACATGGAGCGGAGACGCGAAGGAGGTAGGGAATTGGCCATGTGGATATCTGGGGGAAGACAGTTCTAAGCAGAAGGAACAGCCAGGGCAGAGGCCTTACAGGAGAAGTGTGCCTGGTGTGTTCAGGGAACCACAAAGGGGCCGATGTGGCTGGAGCAGGGGAAAGGAAGGCGAGCAGGAAGAGATGATACAAGAGAGTCTGGGGATCCAGATCTCATAGGGGTTTTAGGCTGTTGTAACTCTGTATCAGGCTCTCATACTCTGATCACTCTGGTATCAGGCTGCTCCTTTGTCCTTTAGCAGCAGAGAGGGGGCTGCAGCAGGAAGCTCCCAGGGCAGTACAGAAAGGTTGTGTTGAAAGACATGGTGGCCATGCTCTGTGTACCTCCCCTAAAGCTGACCCTTTCCCTCCCTCTAACCTCACCTCTTCCCGGAGCCTTAACTACTTCCCTCTGTGCCGCCTTCAGCTTTGTGCCTGCTTCTCTCATTTTGCCTTGACATTTAAATTTTTTTTTTTATAGGTCATAGACTTGTGTCATGTCATCCAAACCCATCTGTATTTTGTTGACTTGCCCAGTATTTTAAACCTGGGAATTTAAAATCAAGATTCCATGCTTTTCTTTAAAAATGGGAAGATCTGGTGATACTGGACCAGCATTCCTTCATGGTCACAATCTACTGGATCTGAGGAGAGTCAGCATCCTTCAGGCAGAGGCACTTAGCTTCCAGTTTGATGCAGTCCTCACCAGTCCCTATTGCCTTACACGCTTCCCTCTGCCCTCATTTCATTCACCAGCTGGACCTTCATGGGCATTGAACTATATCATCTTGCTCTATAGGCCTACCAATGCCCAACACTGCCCACCCCCTTTCCAACAGCTCCCTGACTTTCATTCTTTGCTTGGATAGTTTGTTTCCGACATTGGCCTGGCAAGCCTTGGCCCTGCCTGCCTCAGCTGGGCCAGTTCTTCACTTCCAACCATCTGAGGCTTTGCCCTCATACTCAGTCTTGCTGGCTCAGTCCTGTTGAGACTCTCTGTATCCAAGTACCTGGGCTGGAAGTTCTCTGGGAAATCTGCCAGCCGAGAGAACCCCAGATCTCCTGTTTGAGCACAAAAAAACAAAAGTAGAGAAGACGGGTGTTCAGCTTTCGTCTAATAGATGCACTTTTCACTCCCTTGTTCTTTAAATCTGCATGAGGATGAAAGGCGGCAACGCTCTGTTCTTGGTTAACTCTGCCAGAATTCTACACAGGGTCTTGCTGGTTCCAAAAGGAAACGTTGCAGAAAAGACAGTTTTTCTATTTCCTTTCTTCATAAGTAATGTGTCCTTTTGCCAATAGTAAATCTACAGGAACTGAATGACTAAGCAAAGCAAGGTAGGTTTCTGAAGTGGGGTGGAAGCCTTGGCTCTTTCATTTATTTTACTCTCACCTAATTAGACTTTTAAAAAGTAAGCAGAAGGAAGGAAAGGAAAAAGGAAGGAAGGGAGGGAGAGAGCAGGTGGTCACCCTTCTTCTACCCTCTGCTCCTCACCAGACCCCTGTGCCGTACTCTTCCTCTGTGACCCCCGGAGGTCTGTCCTAGGCAAACCTCAGGTTCAGGGTGAGGTCGTACTCTTCCTCTGTGACCCCCGGAAGTCTGTCCTAAGGCAAACCTCAGGTTCAGGGTGAGGTCGTGGTAATGGTATTTCTGCCCCTTTCCACTCTCCCTCCTCCTCCCCCTTTACGATGCATTGCTAATAGCCAGACCTGAGTTGGGGGAGGCCTTGTGCATGGGAGGTCCCTTTGGCTCTGGAGGGCTGACCGGGGTCCAGCAAGGCCCGAGGAGGAGGGGCAGGAGCTGGCTGCTTGGATTAAAGCTGCCCTAGGCGTCAGTGAGGGTGCGAAGGGGACTTGCCAGACAGCCCTGCTTACGAGGGGGGAAAAACAGGACGGCAGTGGGGATGCATTTGAGGCTGACTCCAAGTCAGGAGCAAAGAGTGAGAATTTGGTTCTGTGCCCCCTACATGGCACTTCCCGGGTACCTAGGAGGGGAAAAGGTGACTGGAGGAGAGGACATCCTAACATTAGGATATTTAAATGATTCCCAGTTCCTGGCCAGGTGTTGAGTGAATAACAGAGTAATCCTTAGGTGATCCATTCAGTAGCTCAAAGACAACCCAGGACGCTTTATCTGTGACGTTCTTTTTAAAATTGCTTTAATCACAAGCCATTATAAAGCCCATAATGCTCGCTGGGTATCCCTGACTGGAGAGAATTAGCCTTCTCTAAAGAAGCCAAGACAATGAAAAAAAAATCTTTTCTCTTGATTTGTGAGACCCTGGGTTGCACAAATGCTTCTCTTCAAAGATTATATTTCCCATTTCATGTCCGTCGTTTTATTTTCTGATACCTGCTTAGAAATAACCTCGTCTTTCTGGTACTTAGTTATCCCACATAAATCCTTTGGCCGTTTCTAAGAAACCACAGAACTCTGCTCTGACAGCCTTCCTCGAGAGCTGGCCGAGCCCCCCAGCGCAGCCCAGCACTGCCACCTAGGCTGGCTTGGTGTGAAAAAATTTAATGAGCTTTCTCCTGTGGAGGAGTCGGATGGAATTTGTGAAACAGGATTTAATTGGGGCTGAACAAACTCCACTTTACAATTCCTCACACATTGGCCTTCTGTTCATGGATGACAACCGTCTGCATTTGCTGTGATTTGTTAACAGAATCCTCGTCCTGCAGCCCGGGCCTCAACAAGAGGCAGCGATGGGTCCCCGCGTCACCTTTTGGAGCTGTCAAAGCTCCAGATGCTCGCCTCCAAGCGGCCCTGGGAGAAGCTCCAAACCCTGAGCCCTAACTCCTCTCTCCTAACAAAGGAAATCGGAACTACCAGGGAGCCCAGACGGAACTGTTGGGCAGAATCATAAGCTCTCATTTAATGAAGCGCTGTGCTGGTCAATGGCTACGTCATGCCCACTGACTTCATGCTGCCTTTATCCCACTTTGGAAAATGGACTCTACCATTTGATATTGACGGAGGGAGGAAAATTAGACCCCTGATTAGTGAAAGTCCAAGAGAGCTTAGCGGGAAAGCCTGATTCCAAGCCAGGGGTTTACCATGGCACAGGACTTCTGAGAAAGCCACAGATGCTATTGGTCTTAGAGTGGGTGAGGGTTTGTCCTCTGGGGACTTGGCAATGGGAGAGGGTGAGTGCATGACTAACCTTGGAGGGTTATTTGTATATAGATCCCCGGAGCAAGGAGGGGGCGGGTGCGGGGGGATTGATTGGGGCTACCTGGATGACAGGATCTTTCTCTCTCTATTTATGGAAATGGCAGGCAAGCCTAGAATCAGGATGGCAGATAGATTTTATCTCATGTGCCAAGCCAGTGCATCGGTAGTGGCTGCCTGGAAGACTCTATAGGAAAGAATTTCAGTCCTCTGTCTAGGCTCTGGGGAGGAGAAGTCCCTGTGATTGATTAGTTGTCATAGAGAGTGATTCCGTTGGGAGAAGATGTTTTACCCCATTCCACAGATGTTGAGTTAGGGAATTTGGGGGTGATACCCAATGAATTAGTTGCCTTCAGAGACAGTAGAATAACATAACATGATACATAAAATTCTTCATGATATGGTCCTAGTGGCTTCTCCAGCATTTTGTTCCATCCTACTCCCACCTCTCACTTTATAAACCCATCGTGGTTCTCTGAACACAGTCCTGGGCAGACAGGAAATCCGTGGCAGAGACACTTGGAGCTCTGCTCCTTCAGAGACCAGGGCAGAAGCCCCAGTGGCACACCACAGATGCTGGAGGCCCAATGCTTGGAGCTGCAGATCCTCCGGGGGAAGCAGCTGCAGGGGGTGGTGCTGGAGTGGGGGGCGGGGGGTGGTGGTGGTGGTGGTGGTGGTGGTGTGTGGCCCAAGGCAGTAATACAAAGTGAGCCATGTTCAACCAGAGCCCAGCAAAGCCTTCAGACCAGAAAGACCATCAGAAGAGAAGAGTTACCAGGCAATGAGGAGAGTCAGCTCTGCCACTTGAGAAAAGCCACCAGTCAGGAAGGGATGGGGCTAAATTGAGTTTCTTTGGTGAAGGATAGAGAACACCAGGTATTTCCCTGAGAAGTGCCCCTGGTAGAGAGGAATGGGATCCATAGATGTGTAGTATAGAAGAGGGCATGAAGGCTTGGTCCTCAACCCACCCATCATGGTACTCAGCCAAAAGACGACATTGAGCTAGGCTCTGCAGTCCACACCTTAGCTGTGAGATCCACAGGCACATCATTTAAACTCTGAGTTTCAGTCTCCTCATCTATAAAATGGGAACAATAAGACCAATGCCACAGGGTTACTGCCCACCAGTTTATCTGCTCATTGCCCATTTATCATGTGCCTGCCAAGTGCAAAGCACTCAGTGGCTGGATGAACAAGACACGATCCCTGCCCTCTAGCCAGGAATTCAGGCAAGAAGACTGAAAATCATAAAGCAAATGCTTGGCTGCTTTTCCTGTTTCACGTGTATATTTTCTAACACCCGATTCCACGTGAATAGTATTGACAGTAAAGGAGACTAACACTGAGCTTGGAATACAGTAAGCATCAGAGAAAGAGTAGATGAATCTGAATCTTACGAGGGCAGCCTGAGGGCGGCATGGAAGTTAGTGGGGAGGGGGAAGAAAAGGAGGGGAGACTTGCCCATGCCACCTTGGAGGGAAGGCTTTGGAGCCCCATCCTTATCTAAGAGACCCGGCTGCCCTGACATCAGCTTGTGAGCAATCTCCATCACCCCTCACTGTCTCCCCGAGACCCCGGCAGTTCAGGTCTCTGGGGCCAACCCCCTGGCTCACCCACAAAAGGAGCAGGTCTTGCCCACAACCCCCAAATATGCCAATCTGGATCCATTTTGCCCTTCCCTCTCCTTTGACAGTATACTCCAGGTAAATTCCTGCTTGGTGTAGGCTCAGGTGTGATGGCTCTGAGGCTGAGCTGAACCTACAAATATTAGATCCCTCTTTCAACCACTGCTCTGCTACAATCACAACTGACCCAAAATGCAAAATAACCAAATGACATGGAAATAGCAGGCAAAGTGTTCAAATTAACTACCCAGACAGGATTGATAAATCAACTTTTTCACTAGCAGAAAGAACAATACTTAGTGTCGCTAACGGCTACTAAATGCATAAGAAACACTTTGCCAATAGGTGGATAATCAAATTTTTCTGAATAATCCAATCTAGTGTTTTCCTGCTTCTTCTTCATGCTAATTTATTCTGACATGGCTTTTCAATAACGAAAATCTGTTCTTTCAGAATCCATTTCATCGAGATTTTCCATATTAAAATGGAGATGGAAGTGTCATGGAGAATTAGATTACTTGTCCTCATCCCAGTGCCTGGTGTTCCTTGGGAGGGCCGTTTGTGTCGCTGTGGATAACCAGATGGCATTAATTTGAGAGGTGCAAGTATACCTTCCTTAGCAGGCCGGGTGATTGTTTTTAAAGTGCTGTTTCCATCTAATCGAAGCCTCTTGCCTGCACAAACTTAATTTGTTCCTTTCCTTGTGAAATTTGTTAATTTTCAAAGCGTTCTCAGCCCTAATCATTACCACCGGGGTGAAAAACTAGTTTAAATAAATGCCTCAGTGACTAGAACATGTGTTGGTGTCTCATCCCAGAGAAACACTTCGCAGGCTAACATCAGAAATGAAAGGATGAATTGATAAATACACATTTGGGGAGCACCTATTAGGCACAGGTCAGTTCTGGGTGGAGGTGGAGGCACAGTAGTGAACAAGGTACAATTTCCATCCACCAGGAGCCAAGGTCTAGGTGGGCTTCTCAAACTTAGTGAGTGTAAGAATCATCCAAGGAACATGTTAATGGTGTGGGTTTCTGGGATTCACTCTCAGAGATTCTGAATCAGTTGGCAGTCAAGAGGTGTTAGTTGCCAAAGGCAAGATGTAAGTAATGCATTCTTCATGTCTTCAGGTGGTTTACTTCATGTAATAGGGTCAGGTTGGCATCACCCCCCTTTCTCGAGCACTCTTGGGAAGATCTTAAATATGATACAGGCACACTTTCCAAACAATGTTTAATTCACATCAAATAATCTTAGTTTGGTTATCGCTACAGAGAGTAGGCATCTCCATGGCTCCCAAGTTCTGATTTTGTTCATTTTATCTAGTGGAACATTAGTTTTCATTGATTCTTCAGCACCATTTCCTAAACTCTCCTACAGGGTTATACTAATTTGCCTCTTCTAGGATATGGGTCTAAATAATAATATTAGTAATATTAACAACACCAATCATAAATATTTATTGACAACTTACTACAAGGCAGTAAGTACTTGGCGTGTTCTCTTTCACTGACTTCTCAAAACTACCCTATGTGACAGAAGCAATTGTTGCCTCTCATCTTGTAGGTGAGATGCTGCATCAGTGGACTATGCAGGTTTCCTCAGCTGCACGTAGGGGTGGGGGCATTAGCCTGGCCATCTGGGTTTTCCGAAGATCTCCTAACTAGTGACTAACTACCCTGGTTTGTCCAGGACCGAAGTGTTTTCAGGGAATCAAGAATTTCCATTTTAAAACTGGGCAAACTAGGATGAGTTGGTTTCGTTCCTTCCAGACAAGGTTTTGGGGGAGACACCAAAATCCAAAGAAAGAGTGGTTCCAAATTCTGAGTGGAAAGTTGGGTCTTTATGAGCCAAAGTGGAGTCCGAATGGTTTGTCTAAACTAAAAAGAAGCAGCCGAAAGCTGTGGCACCGAGGTCTGGAAAATGAATGTGAGAATGCCAGGTTTGAGTATTTGGCTGTGGTTTGGGACAGTTACTTAGAACAAGTGGACTTGACTTGCCAGCTAGAGCATGATACATGGTGCGTCAGCCATATTTAAGAGGCCAGATGCAAGACAGACATCTCTGTTCTCCTGGTCTCTTTTCTCAGGGTGCGGTCCTGAGGCTTCTCCAGAAATGCCTGTGGTACTCTGTGTTCCAGGGCATTCCGGTGCCGTCCCCAGTCCCACCTCTTAATCTCACCTCTCTGAATCTCTTAGGAAAAGCAGTGGCAAGAGTGGCAGCTTAATTCATGTTGCCTGGGAGCATATGGAAAACAGCTTCCTTCTCATCTTTCCAACGGAAGGGAGAAAGTTGTCATAGAGCCCCTTGGTCTGTAGCAGTGCAGCGCACCCTGGGTGGTGGTGGGGTGTGGGGCTGTCTACAATATATGGTAATTCTGTTTATTCTGTGTTATAATATTACCCTCTTCTGGATTTTTTCCCCTGTAACTCTTTTTTTTAAAACCACTTTATTGAGACATAATTCACATTCCATACAATTCATCCATTTAAAGCATACAATTCACTGCTTCTTAGTACATCCACAGAGTTGTGCAGTCATCACCACAATCTAATTTTAGAGCATTTTCTTCTCCTCTAAAAGAAGCCCTGCACCCATTAGCGGTCGCTTCCTGTTTTCCCCTCCCTCGGCCAACTCTTGATTGGTGGTTAAGGAAAGAAAAGGTCTGCCAAAAATCACTGGAGAACAAAGGCAAACAGTGCTAGAATTAAAAACAAAGTAGAAATATACACAGAGAAACCTCATGTTAGATCTGTTCTGACTGCCCCCGTTCAGAACTAGCCGTGAACTTGGCCAGTCTGGACTTTAAGAGGAACGGCAGGTTATATTCATTCATCTTTTCAGTGAGCTTTTTACTGGGCCAGGCCCTGGGAATGCAGCTGAAGGTATAGACTTTGCTCTCAAGGAGCTCAGACAGAGATGGGAGTTTGGAGTTGGGATGAGGGGGTGCAAAGTGGGCAGTGTCAGGAGGGCAGTGTGGCCTAGAGATGCAGGGGTTGCCACCGTGCAGAGACACCCTGCCTTATGATCAGCCAACACCCCGGGGAACCAAACCTGGACAGAGTGGGGTGCAGCTACATGCTGATGGCACTGTTAAAGCTCTGTATCCAAACATCCCCAAATGTACCTCGGATTTCCTAGGTACTTGATACAACAATTCCCTTTTTTCTTTTTTTTTTTCTTTATTTTAAGCTGGTGTCTACCACTTGCAATCAAAATCAAATGTGTTCAAACTAATACACAGCCCCAGACCCTTCTTGTCTCCTTTGCCGAGTATCATCACAGAGTTTTAAAGTTTGGGGAACCTCTCCCCCTTGTTATCTGCAGAGTCCAACCCAAATGCTGCCTCTTCCTAAAGTGCTTCTACCAACACCAACTGTTCATAAACTCCCTTGGTTATTAGAGAAATTGAAGAGATAAAGATGAAAGGGCAGGTGGGAAGTTAGATAGCAAAAGCATGGAAAATGCATGAGCTGTGGAATTAGATGAATGTGGACCGCTTGCTTTTCTGTACATGCAAAATGGAAATAGTATCTACCTCACAGATTTGGGCGAGGATTACATGAGATAATATATGTAAAAGTGCTGATCACAGGGCTTAGAAAACGGTCTTGTGCTCAATCTAAATTAGTCTCCCTGCCCTTTCTCCTTGATTAGGATTCACGGGAGAGAGGAATGAATTTGTGGGAACCTGGGTTAAACAGTTTTAGTCTGTTTTCCCACTGCAATCATTTATTCAACACATTATTGCCACAAATGCAAACAAGACATGATCCCTACCTTCAAGGAGCTCAGAATTTTAACTTAGAAGCCTGCTGCAAGAATTGGAGGGGGTAGGGAGAGGGGATAGGAGTGATGGCTGATCCCAGGGACAGTGGAAGAACTTCAGGTCAGTCCCTGAGGCGGTGAATGTGATGGGAGATCACCCAGGATGACTGTTTATTGCTAAGCTGTGTTGAGAGCTCGCTAAAGCTTGAAATGTGACAGTTTGAATTGCAGCACCGTTTGGCCTGGGTGTGTGAATTTTCTCCAGGAAGGCTTAGCGGCTGATGAGCAGAGGCAGAGAAGCTGATTGGCAAGGTGGGTGCAATGGACAAACAAGGGGCTGAGGATCTAGAAGATGTTAGGGAGGCTATAGAGTGGACAACAGGGGACACTGGGCTGTAGATAGAGATAAGAATGTCATTCACAATATTACACTTTCTCCAGAAGCTGTCACAGGGTATCACACAGGGGGACCTGCTGGCCTGTGAGGGCAGTTGGGTGACCAGGCATGCTAGCCTCTCTCAAATGGGCCAGAAAAACAGTTACAGTTTTGGTTGATTACAAAGAAGTCATCTTGATTGTGGAAAAGGCTCGAGATTTTCTCTGCCATGAAACACAGATACCCACCGAGGCGGCTGCTTAAATAACTTTGAACTCGGGACAGCTTGCAGGAGGAACTGCTCCCTGGCTTCTTCCCATAAGCACCAACCAGTGCCCAGGGTTTAAGCAGAGAGCTGGGAAGAGCTGCAAGACCACGGTGCCCTGTGATAGGTCGCCAACCAAGGAGACTACAACTTGACTTTCTACAAAAGGTAGAGAGACTGGGTTTCAGCTTGAAAAACATTTATTCAGACTTTGATATCCTTTCGGAGGTGGGGAAGGGTGGACCAGCCAGTCACCTAGGGATCAACGATGTCATCCAGAAGGAATGAACTCCTTCAGAACGTGTTGAGGTGGAAGCTTCCCATACATTTCCGGGGGCTGTGTGGGTGCACAGGGCATGAGTCACTCATGACCTTCCCACTCACAACTCAGATGATCACACAGAGAGTAAAGAGCTCGCTGTGATTTCTGGGTAAACTGTGGGCAGAGTGAAGGAGCTGTCTATAAATTGGTGACAGGCAGAATCCTCCATCCTCCATTCTGTAGTCACTCAAAGGGCTCCAGTTGCTTGAGGCATCGTTTTCTGGCCTCCTTTGATGGCTTTTTTGAGCAGGGTCATGCAGGAATCCAAGGAGGGTTTGGAGTTCCACTGAACTGGGATTTAGACCTGGTTCACTTACCAGCTGGGTCAGCTTGCCTGAGTTTCACAGGCTCTCTGAGCTTTACTCTCCTCCCCTGGAAAGTGGGGATAACAAAATCCTCTTGGAATTGTTGGGAGGGTTGAGCTTGGCCTTAGCAGGCTCATAATAAGTGCTGATTCCCTCCCTCTTTGGAGGGTTTCCTGAGTTCCTACCCCTTTAAGGGAGAAGCAGCTGTACTTCCCACACCCCAGGCACAGACAAGAACAGTGTTAATCAACTCGGTAAACAGAAGGAGGGGATTGATTTGTTCCCCTTCTCACACAAAGCTGAGCACGTGGCAGGTTATGGTTTTGAATATTAATGCATTCGAAGTGAGAAGAACCACTTATAACAGAAACAGTCTTGCTTGCAAAGATTTATTCCCCATGTAGTTTTTCATGGCTCATAAAACGTGATGGATGAACGTAATTTTTAGTTTAATTTCTTGCCATGCAGTTCAGTAATTTTTGAGATAAACTCAAATTACTAAGGATCTGGAACTGTTTAAAGCAATGAGGAGCCATGCACATCTGGTTATACACAGGACACGGCACGCTTAAGTTTTTCAAGCCATCCAAAGAAGGAGTGATTAGAAATCCCAGCACACACGTAAACCATGTTATCTTTAAAGTTCACTTCTGCTGTCTCTAAATGCAAACCAAACTCCCTTTAAGAAAATTTTTTTTGGCTCTTTGCGGGTAGGGACACGGATAGATAGGAGGAGCATATAGGTTTTTTCCCTTAGATATTTTGTATCTTTTATGAAAATATATATTTGAATGGTTATAAAAATGGGAAAGCAGTACTGAAGCTTATGAAAAATATATGTTTGATTTTAAAATTTATTTTGTTTTGATTTCTCCCATAGGTTTTAAATGTTCATAAGGCAATTGAGAGCCTGAGTCCTTTAAGAAATTAGCAATGTAGTACAGTGAGAAAAATCTGAGTTTTAGAGTTAATCAGAACTAAGAACACACAAGGTTAAATGATCAGGATGCAAACCAGCTCCTGAAGTGATTGTTACAGGCAGTAATGGGCCAAAGGGTAAATCCTTACAGACCAGTTTTCTTTGCAAGTAGTAAATAAATAAAAGTGAAATAAATACAAGCAAGAGAGTAAGGTACTGACCAAATGCAATTAACATTGTGACAAAGGTTAATTTTTTAGTGAAGATTTATATTCATTTTTTTAAAAAAACAAATATTGCTCTAGGTTGTATCCTGCCTTAAATGTATTCTTATTTATGAGACAGTGTTCGGTTAAATAAAATATGCTACTATCCTAAATGAAGATCTTTTTGTTCTTATAATCTTCCTAACAACAAAGAAAGATTAATGTTCAAACAAGCACATGTTTTGCCCTCTATCACGGACAATAACTTAAACAGAATTCTTCAGTACTACCAATTTCACCGTGGTCACACTGTACACACCCAGAATTACAATTTTAGTGTGGGTGAGTAAGATCTTTGCAGCATGCCAGGCAAAGCCAGAGCGTTGAAAATAAAGGGGGAAAAATCTCAATTCAGTGATAAGTCTGGTTCCATGGTTGGAACAGTCTTCAGAGGTTGGAAAATTATGCCTGCAATAAAATTTAAAAGATAGAAGGTAATGATTTAAGAGAAAACTCTGGTGACAGTTCAAGGTGTCTGTGAGTCCCATGTATAGGCATCACTTTGGGGATGTTGGCTGCTCTCTAACACTTCATTGATAGGAAAAGAGCTACAGCCTATAAACTCTCAAAAGGGTAGTAGAAACAAGAGGCTAAGACACAAATAAAATGAGCTATAGTCTTACCAATCTCCATTTACTTATTTATCACTTGCATACTACTGGTTTAGCAAAAGAGTTGAAGTAACTTTTAATGAAAAATTCAAAGGCATTATCATCCTAAAATAAAATAACAATGCCAAAAAGCCATGTAACAAAGGGAAAGATACTTGGTCCTTTGTGGGAACTTGAACCTCTCAGGTTTGCCCTCACACTGGGCAACAGAACCACCTAAAACCGGGTCTTCCACGCCCCCAAGGTCTTTGTCCTGAAGCCCCAGCCCTGACCTGCTCCTGCTCCTCCAGGCCTTCGACCTCCCCTCCCCTGCAGCCCTATTCACACCACACTAGCCTCATCTCAGGCCCTCAGCTCGGCACCACTCCTTTCCTTTGACCTTTGATCTCTCTCGCAGGTTATCCCTCTGGCTTGTTATACAGGAGGAAATTGATCCAAGATCAAGGACAGAGATTTAATACAAATTGCTACTGACAAGGTATACCAATTTGAACATTTATTGACTCTAACCAACTATGTTCAGCCAGGCCAAAGCTGCAGGCTCAGTTAAACTGCCCCCTCGTCTTCATGTTTGGGAAGGCCCAGATCACTCAGAAGTCAGTGGTACTATCATGGGTGTTAGCTTCATAATGTCCAGTTCACCCATCTTTTGGTATCACCCAGCTTTAGTTTCTCAAAGTTACTGGTCTGCCTCTGTCCTCATAGAATAGATTTAGGTTCTGTATATCTCTAGACCAGTGGCTTTCAAATAGTTTTGACCCAGAACCCACAGTAAGAAATACATTCTTGATTACAACCCAGGACATGCGCACGCATGGGCACGCGCGCACGCACACACGCACACACACACACACACTTCAACAGAAGTTTCATTTAGAAAGAAAAAAAAAACCTTACTTTTACTACATGGGATACATGCTTATGTTTTCTATTCCATTTTATTTTATTTTTAAAAGCTTGAGTTGAGATGCTCTAAATCAATTTCATAATCCTCTAAAAACATTTGACTAGCAGTTTCAAAAAATCTGATCTTGAAATAGAATTACAAATGTAGAAAACAAACTTATGGTTACCAGGGGGTAAGAGGGGGGAGAGATAAATTGGGAGATGGGGATTGACATATACACACTACTATATATAAAATAGATAATAATAAGAACCTACTGTACAGCACAGGGAACTCTACTCAATACTCTGTAATGGCCTATATGGGAAAAGAATCTAAAAAAGAGTGGATGTATGTATATGTATAACTGATTCACTTTGCTGTACACCTGAAACTAACAGAACATTGTAAATCAATTATACTCTAATAAAAATTTTTTTTAAATTCTGATCTTGAGAAGTAGATAGTCCTGGTCTTATCTGCTGGTCCTTATCAGCATTGTTTTCTACCTTCAGACTGTCCAACTATAGCTGAATCATTCTCAAGATGTTGCTGGATCTTACTAGTTATGTGACTACTGGTTTAAGGGCCATCCTCAATAAAATACAAACACCCCACACGTGCATGCACACGCACACACACACACACACACACACACACTCCCTTCCTCAATTCTGTTGTTCCCATACAATTTCAGGTGGGTCTTTTCCAGTTGCAGAATATCCCAAACTGTCTTGGCCACAATCAGTAACAGAGCCTTTTTCAGCCACCCTGGGTGGTCTAGGTCCTCCAGATCTTCTGACATGACCCCATGCCTCATGCTCTGTTCCACAAGCTAGACCCTAAGAGGATTGAGTTGTACCAAACAGTCCAGGTAAAAGATAATCTTTTGACTCCCTGGCAATCAAGACAAGAAAGGAACAGGGTACAAGGGTTTTGTAGGGATACTGACATAATTCTCATTAACCAATAAAAGGAAACATATTTCATCTGGAGAAATAAAATTTTTCCTAGAACTAAATGCTGAGGAATTTATTGTGTGATATTCTTATATCTTCAGTACACACTGAGATGAATAAAAGCTGCTGAAATCTTATTCTATATATATAGAATTCTATAGTATATGTCTTGATTTTGTCATTATTTATGCAGTTAATGTTCCTTGGTTTATTTTTAAAGTGTTCTGGAATTATTCCTAGATTTCCCCAAAGAGCACTTTTTAACTAATTGGCAGAACTGGATTCTGATAGCCCCTAAGCAGTCTTGAAGGGAACTCAACACTTGCTACTTATACTTCCTCACTACATACCCTACTCTTTACCCCCCTGAGCTACAGTCTAATTACTTTTTAACCCCTCAAGATCAGACTTCAGGATTTCTCAACTGAACCTCTTCTCTAGGTAACTGTATCAGTCAGAATGGGCTACATTATGCTAAAGAAACAAACAACCCTAAAACCTTAGTGACTAAAAACAATAAGGTTTAAATCTCATTCATGCTACATGTGTCTATCCCACATTAGTTTGGAGGTAAGGGGGGCGCTCTGCCATATGTCATCCTCACTCAGGGACTCTGGTTTATGGAATATCCATATCTGGAATGTCACCTGTCACTCTGATAGGGAGAAAGAGACATGGAAAATTGAGCACCAGGAGTTCTTAAAGTCTTCTGCCTCATAGCGACACATGTCACTTCTGCATTCATTTCACTCACTAGAACAAGTCACATGGCCATTCCTAACATCAAGGGAATGGAAGAAGTACCATCTCACCTTGTGCCCAGGAGAGACTCATAAGACATTTCATGCACAGTCCTCCCCATCAGTAGAAGCTACGCCTCTCCACAGCATCTAACTCTGTTGAACAATTCTCTTTCTTTAAATTCTCTTCTCCTTTGGCCCTCATCCCCTCTTCTCTGACTCCTTCTATTACCCTTCTTTTCTCCCTCAAAATGTATGTGTCCTCCATTGTCTGACCTAAAATTTCATCCAGAATGGACCAAAAAAGAACCTAGAAAAAATGGTCCTACAAAAAATGGTCATCTCAGAGAACTACAGCCAAAGTAAATATGCACAAATTTATAAAAAGCTCACTTTTTCCTCCAAGTTCTTTCTTTTCTAATAGACAATACAACCAACTGTCCAGAAATCCCATTTGGGAAAATTTATCTAACAGAATAAAAGCTCTACTATATAAGGATACATGTACTAAGATATTTATCTTATTATGGCTTAAAAAAGCAAAAACATGGGAAGAACCTAAGTGAGGAATTAGGGATGTTCCTTATTCAACTGTGATATATCCATACCATGAACTATTATGCAATTGTTAAAAAGATTGAAATAGGGGGAGAGCAGCCAAGATGGTGGAGTAGAAAGACCCTGAGCTCACCTCCTCTCATGAGCACACCAAAATCACAATTGTCTGAAGAACAACCATCAATGAAAAAAAATCCCCAAACACTGGAACCTACCAGAAAAGATCTTCTACAACTAAAGATATAAAGAAGGAACCACGACAAGATGGGTAGGAGAGGGACTTCCCTGGTGGTGCAGTGGTTAAGAATCTGCCTGCCAATGCAGGGGACACGGGTTCGATCCCTGGTCCGGGAAGATCCCACATGCCATGGAACAACTAAGCCCGTGAGCCACAACTACTGAAGCCCACGTGCCACAACTACTGAAGCCCGAACGCCTAGAGCCTGTGCTCCGCAACCAGAGAAGCCACCACATGGAGAAGCACGTGCACTGCAATGAAGAATAGCCCCCGCTCGTCACAACTAGAGAAAACCCATGCACAACAATGATGACCCAAAGCAGCCAAAAATAAATAAATAAAATAAATTGATTTATATAAAAAAAAAAGATGGGTAGCAGAGGCAGACTTGCAATATAATCACAAGTGGGTGGGCAACCCACAAACTGGAGAATAATTATATTGCAGAGGTTCTCCCATAGGAGTTAGAGTTCTGAGCCCCACATCAGGCTCCCCAGCCTGAGGATCCAGTACCAGGAAGATGAGCCCTCAGAGCATTTGGCTTTGAAGGCCAGAGATGTTTAACTGCAGGAGACCCACAAGACTGGGGGAAATAGAGACTCCACTCTTAAAGGACAAACACAAAATCCCATGCACACTAGGACCCAGGGCAAAAGCAGTAATTTGATAGGATCCTGGGCCAGACCTACCTGCTGGTCTTGCAGAGTCTCTTGGAGAGGTGGGGCTGGGGGAGGAGGCTGCAGCTTACCCTGGGTACGTAGACACTGGTGGTAAACATATTGGCCACCAACTATATGAACACTTATGGCAGCTGCCACATTGGCTCACTAGTGCCAAGACCTGGCCTCACCCAACAGTCTGTAGGCTCCAGTGCTGAGATGCCACAGGCAAAACAGCTAACTGGGCAGAGACATAGCCTGACCCATCAATAGACAGGCTGCTTAAAGACTAAAGAACCCGTAGCCACCAACAGATATGTCCCTAGTCATGGCCAGCCCACAAGAGGGCCAAGACCCAGCTCCACCCACCAGTGGGCAAGCACCAGCCACCCCTGCCAGGAAGCCTGTACAAACCTCTAGAGCAGCCTCACCCACCAGGAGGAAGACACCAGAAGCAAGAAAACTATGACCCCAGAATGCAGACCAGACCCTACACTGGCACCAGCTGGGCCCTGGACCTGCCCACTAGCAGACAAATGCAACCTTTGGGATACCCTGGACCTTATACCCAACTGTGTCAGGAACTGCACCCTCCCACCCCAAATATCTGAAACAAGCTCTGGGATCCCTGGGCTCTGCATTCAGATGCCAGGAACAAGCTCTGCCTGCCAGTAGTTTGACATTAACCCCAGGATCTGGCTTCACCTGCCAGTGGTTGGGAATCAGTCCCAGAGTCTTCAGGACCCTGACTCTGCCCACCAGTGAGCCAGCACTAGCCCCAGGAGCCCCTAGGATTCCACAACCAGCCACCTTGTGACCAGGCCCTGCTAAACAGCAGCCAGCGGCATCCTCACAAGGCAGGGCCTGGCAACCAACCAGACAAGGGGCCAACCAAGCCCACCAGACTGCCCACATAGTCAGCCCGCCACAACAGAAGGACACACACAACCCTCTTAGGGGGAACCACTACAGCATATGGCTTGGGTGCTGAGAAGCAAGTGCACTGCTGGTACACATAGGATGTCTCCTACAGAGGGCTACTTCTCCAAGGTTTAGAAACGTAACTAACCTACCACACACATAAAAATACAAATAAAAACTTAGACAGACTGAGGCAGCAGAGGAACATGCCCCAGATGAAGGAACAAGATAAAACACTAGAAGAAGAACTAAGTGAAGTGGAGACAGGCAATCTACCCGAGAAAGAGTTCAGAGTAATGATTGTAAAGATGATCAAAGAACTCAGGAGGACAATGGATATACAGAGCAAGAAGTTAGAAGTTTTTAAAAAAGAATTAGAACACACAAAGAATAACCAAACAGAATTGAAGAATACAATAACCGAAATGAAAAATACACCAGAAGGAATAAATAGTAGACCAAATGAGGCAGAAGAACAGATCACTGAGCTGGAAGACAGAGTAGTGAAAATCACTGCCAATGAATGGGCAAAAAAAAAAAAAGGATGAAAAGAAATGTGGACAGTTGAAGGGACCTCTGGGACAACATCAGGTACACTAATATTTGCATTATAGGGGTCCCAGAAGGAGAAAAGAGAGAGAAAATGTCCAAGAAAATATTTGAATAGATAATAGCTGAAAAATTCCTTAACCTTGGAAAGGTAATAGTCACCCAAGTCCAGGAAGCACAGAGTGTCCCACACAGGATTAACCCAAGGAGGAACACAACAAGACATACTGTAATCAAAATGACAAAAATTAAAGATAAAGAGAGAATACTAAAAGCAGCAAGGGAAAAACAACAAATAACATACAGGGGAATTCCCATAAGGCTATCAGCTGATTTTTCAGCAGAAACTCCACAGTCCAGAAGGGAGTGGCACAATGCATTTAAACTTATGAAAGGGAAAAAGAACAACCAAGAATACTCTATCCAGCAAGGTTTTCATTCAGATTTGATGAAGTCAAAAGCTTTTCAGACAGGCAAAAGCTAAAAGAAATCAGCACCACTAAACCAACTTTACAACAAATGTTAAAGGAACTTCTCTAGGTGAAAAAGAAAAGGCCACAACTAGACACAAGAAAATTACAAAGTGAAAAAGCTCACTGGTAAAGGCAAACATACAGTAAAGGTAGGAAATCATCCACACACAAAGCTAGTAGGGAGGTTAAAAGACAAAGTAGTAAAATCATCTGTAACCACAATAAGCAGTTAAGGGATACACAAAACAATTAGGTGTAAAATACAATATCAAAAATAATAATCATGAGGGGAGAAGAGTATTTAAAATGCATTTGAAATTTAGAGATGAGCAACTTAAAACAATCACATACGTACAGACTGCTATACAAAAACCTCATGGTAAATGTAAACCAAAATTCTATAATAGATATTCACAAAAAAGAAAAAGGGATCCAAATATAATGCTAAGGTAGTCATCAAATCACAAAAGAAGAGAACAAAAGAAGAAAGGGGAAAAAAAGACCTACAAAAACAAATCCAAACAATTAACAAAAAGGCAATGAGGGAGATGGGGGGCAAGATGGCGGAAGAGTAAGACACGGAGATCACCTTCCTTCCCACAGATACATTAGAAATACATCTACACGTGGAACTGCTCCTACAGAACACCCACTGAACGCTGGCAGAAGATGTCAGACCTCCCAAAAGACGCCCTCAGGCGACCTACATGCAGAGGCGGGTCCAAATCCAAAGCTGAACCCTGGGAGCTGTGCGAACAAAGAAGAGAAAGGGAAATCTCTCCCAGCAGCCTCAGAAGCAGCGGATTAAAACTCCACAAACAACTTGATGTGCCTGCATCTGTTGAATACCTGAATAGACAACGAATCATCCCAAATTCAGGAGGTGGACTTTGGGAGCAGGATATATTAATTTTTCCCCTTTTCCTTTTTCTGTGAGTGTATATGTGTATGCTTCTGGGTGAGATTTTGTCTGTATAGCTTTGCTTTATAATAGCTTTATTTTATTTTATTTTATCGTCTTTCTTTCTATTTTTTCTCCCTTTTACTCTGAGCCATGTGGATGAAAGGCTCTTGGTGCTCCAGCCAGGCATCAGGGCTGTGCCTCTGAGGTGGGAGAGTCAACTTCTGGACACTGGTCCACAAGAGACCTCCCAGCTCCACGTAATACCAAACGGCGAAAATCTCTCAGAGATCTCCATCTCAACATCAAGACCCAGCTTCACTCAACGACTAGCAAGCTACAGTGCTGGACACCCTATGCCAAACAACTAGCAAGACAGGAACACAGCCCCATCCATTAGCAGAGAGGCTGCCTAAAATCATAATAAGGCCACAGACACCCCAAAACACACCACCAGATGTGGACGTGCCCACCAGAAAGACAAGATCCAGCCTCATCCACCAGAACACAGGCACTAGTCCCCTCCACCAGGAAGCCTACACAACCCACTGAACCAACCTTAGCCACTGGGGACACATACCAAAAACAACGGGAACTACGAACCTGCAGCCTGTGAAAAGGAGACCCCAAACACAGTAAGATAAACAAAATGAGAAGGCAGAAAAACACACAGCAGATGAAGGAGCAGGGTCAAAACACACCAGACCTAACAAATGAAGAGGAAATAGGTAGTCTACCTGAAAAAGAATTCAGAATAATGATAGTAAGGATGATCCAAAATCTTGGAAATAGAATAGACAAAATGCAAGAAACATTTAACAAGGACGTAGAAGAACTAAAGAGGAACCAAGCAACGATGAAAAACACAATAAATGAAATTAAAAATACTCTAGAAGGGATCAATAGCAGAATAACTGAGGCAGAAGAACGGATAAGTGACCTGGAAGATAAAATGGTGGAAATAACTACTGCAGAGCAGAATAAAGAAAAATGAATGAAAAGACTGAGGACAGTCTCAGAGACCTCTGGGACAACATTAAACGCACCAACATTCGAATTATAGGGGTCCCAGAAGAAGAGAAAAAGAAAGGGACTGAGAAAGTATTTGAAGAGATTATAGTTGAAAACTTCCCTAATATGGGAAAGGAAATAGTTAATCAAGTCCTGGAAGCACAGAGAGTCCCATACAGGATAAATCCAAGGAGAAACACGCCAAGACACATATTAATCAAACTATCAAAAATTAAATATAAAGAAAACATATTAAAAGCAGCAAGGGAAAAACAACAAATAACACACAAGGGAATCCCCATAAGGTTAACAGCTGATCTTTCAGCAGAAACTCTGCAAGCCAGAAGGGAGTGGCAGGATATACTTAAAGTGATGAAGGAGAAAAACCTACAACCAAGATTACTCTACCCAGCAAGGATCTCATTCAGATTTGATGGAGAAATTAAAACCTTTACAGACAAGCAAAAGCTGAGAGAGTTCAGCACCACCAAACCAGCTTTACAACAAATGCTAAAGGAACTTCTCTAGGCAAGAAACACAAGAGAAGGAAAACACCTACAATAACAAACCCAAAACATTTAAGAAAATGGGAATAGGAACATACATATCGATAATTACCTTAAATGTAAATGGATTAAATGCTCCCACCAAAAGACACAGGCTGGCTGAATGGATACAAAAACAAGACCCATATATATGGTGTCTACAAGAGACCCACTTCAGACCTAGAGACACATACAGACTGAAAGTGAGGGGATGGAAAAAGATATTCCATGCAAATGGAAATCAAAAGAAAGCTGGAGTAGCAATTCTCATATCAGACAAAATAGACTTTAAAATAAAGACTATTACAAGAGACAAAGAAGGACACTATATAATGATCAAGGGATCGATCCAAGAGGAAGGTATAACAATTGTAAATATTTATGCACCCAACATAGGAGCACCTCAATACATAAGGCAAATACTAACAGCCATAAAAGGGGAAATCGACAGCAACACAATCATAGTAGGGGACTTTAACACCCCACTTTCACCAATGGACAGATCATCCAAAATGAAAATAAATAAGGAAACACAAGCTTTAAATGATACATTAAACAAGATGGACTTAATTGATATTTATAGGACATTCCACCCAAGAACAACAGAATACACATTTTTCTCAAGTGCTCATGGAACATTCTCCAGGGTAGATCATATCTTGGGTCACAAATCAAGCCTCAGTAAATTTAAGAAAATTGAAATTTTATCAAGTATCTTTTCCGACCACAACGCTATGAGACTAGATATCAATTACAGGAAAAGATCTGTAAAAAATACAAACACATGGAGGCTACACAATACACTACTTAATAACGAAGTGATCACTGAAGAAATCAAAGGGGAAATCAAAAAATACCTAGAAACAAATGACAATGGAGACACGACGACCCAAAACCTATGGGATGCAGCAAAAGCAGTTCTAAGAGGGAAGTTTATAGCAATACAAGCCTACCTCAAGAAACAGGAAACATCTCGAATAAACAACCTAAACTTGCACCTAAAGCAATTAGAGAAAGAAGAACAAAAAACCCCCAAATTTAGCCGAAGGAAAGAAATCATAAAGATCAGATCAGAAATAAATGAAAAAGAAATGAAGGAGACAATAGCAAAGATCAATAAAACTAAAAGCTGGTTCTTTGAGAAGATAAACAAAATTGATAAACCTTTAGCCAGACTCATCAAGAGAAAAAGGGAGAAGACTCAAATCAATAGAATTAGAAATGAAAAAGGAGAAGTAACCACTGACACTGCAGAAATACAAACGATCATGAGAGATTACTACAAGCAACTCTATGCCAATACAATGGACAACCTGGAAGAAATGGACAGATTCTTAGAAATGCACAAACTGCCGAGACTGAACCAGGAAGAAATAGAAAATATGAACAGACCAATCACAAGCACTGAAATTGAAACTGTGATTAAAAATCTTCCAACACACAAAAGCCCAGGACCAGATGGCTTCACAGGCGAATTCTATCAAACATTTAGAGAAGAGCTAACACCTATCCTTCTCAAACTCTTCCAAAATATTGCAGAGGGAGGAACACTCCCAAACTCATTCTACAAGGCCACAATCACCCTGATACCAAAACCAGACAAAGATGTCACAAAGAAAGAAAACTACAGGCCAATATCACTGATGAACATAGATGCAAAAATCCTCAACAAAATACTAGCAAACAGAATCCAACAGCACATTAAAAGGATCATACACCATGATCAAGTGGGGTTTATTCCAGGAATGCAAGGATTCTTCAATATACGCAAATCAATCAACGTGATACATCATATTAACAAATTGAAGGAGAAAAACCATATGATCATCTCAATAGATGCAGAGAAAGCTTTCAACAAAATTCAACACCCATTTATGATAAAAGCCCAGCAGAAAGTAGGCATAGAGGGAACTTTCCTCAACATAATAAAGGCCATATATGACAAACCCACAGCCAACATCGTCCTCAATGGTGAAAAACTGAAACCATTTCCACTAAGATCAGCAACAAGACAAGGTTGCCCACTCTCACCACTATTATTCAACATAGTTTTGGAAGTGTTAACCACAGCAATCAGAGAAGAAAAAGAAATAAAAGGAATCCAAATTGGAAAAGAAGAAGTAAAGCTGTCACTGTTTGCAGATGACATGATACTATACATAGAGAATCCTAAAGATGCTACCAGAAAACTACTAGAGCTAATCAATGAATTTGGTAACGTAGCAGGATACAAAATTAATGCACAGAAATCTCTTGCATTTCTATACACTAAAGATGAAAAATCTGAAAGTGAAATTAAGAAAACACTCCCGTTTACCATTGCAACAAAAAGAATAAAATATCTAGGAATAAACCTACCTAAGGAGACAAAAGACCTGTATGCAGAAAATTATAAGACACTGATGAAAGAAATTAAAGATGATACAAATAGATGGAGAGATATACCATGTTCTTGGATTGGAAGAATCAACATTGTGAAAATGACTCTACTACCCAAAGCAATCTACAGATTCAATGCAATCCCTATCAAACTACCACTGACATTTTTCACAGAACTAGAACAAAAAATTTCACAATTTGTATGGAAACACAAAAGACCCCGAATAGCCAAAGCAATCTTGAGAACGAAAAATGGAGCTGGAGGAATCAGGCTCCCTGACTTCAGACTATATTACAAAGCTACAGTAATCAAGACAGTTTGGTACTGGCACAAAAACAGAAATATAGATCAATGGAACAGGATAGAAAGCCCAGAGATAAACCCACGCACATATGGTCACCTTATCTTTGATAAAGGAGGCAAGCATATACAGTGGAGAAAAGACAGCCTCTTCAATAAGTGGTGCTGGGAAAATTGGACAGGTACATGTAAAAGTATGAACTTAGAACACTCCCTGACACCATACACAAAAATAAACTCAAAATGGATTAAAGACCTAAGTGTAAGGCCAGACACTATCAAACTCTTAGAGGAAAACACAGGCAGAACACTCTATGACATAAATCACAGCAAGATCCTTTTTGACCCAGCTCCTAGAGAAATGGAAATAAAAACACAAATAAACAAATGGGACCTAATGAAACTTAAAAGCTTTTGCACAGCAAAGGAAACCATAAACAAGATGAAAAGACAACCCTCAGAATGGGAGAAAATATTTGCAAATGAAGCAACGGACAAAGGATTAATCTCCAAGATTTGCAAGCAGCTCATGCAGCTCAATAACAAAAAAACAAACAACCCAATCCAAAAATGGGCAGAAGACCTAAATAGACATTTCTCCAAAGAAGATATACAGATTGCCAACAGACACATGAAAGAATGCTCAACATCATTAATCATTAGAGAAATGCAAATCAAAACTACAATGAGATATCATCTCACACCAGTCAGAATGGCCATCATCAAAAAATCTAGAAACAATAAATGCTGGAGAGGGTGTGGAGAAAAGGGAACACTCTTGCACTGTTGGTGGGAATGTAAATTGATACAGCCACTATGGAGAACAGTATGGAGGTTCCTTAAAAAACTAAAAGTAGAACTACCATATAACCCAGCAATCCCACTACTGGGCATATACCCTGAGAAAACCATAATTCAAAAAGAGTCATGTACCAAAATGTTCATTGCAGCTCTATTTACAATAGCCAGGACATGGAAGCAACCTAAGTGTCCATCATCGGATGAATGGATAAAGAAGATGTGGCACATATATACAATGGAATATTACTCAGCCATAAAAAGAAATGAAATGGAGGTATTTGTAGTGAGGTGGATGGAGTTAGAGTCTGTCATACAGAGTGAAGTAAGTCAGAAAGAGAAAAACAAATACAGTATGCTAACACATATATATGGAATCTAAGGGAAAATAAAGGTCATGAAGAACCTAGCAGCAAGACGGGAATAAAGACACAGACCTACTAGAGAATGGACTTGAGGATATGGGGAGGGGGAGGGGTAAGATGTGACAGGGTGAGAGAGTGGCATAGACATATATACACTACCAAATGTAAAATAGATAGCTAGTGGGAAGCAGCCGCATAGCACAGGGAGATCAGCTCGGTGCTTTGTGACCACCTAGAGGGGTGGGATAGGGAGGGTGGGAGGGAGGGAGATGCAAGAGGGAAGAGATATGGGAACATATGTATACGTATAACTGATTCACTTTGTTATAAAGCAGAAACTAACACACCATTGTAAAGCAATTATACTCCAATAAAGATGTTTACAAAAAAAAAAAAAAAAGGCAATGAGAGTATACGTATTGATAATTACCTTAAATGTAAATGAACAAAATGCTTCAACCAAAAAACACAGACTGGCTGAATGGATACAAAGGCAAGACCTGTATATATGCTGCCTACAAGAGACTCACTTCAGATCTATAGACACATACAGATTGAAAGTGGGGGGATGGAAAAACGTATTCCATGCAAATGGAATTCAAAAGAAAGCCAAAGGAGCAATACTTATATCAGACAAAATAGACTTTAAAATAAAGACTGTTATAAGAGACAAAGGAGGACACTACATAATTATCAAAGGATCAATCCAAGAAGAAGATATAACAACTGTAAATATATATGCACCCAACATAGGAGCACCTCAATATATAAGGCAAATATTAACAGACATAAAAGGAGAAATCGACAGTAACACGGTAATAGTAAGGAAATTTCACACCCCACTTACATCAATGGACAGATCATCCAGACAGAAAATCAACAAGGAAACACAGGCCTTAAATAACACATTAGACCAAATGGACTTCATTGATATTTATAGAGCATTCCATCCAAAAGCAGTAGAATACACATTCTTTTCAAGTGCACATAGACCATTCCTCAGAATAGATCACATGCTAGGCCACAAAACAAGCCTCAGTAAATTTAAGAAAATTGAAGTCATATCAAGCATCTTTTCCAAACACAACAGTATGAGACTAGAAATTAACTACAAGAAAGAAACTGCAAAAAAACACAAACACGTGGAGGCTAAACAATATGCTACTAAACAACAAATGGATCACTGACAAAATCAAAGAGGAAATCAAAAAATACCTAGAGACAAATGAAAACAAAAACATGATTATCCAAAACCTGTGGGACACAGCAAAAGCAGTTCTAAGAGGAAAGTTTATAGTGATACAAGCTTACCTTAGGAAACAAGAAAAATCTCAAATAAACAACCTAACCTTATACCTGAAGCAACTAGAGAAAGAAGAACAAACAAAATCCAAAGTTAGTAGGAGGAAAGAAATTATAAAGATCAGAGCAAAAATAAATGAAATAGAGACTAAAAAAGCAATAGAAAAGATCAATGAAACTAAAAGTTGGTTCTTTGAAAAGATAAACCAAATTGATAAAACTTTAGCCAGACTCATGAAGAAAAAATGGGAGAGGGCCCAAATCAATAAAATCAGAAATGAAAAAGGAGAAGTTACAAACAACAGAACAGAAATACAAAGGATCATAAGAGACTGATACAAGCAACTATACACTAATAAAATGGACAATCTAGAAGAAATGAACAAAGTTTTAGAAAGGTACAATCTCCCAAGACTGAACCAGGAAGAGATAGAAAATATGAAAAGACAAATTACCATTACTGAAATTGAATCACCAATTAAAAAACTCCTGACAAACAAAAGTCCAGGACCAGATGGCTTCACAGGTGAATTCTACCAAACATTCAGAGAAGAGTTAACACCTATACTTCTGAAACTTCCAAAAAATTGCAGAGGAAGGAACACATCCGAACTCATTCTGTGAGGCCACCATCACCATGATACCAAAACGAGACAAAGGTATCACTAAAAAAGAAAATTACAGGCCAATATCACTGATAAACATAGATGCAAAAATCCTCAACAAAATACTAGCAAACCAAATCCAACAATACATTAAAAGGATTATACACCATGATCAAGAGGGATTGATTCCAGGGATGCAAGGACTTTTCAACATCCACAAATCAGTCAGTGTGATACACCACATTAACAAATTGAAGAATAAAAACCATATGATCATCTCAATAGATGCAGAAAAATCTTTTGATAAAATTCAACATCCATTTATGATTAAAAAAACTCTTCATAAAGTGGGCATAGAGGGAACATATCTCAACATAAAAAAGGCCATATATGACAAACCCACAGCTAACATCATACTCAATTGTGAAAAACTGAAAGCTTTCCCTCTAAGATCAGGAACAAGACAAGGATGCCCACTCTTGCCATTTTTATCCAATATAGTTTTGGAAGTCCTAAGCACAGCAGTTAGAGAAGAAAAACAAATAAAAGGAACCCAAATTGGAAAGGAAGAAGTAAAACTGCCACTGTTTGCAGATGACATGACACTATACGTAGAAAATCCTAAAGAAAATCCTAAAGATGTCGCCAGAAAACTACTAGAGCTCATCAACAAATTTGGTAAAGTAGCAGGATACAAAATTAATATACAGAAATCTGTTGCATTTCTATACACTTACAATAAAATATCAGAAAGAAAAATTAAGAAGACAATCCCATTTACCATCACATCGAAAAGAATAAAATACCTAGGAATAAACCTACCTAAGGAGGCAAAAGACCTGTACTCTGATAACTATAAGGCACTGATGAAAGAAATCGAAGATGACACAAACAGATGGAAAGATATACCGTGTTCTTGGATTGGACAAATCAATACTGTTAAAATGACCACAATACCCAAGGCAATCTACAGATTGAATACAATCTCTATCAAATTATCAATGGCATTTTTCACAGAACTAAAATTTAAAAATATTAAATTTGAATTTGTGTTTCTTTTGTATAGAAACACAAAAGACCCTGAATAGCCAAAACAATCTTGAAAGTAAAGGATGGAGCTGGGGGAAATCCCTGACTTCAGACTATACTACAAAGCTACAGTAACCAAAACAGTATGGTACTGGCACAAAAACAGACACATAGATCAGTGGAACAGAATAGAAAGCCAAGAAATAAACCCATGCACATATGGTCAATTAATCTATGACAAAGGAGGCAAGAATATACAATGGATAAAGACAGTCTTTTCAATAAGCGATGCTGGGGAAACTGGACAGCTACCTGTAAAAGAATGAAATTAGAACATTCTCTAACACTATATACAAAAATAAACTAAAAATGGATTAAAGATCTAAATGTAAGATCAGATACTATATAACTCCTAGAGGAAAATATAGGCAGAACACTCTTTGACATAAATTGCAGCAATATTTTTTTGGATCCATCTCCTAGAGTAATGGAAACAAAAGCAAAAATAAACAAATAGAACCTAGTTCATATGATATCACTCATATGTGGATTCTAAAGAAATGATACAAATGAACTTATTTACAAAACAGAAATAGACCCACAAACATGGAAAACAAACTTATGGCTACCAAAGGAGAAAGGCTGGGGGAGAGATAAATTAGGAATTTTAGATTAACAGATACATGCTACTATATATAAAACAGATCAACAACAAGGACCTACTGTATAGCACAGGGAACTATATTCAATAACTTGTAATAACCTATAATGGAAAAGAATCTGAAAAAAGAATATATATATATATATATATATATATAACAGAATCACTTTGCTATATACCTAAACATTGTAAATCAACTACACTTCAAAAAAAGATTGAAATAGAGCTACCCCTCATTGTCCATAGTGTATTGTTAAATAAGAAAGGCAATTTGCAGAGTTACATTTATAGTATAATTCCAAAATGCCAACCAACAAACACCAAAACACCAACACCAACCAAAAGGTCCTAACTATGTGTTTTTGTGTTTGAGCATAAAGGAAATACAAAAAGATATACAACAGGTTGTTAATGTTGATAATCTCAGAAGGATTAGAATGGAGGGCAGTGGGAAGAGATTTTTAACCTTCTAAAAATATAGTTTAGGATGGTTTCATAGATTATAATCATTGATACTGTAATTTTTAATTTAATAAAGGATAAGGTAATACAAAAAGAATACTAAAGGAAACTTTAATTAAGGAAAACAATAACAAAAATAAATCCTGTAATTTCAACACCTCCACCCTGCCACGTGACCCTCCACCTGTCCACATTTATTTCATAGCTGTGGTCCCAATACACGTACCAGCTTTTCACTTAACTTCACATCTTAAATGCTTTTTCTGATCACCCCTCAGTCCTTGCAAAGATTTCCTTTATCTTCACCACCCTGTAAAGGGCTAATAAACTATAATTTATCAAACCACTATTTCAAAGTGGATAGCATGACGATCATTGCAATACTAGGTCTGTCATCCTAGTTTACGCCTTTAAACATTATTTTTCCTTGAGGGCCGTTTTCTATTATGAATTTTTGATGTAGGAGCAACATTAGTTTCTTTTTGTATTCTAGTATGATTTAGAAGGTAAATACTCTGTTTCAACATTACTCATCATTAACTTCAGACCTTCCATAAATATCCCATGCACCATAGCCATCAATTTATATCTATCTAGTCTAGCATAACTTTAGAATTTCTTTTATGGCAGATAAGGAGTTAAGTCCTTTTTGGATTTTCTTCCTTCTTTCATGCTTTCTCATTAGTCATTAGCTTAATCTGAGATCTAATATACCTCTTTTTGTGTCTTCTACACCCTGCTTTCATTCCAACCAATTAAAATAAATACTTCCTCTCCTTCCCCTCCTACTTGCTTTGTAAAGGGGGGGAGTAAGAATATATATTTATATTTATTTGTTGGTGCATAAGAAACTTCTTTCAGTGGTTCTATCTACTAGCTAGATATGGAAATAGTCTTACCTGTGGTGAGATGGGGGTGGGAGCCAGGTTGGATGGGAATAGGAATGGGGGAATATAGATATTTCACAATATCTATCTACCGTCTCTCAGTTGTGCATTTATCTCTTCAAGATGTGGTACTATCTATAAAAATTTCCAGTGGGACCAAATTAGGATAGTTTCACATTCCTCTACCACAACTTACAGTGTCTAAAGACAATGAATTCTATTTACAGAATTTTTAAAGAAAAAGAGATCGATATAAGATGGCTATGTCCATTCAATCTATTATTTTTTTCATGAAAGACATTCTAAGACCTGAAAAATTTTCAGAAACTATACAACTCAAATAGTTATTCTGTTGAAATCATTGGAGGGCCTTATCTAGAATAATGAGTGTTAAATGGAGAAATTTTGGCTACAAAAATGCATAAATAATGAGCAGTGAAATCAATTATTCCACATAAAATATAACTATTATTTCAACCACCTGTTTAGAAAATAAGTAAAAATAACCTAAGTGGGGAAAGGTGGTTTCTTACAGAACCAAGAATAAATAATAAAGGAGTGACTTCACAGTAAACACGTTTATTTCTTGTTTACATGAAGTCCAGCAGGCAATGGTGGGAGATAGGAAGCATCCTAGACATCTCTTTATACACTTTGTTTTGGGGACTATGTATATTTGGATCATCTCTATCTGGTGTTTCACCATTATAATCTCCTATAGTCGCCATTTTATCTTTTAACAGTTTTCTATGATTGTAATCATTGTAGAGCAGAATTTTAAGTTGTTCTGTTTCTATTCACAACTGCCCATTCCTTGAGATTGACTTGCGGATTTTGTTTTATTTTTTATGCAGGTCATGGGATACACAATTTTATGCAGGAAAATGGTCCTAGAAAAGAAAATTATCTCTGTAACTAAAGGTCTCACAATCTAGAAAAAGAGGCATACAAACAAACCACTGCAGCAGTTTAAAAAAAAAAAAAAGCAGCACTTGAGAGAGGTGTGTGAGAACATAAAAGAGGGAGCAATTCACTCTGCATAGAGCTGAGAAAGATGACAGTTGATCCTAGCTGAACATGACCTGGTCCCCCATAAGGACATGGGTGGGGAGCATTCTAAGCAGAGGGAACAGCATCTGCAAAGATATGGTGTCTTGTCTAGGGAGAGCCTGCTAGGAACTGGCAAGAATAATATGTGCGAGGAAAGAGACTGTGGGTTTTTGTATAATTCAATTCGAAATGATCTCTAGTCGATTGTACATTCCTTCCGGAAAGATGTTATTTTGTAAGTAAATCAATTCAAAATCAGTATGCCTTAAACTCTAAAAAGACTCTGCAAATCCTGAGTTCTCTAAGCATGGGTGCAGGGTGCTTAGAAAACACACCAACATAACATTAACATCCCAGTATGATAAGAGGTGGAAGATGGATTTTTAACTGTCAGAACTGTGATGCAACTGTCAAAGTACATGAAATCAGCCACATAAATATCACAGGCCTACCCACTCTGGGACAGCATAGAACCTCAAACTTTTTAGCAAGTTAGGAAATAAAAATAAAGGAAGACTCTGCATGTATCTTCTCATGGAGGATCCAGCCACTTCCATATCCAGATTTTCTGTACTTCCTCTCCACAAATATTTTCTTTTAACGCCAAATGAAATTCTTTCACTAAACAATTTCTCTCCTCTGAGTCTGCTCAAGTTTTGCTTTTTTGAAATACTAAAAATGTGAAAAGAAAAAATAATAAATTTGAGCTGGACTTGCATGGAAAACCCAGTATTCCTGCCAGAGCTTCTATGAGAGGTAACTATGAGAACTTTGGTTCGGTGATTGGCAATGCTGAGCTAACCTCACTGGGGCCAGGACGTGCTGATGGGGAGAGAGATCAGATCTTCTGAAATGTAAATTTGCCCAGCCCACACCACTGTCCTGCTTCCTCTGACAGTGGACCAAGAAACCAGGACATTGAGGGCAATTTTGCATGAATAATGCATCATGGCCTGGGATGGCTGTGGCTCTTAAGACTGACATTTCTCAGAATAACAATGGGATCAGGTTATTTCAGACATTTCAATTAAATTCAACAAATGTTTATTAAATACTTTGAGTATGGCCACAAGTCACTGCTCTGTAGCACTTTCTGAAGAGGCTAAGATAAAGACAACTCCAGGTTTGTCCTCAAAAGCTTAAACCCTAAAGAGGGAGATAGAACAAGTGCACAGATACTCAGTGAACCGCAGAAAATGCAAGTGCCACGGAGAGTTACCAGTAAGTGTCTGTGGAGGTTGAGGATGCCGGAAGGAAATGTCAACAGAGATGGATTTGAAGAATGGGACAGCAACAGTTTTGAGCACCAACTATGTGCCAGACACTAGCATGTAACTTTATAGTTAATCCCCCCAACAGCCCTACCAAATAGGTATTGCCATCCGCATTTACCTAATGAGTAAAGTGAGGATCTGGAAGGTTAAACAGCATACTCCAAACCACAACCATCAGAGGGTAGACCCAAAACTGAATCCTAGATATGATTTTCCCTACTGTACTGAGCTGACTTTTCCAGGAGTGAAAATGGGAAGGCCTTCAAGAGTAAGGGAACAGCCAAATCAAAGGCTTGAAGGCAGCAAAGGACAAAATATATTATGAAAACATGTGAAACTTGTTATCTAGTTAAACTTGGTGATCCAGTTAAACTTGCAAGAAAGAGTGGAGGTTAGGCTTTGAATGCAGGGTGAGAAGTTTCTATTTTTGCTGGCAGTAGGAGTCACGGAAAGTGTAGCCAAAATAACATGGTTGGATTAGTGCTTTAGCAAGTGGACCTAGATAAATTGCTCAGATGAGATGAGAGTGATAAGAAATTAAAGTTTATTTTAAGAGTCCAGAGTTGAGAAGATATCAAACTCAGGTGTAGGATGAATCTGCCTGGCTTCCTCCTTCACATCACACACACTTATTCTATAGTTGAAGCCACTTGGTGTCTATTTGCAAACTTAGAGACCCATCTTGTTCTTACAAGAGTCAATGACCCAGGGGACCACTTCTAATACCAAGACAGAGGGTGACCCAGAGGTCAGACAAACATTCTTGGAGAAAGCTCAAAAATATTTCTTGAGAAAAATCTTATGAAAGACCAGAATATCTGAAATCACCAAGGAGGAAATCTTGAATCATTTTGGTTTAATATTTTAAAAAAGGATGACTCTGTAGGGTAGAGAGCTTGAGGAAACCTGAAAGATATACATATTTATTTACTTATTTAAAGTCTTGTTTTTCATTTGGTTAATTCTGCATCTCAGTTGAATGTACTAAGATAGCTCCTGGGCCAGACATGCATTTATTTATTCATTCATTCAGCACATTTACTTAATATTATAAGAAGATGAAAACAGACACAGTAGAAGCCCCCTAGATCTCCGTGCCTTGTCCCCTTTCCTCATTTTTCCTCTTTCCTCTTTTTTTCCTTCTACCTTCTCCTCCCCAATCCTTGACTAGCAGAGAAACTGCAACGTTTAAAAAAGAAAACAATGAGAAGATAAACAAAATTGATAAACCATTAGCGAGACTCATCAAGAAAAAGAGGGAGAGGACTCAAATCAATAAAATTAGAAATGAAAAAGGAGAAGTTACAACAGACACCACAGAAATACAAAGCATCATAAGAGACTACTACAAGCAACTCTATGCCAATAAAATGGACAATCTGGAAGAAATGGACAAATTCTTAGAAAGGTATAACCTTCCAAGACTGAACCAGGAAGAAGCAGAAAATATGAACAGACCAATCACAAGTAATGAAATTGAAACTGTGATTAAAAATCTTCCAACAAACAAAAGTCCAGGACCAGATGGCTTCACAGGTGAATTCTATCAAACATTTAGAGAAGAGCTAACACCTATCCTTCTCAAACTCTTCCAAAAAATTGCAGAGGAAGGAACACTCCCAAACTCATTCTATGAGGCCACCATCACCCTGATACCAAAACCAGACAAAGACACTACCAAAAAAGAAAATTACAGACCAATATCACTGATGAATATAGATGCAAAAATCCTCAACAAAATACTAGCAAACAGAATCCAACAACACATTAAAAGGATCATACACCACGATCAAGTGGGATTTATCCCAGGGATGCAAGGATTCTTCAATATACGCAAATCAATCAATGTGATACACCATATTAACAAATGGAAGAATAAAAACCATATGATCATCTCAATAGATGCAGAAAAAGCTTTTGACAAAATTCAACACCCATTTATGATAAAAACTCTCCAGAAAGTAGGCATAGAGGGAACCTACCTCAACATAATAAAGGCCATATATGACAAACCCACAGCAAACATCATTCTCAATGGTGAAAAACTGAAAGCATTTCCTCTAAGATCAGGAACGAGACAAGGATGTCCACTCTCACCACTATTATTCAACATAGTTCTGGAAGTCCTAGCCACGGCAATCAGAGAAGAAAAAGAAATAAAAGGAATACAAATTGGAAAAGAAGAAGTAAAACTGTCACTGTTTGCAGATGACATGATACTATACATAGAGAATCCTAAAACTGCCACCAGAAAACTGCTAGAGCTAATTAATGAATATGGTAAAGTTGCAGGATACAAAATTAATGCACAGAAATCTCTTGCATTCCTATACACTAATGATGAAAAATCTGAAAGAGAAATTATGGAAACACTCCCATTTACCATTGCAACAAAAAGAATAAAATACCTAGGAATAAACCTACCTAGGGAGACAAAAGACCTGTATGCAGAAAACTATAAGACACTGATGACAGAAATTAAAGATGATACCAACAGATGGAGAGATATACCATGTTCTTGGATGGGAAGAATCAACATTGTGAAAATGACTATACTACCCAAAGCAATCTACAGATTCAATGCAATCCCTATCAAATTACCAATGGCATTTTTTACGGAGCTAGAAAAAATCATCTTAAAATTTGTATGGAGACACAAAAGACCCCGAATAGCCAAAGCAGTCTTGAGGGAAAAAAATGGAGCTGGAGGAATCAGACTCCCTGACTTCAGACTATACTACAAAGCTACAGTAATCAAGACAATATGGTACTGGCACAAAAACAGAAACATAGATCAATGGAACAAGATAGAAAGCCCAGAGATAAACCCACACACCTATGGTCAACTAATCTATGACAAAGGAGGCAAAGATATACGATGGAGAAAAGACAGTCTCTTCAATAAGTGGTGCTGGGAAAACTGGACAGCTACATGTAAAAGAATGAAATTAGAATACTCCCTAACACCATACACAAAAATAAACTCAAAATGGATTACAGACCTAAATGTAAGACTGGACACTATAAAACTCTTAGAGGAAAACATAGGAAGAACACTCTTTGACATAAATCACAGCAAGATCTTTTTTGATCCACCTCCTAGAGTAATGGAAATCAAAACAAAAATAAACAAATGGGACCTAATGAAACTTCAAAGCTTTTGCACAGCAAAGGAAACCATAAACAAGACGAAAAGACAACCCTCAGAATGGGAGAAAATATTTGCAAACGAATCAACGGACAAAGGATTAATCTCCAAAATATATAAACAGCTCATTCAGCTCAATATTAAAGAAACAAACACCCCAATCCAAAAATGGGCAGAAGACCTAAATAGACATTTCTCCAAAGAAGATATACAGACGGCCAAGAAGCACATGAAAAGATGCTCAACATCACTAATTATTAGAGAAATGCAAATCAAAACTACAATGAGGTATCACCTCACACCAGTTAGAATGGGCATCACCAGAAAATCTACAAACAGCAAATGCTGGAGAGGGTGTGGAGAAAAGGGAACCCTCTTGCACTGTTGGTGGGAATGTAAATTGATACAGCCACTATGGAGAACAATATGGAGGTTCCTTAAAAAACTAAAAATAGAATTACCATATGACCCAGCAATCCCACTACTGGGCATATACCCTGAGAAAACTGTAATTCAAAAAGACACATGCACCTGAATGTTCATTGCAGCACTATTTACAATAGCCAGGTCATGGAAGCAACCTAAATGCCCATCAACAGACGAATGGATAAAGAAGTTGTGGTACATATATACAATGGAATATTACTCAGCCATAAAAAGGAACGAAATTGAGTCATTTGTTGAGACGTGGATGAATCTAGAGACTGTCATACAGAGTGAAGTAAGTCAGAAAGAGAAAAACAAATATTGTATATTAACGCATGTATGTGGAACCTAGAAAAATGGTACAGATGAGCCGGTTTGCAGGGCAGAAGTTGAGACACAGATGTAGAGAACAGACATATGGACACCAAGGGAGGAAAACTGCGGTGGGGTGGGGATAGTGGTGTGCTGAATTGGGCGATTGGGATTGACATGTATACACTGATGTGTATAAAATTGATGACTAATAAGAACCTGCAGTATAAACAAACAAACAAAACAACTAATACTAAACTTTCATTGGGTTATTTGTATGGAAATATGTTAATATAAATGTTTCAGACATTACATGAAATTTCTAAAAATCTTATATGTTCTGGTATAATGTTATAAGTCATAATCCTAGTTATTACTTTAAAATGTATATCTCAGAAATAACTAATTTTCTTGTCAACTGCATTATTATGAACTTTCATCCAATCTTTAACCGTGGTCATTTTTAAGTCTTTTGTCATTTACAGACAGTTCTGGGTGTACTCTGATGCTTTTGTAAATATGTTCCTATAAAAGGGTTTCATCTTCAGGAAATTCATGGAAAAGACTCTGACAAGTACAGGTTTCTGGTACCTGACTGTACTGCTGAACTGAATGAATAAACATTTTCAGAACTCTAATGAAAAACTGATGAGCTCATAAAAGTGCTAACAAAAGATCAAGATGAAAAAAAAAAATTAATTACATGGGACTGAGTGAACTGATGAGGATGAGTATAATTTTTGTGACTTTCTGGTTGAATTTAAAAAAAGAAAAAATCCCACAAGAACTCAGAGGCAAAGAATATACAAATCGATTTTCACTGCAAAGTAAAGGAGCTGTTGCAGTGGAGGATTACTGGACTGAATGTCAATATTATGACATAGTATGAGTGTGTTTCATGTTTGGTAATTGCAATCATTGTTGCTTTTGTTGTGGTCATCCATGTACAATGCTTGGTGTCAGTCTATTTATCTCTTGTAAAAATAAAATACAGTGTGTGTGAAAAAAAAAAAAAAGAAATACTGTGTGGGCATAATTAAATGTTTTCAACCTAAAAAAAAACAAAAACAAAAAACTAGCAAACAGAATCCAACAACACATTAAAAGGATCATACACCATGATCAAGTGGGATTTATCCCAGGGATGCAAGGATTCTTCAATATATGCAAATCAATCAATGTGATATACCATATTAACAAATTGAAGAATAAAAACCATATGATCATCTCAATAGTTGCAGAAAAAGCTTTTGACAAAATTCAACACCCATTTATGATAAAAACTCTCCAGAAAGTGGACATAGAGGGAAACTACCTCAACATAATAAAGGCCATATACAACAAACCCACAGCAAACATCATTCTCAATGGTGAAAAACTGAAAGCATTTCCTCTAAGATCAGGAAGAAGACAAGGATGTCCACTCTTGCCACTATTATTCAATAGAGTTTTGGAAGTCCTAGTCATGGCAATCAGAGAAGAAAAAGAAATAAAAGGAATCCAAATCGGAAAAGAAGAAGTAAAGCTGTCACTGTTTGCAGATGACATGATACTATACATAGAGAATCCTAAAGATGCCACCAGAAAACTACTAGAGCTAATCAATAAATTTGGTAAACTTGCAGGATACAAAATTAATGCACAGAAATCTCTTGCATTCCTATACACTAATGATGAAAAATCTGAAAGAGAAATTAAGGAAACACTCCCATTTACCATTGCAACAAAAAGAATATAATACCTAGGAATAAACCTACCTAGGGAGACAAAAGACCTGTGTGCAGAAAACTATAAGACAATGATGAAAGAAATTAAAGATGATACCAACAGATGGAGAGATATACCATGTTCTTGGATTGGAACAATCAATACTGTGAAAATGACTATACTACCCAAAGCAATCTACAGATTCAATGCAATCCCTATCGAATTACCAATGGCATTTTTCACAAAACTAGAACAAAAAATTTCACAATTTGTATGGAAACACAAAAGACCCCGAATAGCCAAAGCAATCTTGAGAACGAAAAATGGAGCTGGAGGAATCAGGCTCCCTGACTCCAGACTGTACTACAAAGCTACAGTAATCAAGACAGTTTGGTACTGGCACAAAAACAGAAATATAGATCAATGGAACAGGATAGAAAGCCCAGAGATAAACCCACACACCTGTGGTCAACTAATCTATGACAAAGGAGGCAAGGATATACAATGGAGAAAAGACAGTCTCTTCAATAAGTGGTGCTGGGAAAATTGGACAGCTACATGTAAAAGAATGAAATTAGAACACTCCCAAACACCATACACAAAAATAAACTCAAAATGGATTCGAGACCTAAATGTAAGACTGGACACTATAAAAGTCTTAGAGGAAAACATAGGAAGAGCACTCTTTGACATAAATCCCAGCAAGATCTTTTTTGACCCACCTCCTAGAGTAATGGAAATAAAAACAAAAATAAACAAATGGGACCTAATGAAACTTAAAATCTTTTACAAAGCAAAGGAAACTACACACAAGACGAAAAGACAACCCTCAGAATGGGAAAAAATATTTGCAAATGAATCAATAGACAAAGGATTAATCTCCAAAATATATAAACAGGTCATGTAGCTCAATATTAAAGAAACAAACAACCCAATCAAAAAATGGGCAGAAGACCTAAATAGACATTTCTCCAAAGAGGACATACAGATGGCCAAAAGCACATGAAAAGCTGCTCAATGTCACTAATTATTAGAGAAATGCAAATCAAAACTACAATGAGGTATCACCTCACACCAGTTAGAATGGGCATCATCAGAAAATCTACAAACAACAAATGCCGGAGAGAGTGTGGGGAAAAGGGAACCCTCTTGCACTCTTGCACTGGAATGTAAATTGATACAGCCACTATGGAGAACAGTATGGAGGTTCCTTAAAAAACTAAAAATAGAATTACCATCCGACCCAGCAATCCCACTACTGGGCATATACCCAGAGAAAACCGTAATTCAAAAAGACACATGCACCCCAATGTTCACTGCAGCACTATTTACAATAGCCAGGTCATGGAAGCAACCTAAACGCCCATCGACAGACGAATGATAAAGAAGATGTGGTACATATATACAATGGAATATTACTCAGCCATAAAAAGGAATGAAATTGGGTCCTTTGTAGAGATGTGGATGAATCTAGAGACTGTCATACAGAGTGAAGTAAGTCAGAAAGAGAAAAACAAATATCGCATATTAACGCATATATGTGGAATCTAGAAAAATGGTACAGATGAACCAGTTTGCAGGGCAGAAATAGAGACACAGATGTAGAGAACAAACGTATGGACCCCAAGGGGGGAAAGTGGCAGGGGGGTGGGGGTGGTGGTGTGATGAATTGGGAGATTGGAATTGACATGTATACACTGATATGTATAAAATGGATGACTAATAAGAACCTGCTGTATAAAAAAATAAATAAAAGAAAATTCAAAAAACAAAACAAAACAAAACAAAAACAAAAACAAAAAACAGCTCTTGAAAGAATGGTTCTAGGGTTGCACCAATGATCCTGAACAAGAGGCACAGTTCCAAGCACAAGTTTCACAGCAGTTAGTGACAAAAATGACTACCTGAGCCAAACCACAAGGACACATACCTCTCTCTTCTCTCCACCCCATAAAACTAATAATCTTGCTTTGACTCAGAGTCACCTGGTCTCAGGAGCTCACTGATGCACATCAGCTGAGTAAAGCCTTCAGTCTCTACTGAGTCACTTCAACTGTTTTCTTCCTTGACCGTCTCTTGTGTAAGTTAGGCACTTCATTAGGTGGTTTATATATATATTGTCTCGTTTATCCTTCACAAGTAACCCTAAAGTAAAAATATTATTCCTGGTTTATAGATGTCAATACTGAGGCTTAGGTAGATTGGATAACTGGCCTAAAGTCAGTACATGGTACAGCCATGGTCTAAACCCTGATCTACTGGACTCCAACCACGGGTGCAGACAGAGATGTAGAAACCAGGAGATGGTAGACAGTGGTGTCAGGAAGCTGAGGGAAAAAGGAGAGAAGGAAGAGGTGACTATCTGCTGTGTGCCAGGCCCTATGTATCTGCTTTCACACACTCTGTCTCCTTTAATCTTTACAAGCCAGTAAGGCTTGTATGTCCAGTTTACAAACAAAGGCATGGACCTTCAAGATGGCAAGTAACTCATCTGAGTTCACACAACTAGGCAGCACTCTTGGCTCCTTCCCCACCCACTTACCCAGAACCATGTGTCACCAGTTGCCCTGCCCACACACACTTTCATTGTCTCCTTCCCAACTTGTGGGCAGCTTCCTCTCTGCTCTCAAACTCACGAATTTTCAAAGGAAGTGCCCCCTAAATCTTATAGCTCGTTCCCCCGGGCTCAAGTTATTTCCTTACATCCATTCTAGAAAAAATACTTTTACACTTACCACCTTCACTTCCTCACCTTCCAGCAACTCATTTCAGCCTGGCTTCTGCCCCCGCCACTCCTCTGAAACTGATCTAAAGCCATGTATCAGTCAAGATACTCCTGGGCAACAAAATCAATAGGCTATAGATGGAGAAAAAGAAAATTGTTATAAGGAATTGACTCACGTGATTATGGAAGCTGAGTTCCCATGATCTGCCATCTGCAAGCTGGAGATCCAGGAAAGCCAGGGGTGCAGCTCCAGTCTGAGTCTGAAGGACTGAGAACCAGGGGAGCCGAGGGTGAAAGTCCCTGTCCCGGGGCAGGAGAAGACTGATATCCCAGCTCAGCACACAGGCAGAGACTGAGCTCCTCCTTCCTCTCCTTTTCGTTCTATTCAGGTTGTCAGTGAGCTGGGTGACGCCCACCCACATTGGGGAGGGCAATTAGCTTTACTCTACCAATTCAAGTGTTAACATCATCCAGAAACACCCTCACAGACACACCCAGAATAACATTTAATTGAATATCCGGGCACCCTGTAGCCCGGTCAAGTTGACCCATAAAATTAACCACACAAACCACTAAAGATTCCCTAATGGTCAAATCCAGTGGTTGCTTCTCAGCCCCCATCCTTGCTGAGGCTCATACGAATTTGATAGTGTCTATGTAGTTTATACATAAAATATATGCAGGTGGAGCTAACCAGATTGTAGCAGGGGAGGGGGCCTGACCCAGCTTCCCTTCTTTCTTCTCCCTCCCTGCAATATTCCCTGAAGCGCCTCAGGGAAGCCCTGGAGTTCTGAGGGGCAGAGACTGGATGCCACTCTAGGGAGAAAAGAGCTCAGGATTTGAAAATCGGCTGACAGGGGTTAGATGCTTGACATCCCCAAAATCCACCTCTGTAACCCTAAGGGGTAAAGGAAGCCAATGGTTGGATTAATCCAGAGTGGGGTTCTGGCTGGGTAGTTCAAGGGAGTTGACTGATTGATAAAGGAAAAAGAGACTTGAGAGGCTGAAGCCACCACAAACTTGGAACTAGGAACGTGGGTAAGAAAAACCTTTAGGATTTACTCTCAACCCCAACCCATAAAAGAAAGGCCACACAAAACAGAAATAGAGTCACAGATGTAGAAAACAAACTTATGGTTACCAGGGGGTAAGGTGGGGGAAGGGATAGATTGGGAGATTGGGATTGACATATACACACTACTATATATAAAATAGATAACTAATAAGGACCTACTGTACAGCACAGGGAACTCTACTCAATACTCTGTAATAGCCTATGTGGGAAAAGAATCTAAAAAAGAGTGGATATATGTATAACTGATTCACTTTGCTATACAGCAGAAACTAATACAACATTGTAAATCAACAATACTTCAATTAAAAAAAAAAAAAAGCCCACACATCAGAGTAATTTACATCCCCTATGGGCTGTGAACTCTTTGAGAGCAGGGACCAGGGATTCTCAGGGGAAGTTTCATAAACACTTGATGGGTGGACATAAAATTGAAATCCACCCACATGTCACACGCATTTTTCTTCTTCAGTGAAATCACACAGAGCTCTGAGACCACAGCTCTCCATGGGTCTGGAGAGCAGCTAGTGCTGATTTTTCTATATTTGTATTAGCCATTTCCAGCCAGTTGCCATGGATATCCAGAAGGTAAGCAAGGTACCCACACAGAGTGAAATTCAACTTTGAAAAATTTACACGATTGTAGGAAAGTTTGCTTGTTTGTTGGATGGTTGTTAAAACGTTAAAGTTTTTCACAGCAGATACTCCGTTTTGCTGTCAGAGGAATGAATAAATGAACAGAACGTCTGCTTGGCCTGGGAATTCAGAAAAGACCTTGTGGTTTTTGCTTTTTTCCTCTTACAGATCTCAGCACCTGTCAGCTTAACTCACACAAATTCAGAGTGAGGCACTTTCTCTCCATTTTACAAATTTTATGACAATGCTATCTATTTCCTGTCAAATTAGTGTAGTTCCCCTTTTTACTAGTCTTTTGTTATGTAGATCTATAGATAATTTTAATTCTAGTGTCCTTGTCTTTATTAAACCAATATCCTCTACTGGATTAAGTTGGGTCATAAAAATTGTATCACATTATTTTATGTAGCATAAATATAATGTTGTGTGTTCAGTGTACCGTCAGGTCTTTGGTGGTAATGAATAACTGACTTTCACTGCCCGCTGAGAATGCTGACTTTCCCTCCCACTCCACAGCTGTGGCTGATACTAGATTATTTTCAAGCTACACCATCTCTGCTTTCCCCTAAGAATCACCTGGTGAGACAATCACCTATTCTATTCTGACCTTATTGTATTGTTTCTCCACTGAAAAAAAGGAAAAAGAAATTTACAGCCATCCCCTTCTTTGTTCGTGACTGATTCCCTTATGAGATTTTTCTTAGGCAATAAGAAATTGAATACTTTAAATTCTGAGAAAATGTGTGGTCTCTTGGTGAGTGACCAGGCTGATGCGTCGTACTTCTTCAGTCTTCGGTGTCCTGTGATGCCTTCTGAGACCAGTGTCCTGGTCTCAGAAGCAGCTCCCCATTCACTTAGCCAGGGTCCTCCTGGCCTCAAAGGATTGGGGCCAAGACACAATGAGACAGCGTCCCCAGGAGGACAAGCTGGGAATGGCAGAAGCCAGGAAATTGAGTGATTCCCAGTCTGGAAGGCTCCAGAGAGGCAAACTGCCCAGGTGAGGCAAGAAATGCCCAGCCTGGCTGGAGTCTTTTGACCAGGGAGAAGTTTCCTAAAAGAAAGAAGCACCCCTGCATTCATCCCTAAGCCGGGGGACAGTGGGAAGAGAGGGGCGCTAGTGAGCTCCACTCTCTGAAATAAAAATGGATGTTTAAAGGTCACCAAGGCTTTCCTTACCCACCTCAAGAGGGAGTCAGGGACACTGGACCCGAGACCAGGACTATAAAGATGCTGCAGAGCTCTTATTTCTGTAACTGCCATTCTGCATCGCTGTTGAGACCTGCAGCGAGATCCTTTAAACACAAAAGGTGTGTTTGTCTTTGACAGCAGGGAGGAAGCAGGGAATTGGATACACTGCAGCCCACTGTGCAGCTGAGACTGGGAAGAGAAGACCAGGGGGAGGCAGTGATGAAGCTCCAGAGGAGAGAAAAGCGGCCAAGTCTCTGAGGTTTGTTGTCGGGGAAAGGAAAAGGAGAGAGCAGGGAGCCGGCCAGGCCTGAGAAAGCAGCCTGGGGCAGAGCAGCGGAAAGGCCAAGCCTAGAGCTCCTGGTAGTTCATCCCTTCTAATCAGGGAGCGGAGGCCATCCAGGGCCAAAGAGTTTGGGATTCAAATTTCTGCCACTGTTGGCTGTGTCAGCGTGGAGCAGTGTCTGCATCACCCCGTGCCTCTGTAAAATGGGCATATTGATTTCAACCTCTTATGGTTACGGTGATTCTTTTTTCCCGGCTTGATACCAAAATTTCTCAGAAATGTTTAATTCTCAAAACACATCTGGGGAAAAAACAAACACAAAAACAAAGACCCCTGGGACTTCCGTGGCAGGTCAGTTGTTAAGACTTCACCTTCCAATGCACGGGGTGCAGGTTCAATACCTGGTCAGGGAACTAAGATCCCATATGCCTCGCGGCCAAAAACCAAAACATAAAACAGAAGCAATACTGTAACAAATTCAATAAAGACTTTAAAAATGGTCCACATCAAAAAAATCTTAAAAAAGAAAAATTTGGACCCCCTAGATAGGGGGAATCAGCTTGGTCCTATCTCCTTTCTGAACAACCTATTCCAAGGGCAACAGTGATGTCCTGACCTGCTCGGACCCCTGACAGGGAGGAGGGCTGTGGAGCTCATAGTTCATGGTCTTAATTTCCAAGTTAACCTCTGTTTCATTAGGGGCAAGAAACTGTCATCCCATTTGTCTTTAGACTGGATGTGGTGGCATCTGGATTCTGAAGTTGCAATGTGTTCCCAGACATGCCCCCCATCTGACTTCAGTGGCTGTTATAGACGGTGATAATGAAAGAAGGCAGCTCCCAGGCAGAGGGTTACTCTCAGGCAGAGCTGTCAGTGCCCTGAAAAAGTGCAGGGATCCAACAGGATGGGAAAACAAGCTGCTGTGCACACAAAGCAGAAACTGAGCTGCATTGGCCAGGCAGGGGTGTCCAAGTGTGTGTGTGTGTGTGTGTCTGTGTGTGTCTGTGTGTGTCTGTGTGAGATGGAGAGTAGGCATGGGCAGAGATGCCTGGCCACTTCTCCCCAACACACTAGCTTAGTTCAGACCCTCCATGTCTACCTGGACTTTAGCAACCGTCTCCTATAAAGAAATGAATGTAAAACACAGAACCTCCCATTTTGAGAAGAGGAGGAGGGGACTCTGGCAAAGTAAAGGCAGCCGGCCAGAGAGCCCCACCAAAGTCTCTGATCTCCCACTTGAAAGCACTCCCCCTGCTTTTCCTGCCGCTGCCACCATACAGACCATGAGAGGTGGGGGGAGGGGAGAAGTACAGCTTTATGGTTCTGGCCCAAGTGTGGGCTTAAACCTCTACCCATAGCTTCACTTAGCACAGCTGAGAAAGACGGAAATGCCAAGGAAACTTCACTAAATCCAGAGAGAGAACAGTAAAGAAGTAATTCCCCACATGCAAACTGCACAGAAATAGCATGATTTCCAGAGTTTTTAAGGCTACAGAAATGAGCTGCTAGTCCCACAGGAACAGACATTGCCAGGTTTCCAGAGTCCACATTTCCATAAAGGCAGCAGGAAATTCCTGGCCCCAGAGAGCTGGCAGGCCTCACCAGCAATGGCCACATCACTTTCCGCCCAACTCTCAGCCAGCCATGGCCACATCACTTTCCTCCCAACTCTCAGCCTGGCTCCTTCAACAAGCACCATTTTGTGGTCCCGCATATAAATTGGGTTCCTAGTATATCCTGTATTCTCTCCAGTTTCCTCTCCAGGGGGGACCAAAAGAGGCCAAGTGTTCATCATTCTCCCTGAGCCCACAGGAACCCTTCTCTCACCACTACTTTCCTTCAGCGAGGCATACCTCTTCTCCAGGTTATTGACAAGTTTGGTATTGACTGGGGTATATGTCACAAGAGGAAAAAAAGAAATGCCAGGAACATGGAGAGAAAAACTGTGGGTCAAGCTAATCAAAAGAAAGGCCTAGTATGGCCAATAGACTCTTTATCACATTTCAAATGCTATTCTCCAAGGCTTATCTTTACGCCCGATGTGAATCATGCTTGATTCTCTGGACAATGGGGTGGGGAGTGGTAAGAGTTAGTGAGGACAGGAAGTCCTTATTTGTAGGGGCCAAAAGAATAAGTGAGTTTATGCTTGGATAATTTTTCCTGGGCCAATTCAATCACTTCTTTACAATGCTTTCCCTGACCTTTTCACCTTGGTAATCTCCAAAGATGGCTGCTGTAAATGCCTTCCCTCTGTGTACATGCATGGCGCTTCACTCATTAAGAAATGAACTTTGTCTCCTCCCATTGAATCTGGTCTGAACTTATGATCTGTTTTGACAATAGAATGTAGTGAAAGTGACATTCTAGGGCTTTCAAACCCAGGCCTTAAGACAACTAGGAGCTTTCATGTCCTCTCTCTTAGAAGCTTTCTGATGAAAAAAAGGCTGACTACCGTGAGAGAGCCATGCTATGAGGAAGTCCAAGCAAGCCAAATAGAGATGCCACAAGGAGGGTGAGAGATGCTTGGCCAGCACCCATTCATCCCAGATAAATAAGCAGACATACAAGTGAAGAAGCCATCATGGACTTTCTGCCCCAGCAGACAACACATAACGCAGGACAGTTTCCCAGCTAAGCCAAGCTAGATTATAGAATCATGAGAAATCATAAATTATTGTTGTTTTAAGCCACTAAATTTGGGAGTGGCTTGTTGCAATAGAAAACTGAAACACTACCCTATACCACATTAAGTCATCATCACCTCTGTGTATCTAGGTAGTATTTTTGTACACACTTTTGTAATTGTTGGTTTGCTAATTGGTTAGTCTTCTTTTCAAGTTGTTAATGACAAGGTCAGTGTCTTAAGCATCTCTGATTCCCCAAAATAGCAGATGCTCAATAATTAATTTTAGTCATTAGACTGGCTAGATGTATGGATGCATGAGAGATGATGAACATAGGAGCCCCTTTTCTCAAGGAGCCGAAAGGAATGGTTTAGCTTAAGAGTACATTCCTACAATGCTTTCCTCTGACATTTGTAGGAAAATGAAAGAATTTAACACAGAGGTACAGAGAATTTGGAACCTGAGTGTGACTGAGGGAACTCCCTCATATTAGTCCGCTTCCATGTCATCAGTGATGAAGAATGTACAATCATTTACTGAGGACAATGATGGGAAAGCTTGACGATAGGCATGCAGATAGAGAAAGGGCCTGAGACAGACACTACAAGGAAGGTATCAGCATGACTACAAAGGAGAAAATATTTCCGGGCATAACAGTCTTAGGCAAAGCTTGTTGAAAGAAGCTTCTAAGAAGGAGAATCACCTTCCTATCTAGGAAGAAATAAATAGATCCAAATAAATAAATGAAAGCCTTTCACCTACTAGATAGAGATGGTTGAGATTCAGAATTGAGAAAAATCAGTAGGTTGGCAGAAAGGTCAAATTGAAATGCCCGATGAAGTGAACTCATGATAAAATTTACAAAAATAATTGCACAATATTTTTGAAATAATAAGACTCAAAGTACTTCGTAAATTTTGTAGATGAGGTGAGGCGTACACCATCTGTGTAACAAAAATTGTTACCAAATGCTTTCACACATCCTAGTGTTTAAATGTATCATGAGGTCAAATGGGGGAGATGGTAGAGGCTGGAGATTTTTAAAAATAAATCTTTGTAAATTACTTTGAAAATTTAAACCAACAAATGAATAGAAATAACTGCTTATTAAGCTTATCACAGATTGTTCAAAAAACAAAATTTATATGTAGCAGACATTAATTTGTACTCAGTGCACTCAGGTAAAGAAGCATCATGTTATTTATTTTCCTAACATTTTCTTAAAACTATATTAAATCTGACTCTACCTCAACTAGCCAGTTCCTGCCCCCTACTTTCCCTTAGGGTCTTACATAGTGCAGAATGCTGAGAAAGGGACAATACTGGTCACAGCTGATAATACCTCTCATCTTCATCCACATGGTCCCTTGAAGGTGGGAAGTTCCATGGATTGTATCCCTGATTTAAAATATAGAAATAGTATTAATAGAAAATTTGAGGTAGAGTAAGGTCAAAAGATCAGGAGATGATCGCCATTGAAAATATACATTGTTACTCACAGTTCCCAAGAGGAGCATGCCAGGGCATGCAGGGGCCACGCAGGGAAACACCAAGTTTGGTCAGGAGGCAGAGGGAGAGGGGAGAACTGTGTGCAAGAGCCTTTATTATAGTTTCCTTGGGAAGGACAGGTGAGGCATGGTGAGCAGGTTTAGGATTGGCAAGTTTGAATAATTTCCACAGGGTCTGGAGCATAGAGGCTGTCCCTAGTTGTCTGAGACCTGGCCCTAGATGATTAGCACAGGTGGATAGTAGCCCAAAGTGTGAGAGCCCCATAAAGGAGGTGGTTGGTGTGTGGGCTCTGGATTGATTGGTTTGTATGTGAAAAGTGTTCTCATGGGTGAGTTGTTCACTATCTCTAGGAAACTAACCATGGGAGGGGCAGTCCCTGCAGAGTGAGCAGGGCCCCAGATGTCAAAGCATCAGACTACAGAAAATAAAAGACATGATTAGTGCGGTGCCAGCAACATGGATGGACCTGGAGATGATCATACTAAGTGAAGTAAGTCAAAGCATCAGACTACAGAAAATAAAAGACATGATTAGTGCGGTGCCAGAAAATAAAAGACATGATTAGTGCGGTGCCAGCAACATGGATGGACCTGGAGATGATCATACTAAGTGAAGTAAGTCAAAGCATCAGACTACAGAAAATAAAAGACATGATTAGTGCGGTGCCAGGGCCCATGGATCCTTGTGGAGGCTGGGAGCCCCAGTGTAGAAGGTCCAGTCTCCCTAGGAGCTGCCATTTCCCCTTATCTCTTTGAGAACGTATCACCTCATAAGAAACAATCTCCTTCCCCGTTTTGAAACTTTTATCCTCTCCTGAATCAGCTACTTCAACTTATAGCCTTCTACATCCATTAGAATGCTTTCAGCCACAAGTATTAGAAAACTCAACTCAAATTGGCTTTACAACTAAAGGAAAGTTATTGGCTCACTTACTCGTAGGAAAGGCTTCAGGTGTGGTTATATAAGAGCTCTAACACCATGTGGGGTGGTTTCAAAATAATGTCTACAAATTCTTTGATGCTTCTCTTTTGAAAAAATGAAGTCTGATTCCCCTCCTGTTAAGTGTGGGCTGGACTCAGTGGCTTGCTTCTAATGGATAGAATGTGGCAAAAGTTATGGTGTGCAACTTTTGAGACTAGACCATGAAAGGCACTGCAGTTTCCTTCTTGTTCTCTCTTGGGTCACTTACTCTGGGAGAAGTCAGCTGCTATGTTGTGAGGACATTTAGGCAGCCCTATGGAGAGGGTTTTACCTACAGCCATCACAAACCTGCCGTCTATGTGAAAGGGCCATCTTAGAAAAGCTCCTCCAGCCCCAGACAAGCCTTCAGATGAGTGCAGCCCTATCTGACATCTTGACTGTAACCTCATGAAAGACCCTAAGAACCAGGACCACCCAGTTAAGCCATTTCCAAATTCCTCATCCAACAAGACCATATGAACTAATAACTGTTTGTTGTTTTAAACCATTTAGTTTTGGGAAAATTTGTTATATAGTAATAGATAATTAATATGCCCCATTTCTGCTATTTTTTTTATTATGCCCTTTCCATATGACATCTTAGTCCTTAAGCTTACTTCTCCCATGGGGTAAAATGGCTGTATCAGTTCCAGGTCCAACAACCATACACCACACTGTCTAAGAGGAGAGTCTGCATGGATATCTTAGAATCCCTCACAAATGTCTTAAGCTTCTGGCAGATTGGGCCACCCCTGAATTAATCCCTGAGGTTAGAAGAACGTCATATGCTGACTGAGGAAGTCTCGGGTTTCCTGAACTGTGACAAGGAGGATGAACTTTACTCAGACTACCTACCTGCTGCACATACCTCCCTGGGAGGCCCTTTTCAGAAACTCTAAGCTTTGGAAGACAAAAGCAAAGAAAGGGCTTTTCCTTCATGCACTGGATGCTTTCCATCGCCAAACAAACTCCCCTTGAGACAAAAGGAAGAAAAAGCCTGGCTTCCCTTTTTTTTTTTTCTGTCATGGGAATGGGGATACAAAGGGAAAAATGTAATGACAACAAAATAATGATGGTGTGGAGAGAAGGGAAGCCTTCTACACTGTTGGCCAGAAGGTAAATTGGTGCAGTCACTATGGAGAACAGTATGGAGGTTCCTTACAAAACTAAAAATAGAATTACCATATGATCCAGCAACCCCACTCCTGCGTATATATCCAGAGACATGGTTCGAAAGGATACATGCACCACAATGTTCATTGCAGTGCAGTTTACAATAGCCAAGACATGGAAGCAACCTAAATGTCCATCAACAGAGGAATGGATAAAGAAGATGTCATACATATATACAATGGAATATTATTCAGCCATTAAAAAGAATGAAATAATGCCATTTGCAGCAACATGGATGGACCTGGAGATTATCATACTAAGTGAAGTAAGTCAGGAAGAGAAAGACAAATATCATATGATATCTCTTATATGCAGGCTCTAAAAAAATGATACAAATGAACTTATTTATAAAACAAAAACAGACTCACAGACTTAGAGAACAAACCTATTGTTACCAGGGGGAAGGGTGGGGGGAGGGATAGACTGAGAGTTTGGGATGGACATGTACACACTGCTATGTTTAAAATAGATAACCAACAAGGACCTACTATAAAAAAATTAAAAATAAAGAAATAAAAAATTAAAAAAAAATTTTAAACACTAATTATTATCAATAATTAACTTGCTACATACTTTAATGGGTTTCTGATGACTCTCAAATTTATATCTCTATTCCATACTCCCTTCACAACCTCCAAAGTCATACCCAAGTGCCTTTTGACATCCCTACTTTGATGTCTAACAGACATTTCAGATTAAACATATCCAAACTGAGATCTCCTCCACAAACACACTCATGTTCCCCATCTAATCCATCAGGAAATCAAGCTTGCCCTGCCTCCAAAATTCATCTAGAATTCCACCATTTCTCACCACGTCCTGTTATTTCTGGGTCACCATCATCTCTCACCCCTTTTACTCCAACCCAGTTTCCCTTGCTTCCTAAAGATGTACTTTCAACACAGTAGACAGGAAATCTCCTATGCTCAGAATTAATATTCAAAATCCTGCAGTGGTTCCCCACTTTGCGCAGAGTAAAAGCCTAAGTCCTTACAACAACCTACAAGGTCTTAACACAATTCTCTGATACCCCAGACCCCCACTACTCCCAACTCCTTTTTTTTTTTTTTTTACTCTTTTCTAGATATACTGGCCTCCTTTACCCTCAAATGTGCCAGGAAACTTTCCACCTTGGGACATTTGCACTGGCTGTTCCCTCTGCCTGTGAGGGTCTTCTCCTAGCCATTCTTTTAGGTAATTCCTTTACCATCTTCAAGTCTTGGCTTAAATCTCACCTTCTCAACAAGGCCTACCTATACCGCCCTATTTAACGCTGGGAACTGCACGGCCCCATGCTGCCCTCCCACATCCCTTTTGCCCTGTTGCATTTTCATTTTTTCTAGCACTTATCATCTTCTATATAATTTACTTATTAATTATGTTTATTGTTTACCATCATACCTTGCACCATGTACACTCCACAAAAGCAGGAATCTTTGTATGTTTTCTTCACTGATGTATCCCAATAATCTAGAACTGTCCTGAGGATTTGGAACCTCAGAGTAAGGGCTCAGTAAATATCTGCTGAGTGAATGATGGCTGGCTAACACTCATACCATAACATGGTGCCTCTTTTAACCCCTATTCATGGAGTGGAGCAGGAACTTGCTGGAGATCACAGACAAGAGGGTGAGGAGCTGGGATTAAAGCCTCGTCCACATTCTTACCCATGTCTATAATTAGACCCCTCCTCTTCCCTCAGCCATAACTGAGAGCATAATTATGGAGATCTTGTTTTTTTAACCAGGGCAGTTTTCATTAAATTAAAGAAAATGTAAAAATTATGAAGATGGCCTGGGGCTAGGAATGCTATCAGTGAAATGAGGCTCTTAACTTATGTGGTTTGATATCTGGGAAATATATTAGTAATCATTTTTGTCTTGAAATATGTAACAGTGCCTAAGAATACATCTTCTTCCTGATTCCTTCAATCTTCACCTTGGATTACTGGATCTGTGCACAAAAAAAAAAAAAAAAAGAGAGAGAGAGAGAGAAACTGATGAATCCTTGCATACATTCTTTTAAATGTCTGTGCTTAATGTTTCTGACCTTGCTCTTCCATTGAATAATCAATGATCAATAAGTAGTGTTTCTATTTTATCAGCAGAGGCCCAGGAACTTATGTCAGTCTGAGAAGTAACCATTCCCACTAGGGAAAGACCAGTGAGTCTGAAATTTAACAGCCATAAAACATACCCAAGGCCGAGGCCCACTTCCCTACACCTCCACCCCCATTGATTCCCTCCATGACTGCTCAGTAGTGAGTTTGCCCTATCCATATGCTCCATCACTGGTGATGGTCTGTAAATGAATGACTAATAAAAACATGGAACCTACCCAAATTTATCTAAGTTGAGTGGAATTTACATTCAGGTCTAGTAGGTACCTAAAAAAGACAGCAACTTGATTTCTGGTATTATAATTCAAATGAGATTAGGTAGCCCATCTATAAACTCTAATGAACTCTAATAACTCCCATAATATAGTGCTTGACTTCTTTTTTTTTCATTGGAGTATAATTGCTTTACAATGTTGTGTTAGTTTCTGCTGTACAAGAAGTGAATCAGCTATATGTATACATCTATCCCCTCCCTCTTGGACCTCCCTCCCACCGCACCCCCATCCCACCCATCTGGGTCATCACAGAGCACCAAGCTGAGCTTCATGTGTTTTATAGCAGGTACCCACTAGCTATCTATTTTACACATGGTAGTGTATATATGTCAATCTTAATCTCCCAATTCGTCCCACCCTCCCCTTCCCCTCTGTGTCCACATGTCCATTCTCTACGTCTGTGTCTCTATTCCTGACCTAGAAATAGGTTCATCTGTACCATTTTTCTAGGTTCCACATATATGCGTTAATATACGATATTTGTTTTTCTCTTTCTGACTTACTTCACTCTGTATGACAGAATCTAGGTCCAACCACATCTCTACAAATGACCCAATTTCGTTCCTTTTTATGGCTGAGTAATATTCCATTGTATATATGTACCACAACTTCTTTATCCATTCATCTATCATTGGACATTTAGGTTGTTTCCATGTCCTGGCTATTGTAAATAATGCTGCGATGAACATTGGGGTACATGTGTCCTTTTGAATTATGGTTTTCTCAGGGTATATGCCCAGTAGTGGGATTGCTGGGTCATATGGTAGTTCTATTTTTAGTTTTTTAAGGAACCTCCATACTGTTCTCCATAGTGGCTGTATCAATTTATATTCCCACCAACAGTGCAAGAGGGTTCCCTTTTCTCCACACCCTTTCCAACATTTATTGTTTGTAGATTTTTTGATGATGGCCATTCTGACTGATGTGAGGTGATACCTCATTGTAGTTTTGATTTGCATTTCTCTAATAATTAGTGATGTTGAGCATCTTTTCGTATGCCTCTTGGCCATCTGCATGTCTTCTTTGGAGAGATGTCTATTTAGGTCTTCTGCCCATTTTTTGATTGGGTTGTTTGTTTTTTTGATATTGAGCTACATGAGCTGTTTGTATATTTTGGAGATTAATCCTTTGTCTGTTGCTTCATTTGCAAATATTTTTTCTCATTCTGAGGGTTATCTTTTGGTCTTGTTTATGGTTTCCTTTGCTGTGCAAAAGCTTTTAAGTTTCATTAGGTCCCATTTGTTTACTTTTGTTTTTATTTTCATTACTCTAGGAGGTGGGTCAAAAAAGATCTTGCTGTGGTTTATGTCAAAGAGTGTTCTGCCTATGTTTTCCTCTAAGAGTTTTATAGTATCCGGTCTTACATTTAGGTCTTTAATCCATTTTGAGTTTATTTTTGTGTATGGTGTCAGGGAATGTTCTAATTTCATTCTTTTACATGTACCTGTCCAGTTTTCCCAGCACCACTTATTGAAGAGGCTGTCTTTTCTCCATTTATATTCTTGCCTCCTTTGTCATAGATTAGGTGACCATAGGTGCTTGGGTTTATCTCTGGGCTTTCTATCCTGTACCACTGATCTATATTTCTATTTTTGTGCCAGTACCATACTGTCTTGATTATTATAGCTTTGTAGTATAGTTTGAAGTCAAGGAACCTGATTCTTTCAGCTCCATTTTTCTTAAGATTTGCTTTGGAATTGTAGTCTGTTTCTCTGGCTCTAACGCCCTCTAGCCAATAAAGTCCTGGAGAGTGGGACCTTATCTGACTCACTTACCATTGTGACTAAAACCCCTGTGCCCCACACATAGTAGGCATTCTGTAATTTATGTAATGCTTTTTGGATTGGATATAAGAAAGAGTGAATTAACTAATAATGTAATAGAAGAACACTTATACATAATGCATATAGAAAAAGAAATTGATTAGTAAGACTGCACCAGGGTTGAATCAGCTGTTTCCGTAAGAGAGACTTTGAATTCTGGTTATCAGAGAGACATCCTATGGCCTGTAACCAGCAACCACTGATCTAATTCAACTAATTACAAAGTCTTGGCAGAAATGTGAAAAACCTATGGGGATTTCAGTTAAAGGAGCCTGAACATTCTGTTCATTGAAAAGGACCAAAATGGAATGGGCTGGCTCTGGGGTGGTAAATGTTATGTCACTTTGAGGTAGAATGCCATTTTCTAAAGGGCCTCTGCATCAGATAGGGAAATAGACTAAAAATGCTGTAAGGTCCCTTTAATCTCTTACTTTAGGAGTGTGGCCTTGATGGGTCTATACTTTAACTGGGAAGCAGAATATGAATTCTTCTAGAAGCTGCTGCAGGGCTGTGACCTGAACAAGCCTAGAACCAGAAACCAGAGACACTCAGTGGTTCTCCCAGGGCAGAGACCCACATCCCAAGGACTTGCTCCTGGATGCCACTGCAAGGAGAGATCTAGGCAATGCTGGGTGATCCCCTAGGGTGGCTAATGAAGAAAAGTGAGATAACTAATTTTCTTTCATTTTAAGCATTTAGGTGCCCCATTCCCCAACTTTGCCCCAGGGTCGGTGGGACTTAGAGGAAATACATGTTACACACGACCCCTTTCCCCCAGATCTGTTTCTTACAACAAATTGATGTTGAAAACTCATCACACCCTTTCTTCACTCTCTCCCACCACCACTGAAAAAGTTGTTTCTTTACCTCCTTCTTTCCTTCCTTTTCTGTAATCACTTGTCCTACGTTCTACACAGTCTGGATTTTTAAATTATCAGACTGAGAAAACTGCAATTTTAGGATTTGTAAGAATTTTCTTCATTCCATTGCTGAAATTTGCTCTTAAGGCAGACTCTCCTTTTTGTTTTGTTATTCTTATTGTGTGGAAGACTGGCAGGGACCTACCCAAGAAGTCATTCTAATGCAAATGTTATTCACTCATTCGTTCAACAAATATTCAAATGCCTGTGTATCAGGCTCATGTTAAAAGCTTGGTAGGACTTTTGAGGCAACTCTGGCAGTCTTCACAGGGCTGTCTTTAAGCTAACATTGGAAACCTTCACATTTGTAAGACTGCCCTCTTGCATTCTCCACACCTCCATCTTTGGGGTCAAATCAGAGCCCCATGTGCTCAATGGACAAATGATCCTTTAATCTGTCACTCTATGAGTGTGGCCTTCTACACCTCTAGGAGTCTTGAAAAAGCACAGGGGCTCAGAATTTTCCTTGACAAGAACCCTATCCCTCTCTTCCCCCTCAATACTCACAACTTCAACCTGACCATCTACCTGTATGTTCTTTATCTCCATTTTCATCAGTCATTGCAAGATGCCTGGGTCCCCTAATTTGTCCCTCATCCCCAAGATCTAATCCCCCCAATGTTCTGTATGTTCTGACCTCATCTCATAACACTCTCCAACTTCTAAAACCATCGACTATCTGGAAATCATGGTCATAATAAGCAATGTCCCCCAAACCCTCATGCCTTCTCTATAGGCTGCCTTCACTTTCTGGCTCTAACTGAAATATATATATATGCAGTCTGTGGGACTGAGCCTTTACCTGTGGAATCTGACACTCTCCAGGTAAATAGTGTCAGAATTGAGTTAAATTTGTGGGACACCTGGTCAGTGTCCATGGAGAACTGAGTTAATTGCTTGGTGGTACAGGGGAAAAATGGAATATGGACAACACACCATAACTCACAGATTTATTTCTCCAACTTGAACCCCTACCCTGAACTCCAGATTCAAATATCTGTCTCAGTATATCTTTATGGACACCCATTTGTTTTCTCAGTCTTAACATGCACAAATGGACCTGTGGGTCAGAGTGAATCCATATTTGAGGGATCTGAAGCAAAAAGAAAAAAAAAGGAAATTATTTGATTTGCTGTAGCATAAAGCCTAGTTGGCTCTTTGTGATTGGTTGTTTTTAGGTTTCGATTTTGTAACCTTGAGGCATTTAAGGTTTGGTTTGCTACATAGGTCACCACCTTGTTAGAGCCACCTCAGTCTAATGACCTCCCTTGTTTAATTGATTTAACAAGAATGAAGAAAAAAAATCACAACTAGATCCAAATTTTTAAAAGGCAACAAAACCAATGAACATCACAAAATCCAGAAACATAATAAAAGGTTTTGATGAATTAACTGCCTGACACATCTTTATAATACTTTATCTTACCATTTTGGGGTACATGTTCTTTGATCAACACTTCATTTTCTACATGAAAAATAAAAAGACAAAATCAGGTCTTTCCTCCCACATTGTTGGTGAAAAATAGAGTTTTAATATTGATATTTTAGAAAATTTTCTTTCAGTTTCACAACTTGTTCATGGTAATGTCATATAAGTTTTTAGGTTTGTTTTCAAATTTGGGAAAACCTCTATATGAGCTATAAGATTTCAGAACATTCCAAGCTTTACTGTTCCATGATTGAAAATAAATACTTTTGAATTGACAACACTCTTTAGTCAGTTTTTGTTGATATCTTAGTTTGTTGGTATATTTTGAATTTTATATTATCTTCATTAATGTCAATGATTTTTGCCAAATTAACAGTGGATTTAGTTAATCACTTCTCTTTATTAAGTGGATTATCAAATATACTGGATTAAATTTATCTCTTTGTCTTAATGAATTACTGCTTTAAGTATAATCTGGAAAATTTTGTCACAATTCATTTCTCAGTATTCAAATAATTTCTATCGCTTTTATTGTTCATCTTTATTGTTTTTGCTTCATATTCCATTGATTTTCATTTAAATCTTTTCCCAGTTCTTTAAAAAATACATTAAAGATGATAAATGATAGCCTCCAAAAACATTCCTAAGAGCAGTCTATAATTTCTCACTCATTTCATTTAAATATTCCAAAACATCTTTCCAAATTGCAGTTACAGTACCATATTCATGCATTATCAAATACATATTTTTATCAAAAAGAAGAAAATATCTATTGTGTAATTATAGTTATATCTACTCTATCATCAAATATATTCCTGAAAGGAGAAAACTACTATTTCGACTTGGCCTCTGTGAAAACTGAATCCTCTGTTACAACTGTATATATCTGATGATTAGGATTTCCCATAGGCTAGCTCTGGTTCCATCTACTTCTGCTTTTGATCATTCTGTCTATTTCCAATAAAGCCATCAAAGTGATTCTGTTAAAAAGCAATTCAGATCATGTCAATCCTTTGCTCAAAATCATCCAATAGATTCTTATCTCACTGTTAGTAAAAACCAGTGGCTTCTAAGACCCTCCACAGTCTGGACCAGTTACCTCTCTGACTTTACCTCCTTTTGTTCTCCCCTTTTCACTTTGTTCTGGCTACAATGGGCTCCTTGCTTTTCCTTGAATTCTCCCAGGATTCTCTGCCTCAGGGCCATTGCACATCTGTTCTCTCTGTCTAAAAGGCCATTCTGTCAGGTAGAACCACAGCACACTCCCTCATCTCCTATCCTCCTCTCACTTTACCTCTTACTCCCTCACTTTCTTCAGAGCTTTACTGAGGCATCACCTCAGGGAGACCTTCCTGGATGACTCTCTTTAAAATTGTCCCCCAACACTTCCTACCACTTTGCTTTATTTTCCCTTAGCTTTCATCGTCAAAAGTACTATATATCCCTAAGGTCTACATAAGCATTCAATGAAAATTAGTTGATGAAATGAATGAAAGCCCGAAAGTCTGGGTATTTTTGTGGGTTGGAGGGTTAAATACAACTTAAATGGAACCATTCTGGGAATATTCTTGCTCATTCTAGGGAAACGTGTTTTATCAAGAATTTGCTCATTCTTTTTCTCAATCAGCAGATCAACAAGTATTTAGTGTTTACTCCGTGTCTAACACTGTGTAGGTACTGAGTACACATTGGTAAGGGAAGGAAGCATAGTCTCCGCCCTCTGAAGCTCATGGCTTCTCAGAAAAGAGAAAGGCTATGATGACAAGTGAATAGGCATCTTGGCACATCACTACCTGAACATGGATTTACTTAAAACTGAGCAAGCCAGACTCCTGGAAATTTACTTTTGGCATGTGCTACAGCTACATTAGTCCCAAATATACAATTAAATAGGACAGCAACATCATATGCAATGAATTTCAAGTCAGGCGTGGAAGATAATAAAATTTTAAGAAACAATAAATGTCTTAAGTTTCTTTTTAGTCTCACGTGCTCTGTTAATAGCTTTCATTTTTGAGATTTGATGACATCTATATTCCTAAAGAAAGGAGAGACCAGTGGGACTAGCATTTTGGGTTTCTGGATAGCTTTCAAGCAATAAGATTTAGAATCTTTATCTAAACTTAAATATTCAGAGAACATGCACATCAACCCCCCAACTCAGGCTGCCACAGATTTTCAACAGCCTTTCTCACCCTGATCTCAGATGGCCATGATATTTTTTGAATATGTGCATCTTTTAATATGTATTTTGCAAGTTTTCATCATTCCAACTAGAGTGTGGGCAAAGGTGGGAGTGGTGGGAGGGAAAAGATTCTCACTGTGCAGAAATTTGAGATTAGTAGCTATTCAAATCAAAATTGCCTATATTTCCTCTGAATTCCACAAAAACACAACTCAGAGGAAAGGCACATCACAGTGTCCAGCACATTGTGGGTTCTCAAAAACAAATTATTGAATAAATTAACATTTTCAAAACTGTATTCAGGAGATAGTACAGGCAGGGCCACACCTGTCCAGGTTGGTAAATAGAATTGAGAACAATATGTTGTTTCAACTAAACTTAATTACCCTTGCTTTGGTTTGGCTCATTTGGCTGTAAATGTAACCCAGATGGCCTTAAATCCACTAACCTTCTGGAGTCACTCTTTGTTTTTTTCTTTCTTTTTTAAAAAAAAGGCTTGCATGTGCACACCTGTGAGAAATAAAACACATGTACAGAAAAGTAAACAAAATAAGGGTATATAGTAGTCCTTCCTTATCCTCAGTTTTGCTTTCCATGGTTTCAGTTACCTGCAGTCAACCATGGTCTGAAAATATTAAATTTTGAAAATTCCGGAAATAAACAATTCATAAGTTTTAAATTACACACCATTCTGAGTAGCGTGATGACATCCCACTCCATCCTACCCAGGATCCCCAACCATTGACATCGTCTGCTCCTGGTATTTAACTATGAAAATGGACATCACCATGACTCGATGATCCAGGATCACCAGAAGCAGATGATCCTCCTTCTGACTTACCATCAGAAGGTCAGTGGTAACCTAACTCTACGTCACAATGCCTACATCATTCCCCTCACTTCATCTCATCACATAGATATTTTATCAGCTCACATTATCACTCACATACTGGTAGGTATAGTACAATAAGATGTTTTGAGGGCTTCCCTGGTGGTGCAATGGTTAAGAATCCGCCTGCCAATGCAGGGGACACGGGTTCGAGCCCTGGTCCGGGAAGATCCCACATGCCGCAGATCAACTAAGCCTGTGCGCCACAACTATTGATCCTGTGCTCTAGAGCCCGCGAGCCACAACTACTGAAGCCCGCGCGCCTAGAGCCCGTGCTCCGCAACAAGAGAAGCCACCGCAATGAGAAGCCTGCACACCTCAACGAAGAGTAGCCCCTGCTCGCCGCAACTAGAGAAAGCCCGCGCACGGCAACAAAGACCCAGCTCAGCCAAAAATAAATAAATAAATTTTTTTTTTTTTTAATTCCTTTAAAAAAAAAAAGATGTTTTGAGAAAGAGGGAGAGAGAGAGAGACCACATTCACATAAATTTTATTATAGTACATTGTTATAATTGTTTCATTTTATTATTAGTTATTATTAATCTCTTACTGTACCTATTTATAAATTAAACTTTATTATAGGTATATGTGTATAGAAAAAACATAGTGTATATAGCGTTTGGTACTATCCAAAGTTTCAGGCATCCACTGGGGATGCAATGACTGATAAAAATGGAGACAAAGGATGTACTGATAGATGATGGTGGTGAAGTTGTGTCCCCCAGAGATAAGGGGGGGACTATTGTATGATTAAATGATTTATCACAAAATAACACAATGTAACCAGCACCCAGGTCAAGAAATAGAACATTGCCAAAACCCAGGAGCCCCCTTCATGCTCCTTCCCAATTGCAATTCCTTCCCTTCCTTCAAAGGTAACCACTATCCTGACTTTTGTGGTAAACACTTTCTTGAATTTCTTTTTAGTTTAACCATCTATACATATATCCCCAAATAGTTAAGTATAGCTGTGCCTGCATTTTTTTTAACTTTTAGTGAATGGATTTATACAGTATGAATTCTTCTGTGTCTAGCTTCTTCAACTTATTATGTTTGTGAGATACATGCTGTGCATATAGCTATAATTTATTTATTTTAATTATTGTATATTATGCATTTTATTGTATGACTCCACCACCATAATTTATTGCTAAAACAAGAGATGTTTCCAGTTTGGGATTATGACAAATAATGCTGTTATGTATACTCTTATGCAAGCCTCAAGGTACATATGTACACGTACCTCTGTTGGGTATTGTATTGTTGTGGGTTGAATTTGTCCCCCAAGAAGATATGTTGAAGGCCTAAGCCCTGGTACCTGTGAATGTGACCTTATTTGGAGTATAAGTTCTTTGCAGATATAGTTAGTTAAAATGAGGTCTTAATGGCTTAAGGTGGGCCCTGGATCCGATATAAGAAGTGTTGTTATAAGAAGAGGGAAAGTTGGACACAGACAGACACACAGAGAGAATATGGCCATGTGAATATGGAGATAGAAGTGGGAGTCCTGCTGCCATAAATCAAGGAACGCCTAGGGCTACCAGACCCTGGAAAAGGCAAGGAAGGATCCTCCCTAGAAGTTCCAGAGGGAACATGACCCTGCAAACAGCTTGATTTCCGACATCTGGCTTCCCAAACTGTGAGAGAATAAATTTCTGTTGTTCTAAATCACGTTGCTTGTGAAACTCTGTTGTGCCAGCCCTAAGAAATGAATATAGGGATACACCTAGGAGTGAAACTGCTGGCTCGTAAGGTATGCATATCTTTGGATTTAATAGATAATGCCAAACAGTTTTTCAAAATGGCTGTATCTATTTCTACTCCCACACACAGTGTATAAAAATTCCATTGTTCTTCTTAATAAAAATTTCAACTTCTTTACCCAGTATATTGAGAGAGAAAGATTATAAATCACTAATTTTCTCTAGATGGAAAATGCTGTTAATACTTATCCAAAATATTTCTCTAATTATTATTTCACATCTTTCATAAATTGTTACAATTCAACATTTATTGACTGTATATACTGATGAAGATAGGAGTAACCTTTCCTAAACTGTTATTCAAAGACAGATTATCCAGTCCTCTCTCGTCTGTTTGGAAGCAGCAGCTGGTTGTAGTACAAAGGAACTGGTCTAGAGCTAGAAATCGAAAATTTTCAATCCTTATTGCAGTATTGGTTTCAGCACTTATTTACTGCGTGGCATGTAATCTTTCTGGGCAATTGTTTCCTCATCCATAAAATCAGGATGATAATTTCTGTTCATATTTTGTGAGGATCAAATGAGGTAATGTATGTGAAAATAATTTATAAACTGAAATGTACTATACATATGAAATTTACTATTTTCATATTTACCAAAATACTACCTAATGAGAAGATGGTTGGGGAAAATGGAAGGTGATTAAAATCTAAAACAAGTTTCAGAAATAAATATTTGAGGTTAGTGGTGTTATTGTCCAAAAACAAAAAACAAAAAAGAACCATCGTTCCACATTTTGGCAAAACTTGATATTATCCATCTTTTTAATTTTTGCCATTATGGTGGATAGATAGTGGCATCCAACTGTGGCTCTATTTTGCATTTTCCTGATTACTACTGAGATTATGCATATTTTCATATATTTTTTGGTCATTTGGGATATGCTCTTGTGACATGCCTCTTCAACTCTCTTGCTCATTTTTCTGTTGGATTGTTTGTCTTTTTCTTATTGATGATGAGATATATATAATATAAATATATAATCTACAATATATATCTAAATATCTAAATATATAATCTATAATATATCTAAATATATAATATATAATATAAATATATAATCTATACTTTTATAGACCTGTATCTATTATATAAAACACACATAATGAGTAAGGGGCTCATATTTAGAATATATACCAGCTTTCTTTTGATAAGTATCTGCATGATATATCTTTTTTCAATCCTTCCCTTTTTTTCCATAGCCTTATGTTTTATGTACAACTTGTCTAAAGCATAGACTGAGTTTTTAATCAAGTCTAGTAATCTTTGATTTTTAATCAGAATATTTAGTCCATTTGTTTTTATTATAATTACCTATATTGTAGGGTTTAATTTACCATTTTACTATTTGTTTTTTCTTTGTTGCACATATTTTCTTTTTTTATTTCTTTTTTTCTCTTGAGTTTTTTTAATTGTTCAATTTTTCTTTTCTATTAGTTCTTAGTCACTAATTTATGTGTCTTTGAAGGTAATATATCCTTGTTCTATTGTTGATTTTAAGATTATTTCCTTGTCTTTTGTTTTCAGCATCTTTACTATGATATGCTTGGAATCCTTTTCATCGATCCTGCAAGACATATGTAGGGAATTTATCTCTCTTATCAGTTTTGAAAGTTCTCAGCCACTATCTCTTCAAATATTGTTTCCTTCTCATCCTCTCTTTCCCTCTCTCTCTCCCTCTATCTCTCTCGCCCTCCTTTCTGCCTCCTGCCATGTCAGTAATACAAATATTAGAAACTATATGGGATATTCTTATACGCTTTGTCTCTTAGCTTCTATTCTTTGTTTTTCCTCCTTCTGCTTCTCTGTGTTTCAGTCTGGATGCTTTCTTCCAATCTGTCTTTTAATATGTTAATTCTCTCATTAGCTCTTAAACCCAATCAATCATTGACTCCTTAATTTTGGTTTTGATATGTAGGCTGTTCATTTGGTTCCATTTTTAATATAGCTTTCAATTTTCTGCTCCAATTCTAGACGTTGTATTTTATTCCCTTGAATAAGTAATCACCATTATTTTAAAGTCTATATCTGATCATTCTAGTAAATGAAGCACTATTGGTTCTGCCTCTGATGGGTTTCATTCTTATTGTTTTGTTTCCTTGTGTTCCTGGCTAGTTTTGTCCAGTCCAGGATACTGCCTTTACAAAATTGCTTGTGAAAATAATTTGTGATATACATGACCATGCCTTCTTTTTGAGAGAACTGACATTTGCTGCTGCCAGGTGCTTGGCACTGTGGTTTCACCTTAATTTTTAAGAATTGGGTTAGCAAAGCTGAGTTACACTCCCTGTGATAGGTTTTCAAACTCCATTTCGTGCTTACTCCTAGAGTACAAAATTTGGAGACCTAAATCTACAGCAAGTAGGGCTCCCCAAGTTTCCCCCATGCCTAGCAAGTGAGCTGGTTATTAAGCTATTGTTACTCAGCTTCAAACCCACCCTTCTATACTCTGCTTTGTGATGCTAGGGCTGAAATTCTGCAAGCCACATTGCAAATTGAATAAAACAGTTATTCTGTGATTTTTGACCTTATTACTTCTGTCTGTTAAAACCTGGTATAATTGCTGTGCTAATAAATGGTTGTATGTGTATATGCTTAATATCTGTACTTGACAAAATAAAAATCAGCAACCCTATGTTTGTCCCTGTTGATTTTTTGTATTTTATTGGGCTATGAAACTAAAAGTCTTGGATCAAAAATGTAGTAGACATTGTGGGTCTGGATTTCTGTTGGGTATTTGGCAAGCTCTTTATGATGTGCTCACGGCCAAGAAGGAGACAGGAATTGGATGCAGAGCCTGCAGAGGCAGGGTGTCCTGATGGCAATGTTTTCTAACATGTCACCTTGACAACCAAACCTCACACATTCTGTGCTGCTTGTAATAACACTCCAAGTCCCTCTGCATGTGGTTCCCAACCTCTCTCCTCCACCTCACATCCCGTCCTCCTGACCCTTGGCTTCATTTCCTATTTATGTCCTATATCTGCTCTTTCCTTGGTATTCACATTTGAAAATTTGAACATAAATGAGCTAAGTATTCAAGTTAAAAGATTAGAACAAAACAAACTCAAAGAAATATGATGGAATTAATAGAGATAAAATGCTAAAAATAGTGAATCACAAACAAAATGCCAGCAAAAAATGGTAGATAAGCCCAAAACTCTATCAAGTTTGACTAAGAAAAAATGCAGGACAAATACACATATCAGGAACGGGAAAGAAGATAAAACCGTAGTTGTGGAAAAACAGTAAAAATAATTATAAAATATCTTGTAAAATGTTGTCAATATAAAATGTTGTCAAATGTTTAAAATCTAGATGAAATGGATGATTTTCCAGCACAATAGAAATTACCAAAATTAATTCAAGGAAAAGTAGACTATCTGAACACATTAACAACCACACAATACACTAGCAAAGTTTTTCATAAATCTAACACTATGGGACTTCCCTGGTGGTGCAGTGGTTAAGAATCCGCCTGCCAATGCAGGGGACACGGGTTCAATTCCTGGTCTGGGAAGATCCCACATGCTGCAGAGCAACTAAGCCCATGCGCCACAACTACTGAGCCTGCGCTCTAGAGCCCGCGAGCCACAACTACTGAGCCTGCGTGCTGCAACTACTGAAGCCCGCACGCCTAGAGCCTGTGCTCCACAGCAAGAGAAGCGACCGCAGTGAGAAGCCCGTGCACCACAACCAAGAGTAGCCCCCGCTCGCCACAACTAGAGAAAGCCCACGCACAGCAACAAAGACCCAATGCAGCCGAGAATTTTAAATTAAAAAAAAATAATAAAATAAATAAATCCACCACTTTAAAAAGTAAAAATAAGAAAGAACATTAGACCCTGGTTGTTTTATGGGCAAGATCTAACTAACCTAACCATCAAGGAATATATAATTCTACATAAATTATTCAAATTGTTCCATAATATATAAGTGGAAAGTTTCCCAAATCATTTTATAAATCTAGCATAAGCTTAATACCAAAACCAAATTAAACAGCGTCCAAAAGAAAATAAACCAGTCTTACTTATGAGTATCTATACAAAAATTCTAAAGAAAATATTTGCAGCTAGCATATTGAAAGAATAATGCACCTGATCAAGGAAGATTTATATTTCAATGAAACACTGTTAGCATTATAGTATTGTTAGCAATATATGTTCTTCTGCTGGCTATGCTCTTCCTCACAGGTTGAAGGGGAAGATGATGTTTCTAGGGCCAAAGAGATACCTACTTGGAGTCTTGCCCCGACCCATTCTAGACCACAGTCTGGATATCTAGGACCCTGGCATTCCCTCCCCAAATGTCCCTGAAACCACCTACCTGGCCTTCCCCTAACCATTCTTCCAAGGGTGGACTGGGCTCTTGGAATGTCCATGCCTAAGCCCAAAGTGTGGCCAAGGGTGACTCTTTGCAGGAGGTATAAATGATGCTTGAATGCATGAGCTAGTGTGCGCACCAGTCAGGGGTGGAAAGAAGGGGAGCAGGCCATGGACCAAGGACCAGCTTTACCCATACCACCACTTCTGACACAGAACTCTGAGAGATAAAAGCACTTTAAATTTAAGCCTGGCCTTCCAGGTTATCATGAAAATATAATTGTCAAGGTAGGAGGAGAGGACATATTTTGTTTAACCATTTATTGTCTTGATTTGTCACTTTTAAATACTTATTCCTATGGTAAGTGAGCCTTCATTTTTACTCTTACCTCAGGCCCTACAAAGTTGTGTAAGAGTGAACCAGTCCACCTCTTCTAGATCTGGCAAAGGAGAAAAACAATAGCAGACTAATAAATATAACATAAATATATATAAGTGGATGTATATATTTGGCATATATGAGCTTATATACCTGTGTGTGTTTATACATACATATATATGAATGTGTGTGTATATATCTATCTCTATCAAGAGACAGAGAGAGAGAATGTGTATGTATACTTGTGTGTACATAGACACACAAACATTTACACATTGCATTCACACACACACACACACATGCAGACACATCAACACAAACATGGGAAAAGTTGGAACTTCCAGGTTCAGACTAGATAGAAAACTAGAAAGTGTTGCAGTCCCCCTTCCTCCCTACTAAACAGGAAATGCCAGGAAAGATATAGGGAGAATAACTGAATGCAAAGCCAGGACCAGAAGTCTCATCCTTGGCAGACTGGAGGTTATCAATCTTTAACACAGGAAGGACATGACATCCTGAAGTTAATGGAATCCAAATTCATGGGTGAATGTTAGGGGCCAATATAAAGGTGCTGCATGCTAGTAGAAGCTTTTAACTGCACACTCTACTCAACACTGCCCTGGGTAATCCTTGCCAAAAAAACTGAGATTGATCAGGTTCTGCCCCACCGCCCGGTTACACCCTTCCTCCAACACATGTGTACTCTCTGGCCAGATGCAGCATCCAGGAAGCCTGAGCTTTTTGCACAGGGGTCATGTCAGGACAACTCCATGAACACATTCATCAGGCTGACACCCTAACTGATGTCCATTGTCACTGTTCCAAGGGAAGAAAAGTAATGGAAGGACGAGGACAAATGCCAGGTAGTGCTTCAGCCCAAAAGAGCAGGAGCGCCTATTGGAATGGAGACAGACCAGCTGGCTAGGCCTTAAGTACCCACTCAGTCACCTGTCATGGAGAGTGGCTGTATCAGTTAGCTCTTGTGTAACAAATCATTCAAAACTATCAGTGGCTTAAACCAACAATTATTCATTTTTGATCACAGATCTGGAGGTTGGCTAGACATCTGCTGATTAAGACTAGGCTCTGCTCCTTGTGTTTCACACCCTTCCCCTGAGCCAGCAGGGTAGCCCTGGCATGTTCTTTTCGCAGGGATGACAAAACTTCCAGAAAGCAATTGGAAGTATGCAAGGCCTCTTGTGCCTAGGCTTGAAACTAGCATGCCACCACTTCCACCTCATTCTATTGGCCAAAGCAAGTCACATAAGAACTTGAAAGTCAAAGGCAGGAACATATATTTTATCTCTTTTGCAAAAGAAATGGCAAAACCACATGGCAAGACTAAAAAATAATTTGCAATAAATTTCAAAAGAGTAGAATCTTACAGAGTACAGTCTCTAGCTACAACAGACAACTGAATAGAAATCAATAACACTAAAATATCTAGAAAATTCCCCCAAATATTTGGAAATTAAATAACACACTTCTAAATAATCCATGAGTCACAGAAGAAATCACAAGAGAAATTGGGAAATGTTTCAAATGAAAGATGATGAAACCACAATGTATTAAAATATGTGAGATGCAGCAAAAACAGTGCTTAGAGTGAAATTTATAGCTTTAAAAACTAAAGTAGAAAAGAAAAAAAGCCTTAAAATAAAAAATTCAGAATTTTCACGTAAGAAGCTAGGGAAAAAACAAAGTAAAACCAAAGGAAGAGGAGGGAAAGAAATAATAAAGATGAAAGCAGAAATAAATGAAATAGAAAACAGACAAACATTAGGAGAAATTAAAAAGCCAAAAGTTGCTTCTTTGAAATATTATTAAAATTGATAAACCTCTGGTAAGAAAGAAGGGAAAGAGAAGAAAATTCAAATTGCCAATATAAAATATGAAAGTAGGGATATCAGGAGATATCCTATAGACATTCAAAATATAATAAGGAAATATGAACACATTTATGCCAATAAACATGAGAGTTTAGATGAAATGGACAAATTACTTCCAAACAACATACTAAAACAGACTCAAGAAGAAATAAAATAAGAATAGCCATATATCTATTAAGGAAATGGAATTTATAATTAAAAACCTTCTAACAAAGAAAATCCCAAGCCCAGAGGCTTCACCGGTGAATCCTGTCAAACATTCAAGGAAGATATGATATCAATCTTACACAAATTCTTCCAGAAAATAGAACACTTCTCAACTCACTTTATGAGGACAGCATTGCTCTGATAACAAAACCAACAAAGATATTGTCAGAAAATAAAATAACAATATAACTCATAAACATAGACACAAAATCTTCAGCTAAATTTTAGCAAATTATGCCGTGGAATACATAAAAGGACAATACATTATGACTAAGTGAAGTTTATCGCAGGAATTCAAAGTTGATTCAACATTTGAAAATCAATTAATATTACCCACGACATTAATAGAATATATGGGAGAAACTTCAAAATGATGATTTCAAAAGATGCAGAAAAGTATTGAAAAAAATCCAACACGTTGGTAGTACGTACGTTTGATACGACGTGATGAGAGTAGCACTTTACATCTATGGTATTCCTCTTCAAAACCGATAACCCTACTCTAATCATAAGAGAAACATCAAACACATCCCAACTGAGGCACAGTCCACAAAATATCTGACCAGCACTCCTCAAAACTGTCAAAGTCGCGAAAAAACAAGGCAAGTCCGAGAAACTGTCACAGAAAAGAGAAGCTTAAGGAGTCATGACGACTTAATGTATATGGTATTCTGGAGGGGATGCTGGAACAGTAAAAGAATATCAGGCAAAAATGAAGGAAATCTGAATAAAGGATGGGCTTTAGCTGACATTGTGTCAATATTGGTTCGTTAACTGTGACAAATGCATGATCCTAATATAAGATGTTAATAGTAAGAGAAACTGGTTGTGTGATATAGAGAAAATCTCTGTATTACCTGTGCACTTTTTCTACACATCTGAAACTATTCTAAAATTTAAAAGTTTATTTAAAATACATGAATATTCATATCAGCTTTATTCATAATAGCGAAAACTGGAAATAGCCCAAAGGTCCATCAACAAGTGAATGGATAAACAAATAATGGCATATTCACATGATAGGATGTTATTCAACAATAAAAATGACCAAACTATTGACACACAAAATATGGTGAATAGAAAGTGATATTTGAAAAGATATATAAGTTCCCAGAACCTTCTCGTAGGAGGGAACACACTGAATGCTAGGACAACTATCTCAGCTTCTATTGTTTCCTCTCCTGTCCTAGGATGTCCACCCATGGATCAGGGTGCAGAACAAGGACCCTCTCAGACACCCCCACCAGCAGTGAACTTTGTCTCCTTCCAGAATGGCTTCCTCAATGCTCCAGCCCAGACACCCACGTGTGAAAGAGAAGCAAGCTTACTCCGTAAGCATTTTTCCAAACTTATTGTTGAAGGTCAAACACAGCTCTAAAACTCGAGCCAAAAAAAAACACAAGATATATTTTGATTCTCTTTGCATTTCTGCTGCAACAACTTACAGTGAGAGCTGGGTTTCTGAGGTTTAGTTTGAGATAAGTTTGGAAATAAAAGGGGGTGGGACTGCAGGGGGAAAACATGTCAGTTTTAAAAGAAACATTGTTTACAATGTTTCAATGTACAGAGTTTACAAGATAAATGTTCTATGTTAGAAAGGGGAAATTAATCTTCCTTAAGGCTTTCCATTCTGTGGGCAGACAATATGAGTGGGAGATCCCTAGTTAGCACCCTTTGGGTTCTTTTATGAAGTTGTCGGCACTTTTCATAAGCTACATTTGCTTCTCTTTCTCCCAAGAAATGCTATGGTTCTGGAAACATTCTCAATGGGCAGCCTCATGTTAATAGAAAGAGAGAAAAACGGCTGTTGTTAATCGCTTCCTGTAAACATCCCACTGACCCCCAATATGTCAGACTTCTTAGGCAGCCTGAGCTGTAAGCCCCTGATGGGGAATAAAGGTGACGATATTTCAAATATTCCACTTAAAAAATATAGGAATGAGTCTAGAACCAAAACAACCCAACACCTGAAACTAATTTTCTTGACATAGTCATAGGCTTTAATGACAGCGTCATTAATTGAATGAAGTCACATGGGGGCAAAATCATGCTTTCCTTAATGACCTGCCAGGTGATGGATTTGTTTAGTTACTTACTTTATTATGAACATTTTCAGAGGAAGGAAAGAGAAAAAGGATGAGCTCTGAGTGTCATATCACAACAGAGCTTGACCAAGAGGTCTCCTGGGGTCTCAGTGGTGAGCCAGCTTGGAGATGATGAGGTGGGCTTGGCAGGATAGGGAAGCAGCATGACATCATCGTAGGAGCCTTGCTACTCAAAGTGAGGTTCACGGGCCAGCATCACCGGGAAGCTTACTAGAAATGCAGCATCACAAGCCTCACCCCAGATCTACTGCATAGGAATCTGCTTTAACAGGATTCCCTGGGTGATTTTCAGGCATATTAGAGTTTAAGAAGTACTGGTTGAAAGCACAAGACTTGGGAGTCCAACGGACTTAGGTGGGGATTCCAGCTCTACTTAACTACTGGCTGTGAATAGAACATATTATTTAGCCTATATTGGCCTCAGTTTTTCATCTGTAAAATAGGAATACTAGTGTCTACCTATGAAATTGGTAGGTAGACAAAGTAAGCAATTAGTGTATTTCCAGGCATGCAATCTATGTTGAATAAATGGTAGGTAGTAGTACTATTGTGGCTTCTCCTGTGCATTCCATTTTGGAGAGGAAATATATTTGACTGAATTCAAATCCAAGGTTTACAACTTAATAGCTATGTGATCTTGGTCATGTTACCTAACCCCTTTCTCAGTCTCAAATTCTCTACCTGTAAAATAGGTATAATTTCAGGACTTCCTGGTGGTCCAGTAGGTAAGATTCCTCACTCCCAATGCAGGGGGCCTGGGTTCAATCCCTTGTCGGGGAACTAGATCCCGCATGGCATGCCACAACTAAGAGTTCGCATGCCCCAACTAAGAAAGTCCGCATGCTGCAACTAAAGATCTCGCATGCCGCAGCTAAGACCCTACGCAGCCAAAATAAAAATAAATAAATAATAAATAAATAAATAAAATGGGTATAATTTAAATATCAGTTAGACATATACACACTACTATATATAAAATAGATAATCAACAAGGACCTACTGTATAGCACAGGGAACTCTACTCAGTATTCTGTAATAACCTATATGAAAAGAAATCTGAAAAAGAATAGATATATGTATATGTATAACTGAATAACTTTGCTGTACACCTGAAACTAACACAACATTGTAAATCAACTATACTCAAATATAAAATAAAAAATTTTTTTAAAGTAAAGAAAAGAAAAATGTCAGTTAGATCCTCCCAAGTCTTAAAATATAAACCAATTACACAGCCTAGACAAATCATAAAACTTCCCAAGATTTCTGCCACCAAAGAGTTTACCCTCTCTAACTCTTGTGCTGCATCTTCAGATGCTGTCCTTATTCCTCTCCAAGTCTCTCTCAGTGCAAAGTTCAGACCTTTTAACGATTTCCACAAGAAATCCACTTACTCCAGATGTTTCATGAGCTGGGTAGAATTTTCTAAAGATTTGGAGAGCGGGTCACATGTAAGAATCATATTATATATGGCAGAGCCTTATGCCAACTCCCTGGCTCTTTCCTTTCTTCCTTCTTATCTCCGCTCATGACAGCCCCCTCAGAAATAAGAAAACTCCTTCCCTTGTCGTCCAGAAGGAAGCTTCACTTCGGCAGATGTAGCGGAACACGAAGCAGTGAACACGAAGTGAGGAGATGCGTGGGTTCTGATTTCAGGGCCACTGATATCATGTACTCTCTCTGGGCCTCCACTTCCTCGTCCATGCAACAGGGCAAGAATTCCTCAATCACAGGGGCGGCATGAGCACTAAAGGTCTCCTATGTCAAAATACTTACCGAGTGCCTGGTACCTGGTGGGTTGCTCGTTATTAAGCCATTGTTTCTGGGCTCCAGTTTTCCCCTCCTCCTCACTCTACTTTCTGATACTGGGGCTGAGCCTCTGCAAATGACACTTTTCCTTTGCCAGCTCTCTCCTTGTTAGGCTCTGCCTATCAGGGATGCCATAGGGAACTTGAGGGTTGGAGGAGGGAATGGAGACTTTCTCCTCTGTTTGCTTCCGGCTCCTATCATCGTTGCCCCAGCAACACGCTTCACCCTCCAGCAGCTGCTGCTTCCAGCAGCACAGGTGGTTCTAGTTTGCTGCCCTTCCACACTCAGAACCAACCTCAATGTGACCGCTGGGAAAGACAGCATTAGCCACCGGCACCTCCTCCTCAGGAGTCAGAATCCCAGCTCTGAGGGGCCTCTTCTCCGGGCTCCAAGGTCATAGCACCTGTTCCATCGGAGCACACCCTCTCCCTCAAGGGCCGAGTCCCAGCTCTGCAGGCCCCTTCTGCAAACTTCTAAGTTTGTAATCCCAACATCTTCCCTTTGTTCCCTCATCCTTAGGGGAGGCAGCTGCCTCCTGCAGCTACGACCTTCATGATACCTCAGTTTCCCCTTTTTGCCTGTGTAGTTCTCTTCTATCTGGGAAGCAGTTCTCTTTATATTAAATTCTCTCCACTGAAATAATGGCATGGTTTCTAGCTTCTGACAGGATCCTGTCTGATATGAAAAATACGTAAAAGATACTAGTTTCCTTCCAAAAAATAAAATCTATCTTCTAAATACCAAGTTTTGCCACCAATAAGGAGATTCAAAAGGGCATGCCTATGGCTTTTGAAAACAATTTCCAAAGAAAATTTTCCAAGCTATTTTGGGCTCTGACAGCATTGTTGGAATAATCCTGAGCATTTGGAATAAGGAGTCAAAACATGTTTCTAGAGAAAGAAATGCAGAGTTAGACGTAACTCCCATGGCAGAGCCGATGCACTATCTAGAGAGATGCCACCTGTGTAGACACCAGTGTAGATAAGGACGGGAAAGAGGGGAGGGAGACAGGGAAGAGCCCCATGAAACAGGTGCAGGATGTCACCTTTCCAGTAGTGAAACAGGTCTTGAACCAAAGTTGAGACGGGATTTAAAGGAACTTGAAAATGGCAGTTTAGTTAGTGGGGCTTGAAAAATTTGATTTAAGTTAGTGGTGCTTAAAAAGTCTGAGTTGACCATGCCTTAATAAGAAGTTGTACTTTGAAGGTGCTGGCCATGACTTATATGGCAACTGGAATGGAACTGAAAATAGTATTTTGTATGTATTTAATTAGTAAAGACAAATGGAAAGCCATAGCCCTCAGTGTGGGTGATCTTGCTCTCAAACAGGCACCTGCACAGAGTTGGTGCCGTGTATATAAGGCCAGATAATAATAGCTAGAAAGGGTCATAGTGATATGCATCTCCAGTGACCCAGTCATTCCATCACTAAAAATTAATCCTAAGGAAGTAAGTCAAAAGAGTTTTTAAAAATCTCTTTTGTGAAGATATTCATTGAAGTGTTATATACGAGTGAAAAATAACATCATATAATTAGTAAATAAAAGGAAAATAATTTTAAATGTATTTATATTCACTGGAGGAACTATTAAGTTATAACAATTGTGAAGAACATGTAAAAACACATGAAAGATTCTTTCGGTGTGATAGTAATTGGAATAAAATGAGGATATAAAGTGTAGAGGAGATTATAGAAAAGAGTTCAAGAAAGAAGTTTCAGTAACGTTACTCTTTGTTACCGCAGGGATGAGTATATGGAGCACTCTGGGAGTCTTGTACCAGGCATAATGCCAGCAAAAGATGGTTGAGGCAAGTTAGACAGGATGGAGAAGCCATATATGAACCGTTGAATCCACAGTGTGGATTCTGTATAGGCTGGAATAGACCACTTGATCCTAAAATAAAGAACCATCTTAATAATCTTCAGGAGCAGTCTGTGTGTTTGACTAAAGACAATTTTGTTACAGACTGCAATCCCTCCCTTCTGTCATAAAGCAGCAGAATTTTAATGTTCCACTGAGGTCTTTCTCTCCTTGGGTCAGCACTGAAGGTGGTTTGGCTCAAGGAGAAGAAGGAAGGAGAGAGAACAAAGAGTGGAATCTGAGCCAGACAGAAAAGGCTTCTGTGGAGGATTGAGTACATCTCAAGTTGGGAAGGAAGTGATAGACCTCGGAGTTCAACAGCTGGTCAGATGGAAAAAGCTGTAACAATTGACCGACCAATTAGTTAAAGAGACAATTGGCTGAAGGTGGTGAGTTAAGCACCAAGTCTGGCCTCTGACCAAAGGGATTTTTCCAGGGCTTGTGTTTGAACTTCCAGGTCAAATCTGGACCTTCTGGGGGGCCTTTGCTTGTTGTAGGAAGGCATGGAGGACTGATTTCCTGTGAGCCTTAGAGACCTCCCAGAGTTCTAAAAGCTATATGGAGTTGAGCTGCCACATAAGGCATAGAAGTATTACTCCAAATAGAAGAGGGGATGAAGTGATGGTTACCAAGTATGGGGAGAAATCCAGTTTTCCTGGTGATATTTGCTATAACTGCAGAAAATCTCTGAGGGTCAATTTGTTGATCGAGATTATCTATCAGCCTTTAGAGATGGAGAATGACCAGAGTTGGAAGTTCCCATAGGAATAGGCTGGCTTTGTTGCTTGCTGAGGGATGGAGAAGATGAAGAAACACACCTAGTAAGGGACCTGCCATCTCATGACAAAACACTCATTTGTCCAGCAAGTATTTTCTGAGCCCCTGTTCTACAGGAGGCCCACATTCCATTAGGGGAAATAAAAACAGAGACAATTCCAATAGAGGGTAACTGTTTTTTATAATCGAATTATCATGGCTTCAGAAAGAAAAGAATGGTTAAGTTTTTTAGGAGGAATCTGGGGGGAAGATTTCTAGAAGAGATGCCATCTGAGCTAAGTTTATAAATAAGAGTAAACATTTTCAACTTGAACTGTATTGGAGAGAATAAAAGGGAGTTTTGTGTAGCTGGAATGTTTAATATGACAGAGAAGGACAGGAAATGATGTCAGAGATGTGGTCCTGGCCAAGGTCATGATGGGTCTTAAATGCAAAGCTAAGGAATTTGACTTTATCTAGATATTGAGAAACACTGAATAGTTTTAAGCACAGTAAAGAGGTGATTAGACTTGCATTTTAGAAAAAGGACTCTGTTGTCTGTTTGGGGGATGGAATAGAGTGGGACAAGTCTAGAGGCAGGGAAAGTAAGCAGGGGACTCTTCTAAGAGTCAAGGCAAAAGATAGTAAGCACTTGAATTAAGGCAGTGGCCACGTCAAGGGCAACCTTGCCTTTCCCCCTGCCCTTCTTCCCCCTGATACAGATGATGCACACCTTCCTCCCAACTCCAGCAGTCACCCCAGAATCAGACAGCTGCCTGCCTGCTCTAGGCTTGCTGCCAGTGGTCTGGCCCTGGCTCAGAGGATGGATGTCAGCACGTGGAGGGGTCATGTGATGGGACAAAGAAGAACAGGCTTGGGAGTCAGAGGAGGAATTCAGATCCCATTGCCACTCTGTTACAGACTGAATTGTGTCTCCCCTCTTGCCAAATTCATATGTTCAAGCCCTAACCCCCAATGTGACTCTGTTTGGAGCTAGGACCCATAGGGAGGTAATTAAGGTTAAATGAAGTCATAACAGTGGGGCCCTAATCTGATAAGATTGGTGACCTTATAAGAAGAGGAAGAGACACCAGAGATCTTTTCCTCTCCCCGCGTGAGCCCTGTGAGGGCTCAGAAAGAAGGTGGCCATCTGCAAGCGAGGAAGAGAGGGCTCACCAGACACCAACACTGCTGGCACCTTACTCTTGGACTTCCAGCCTCCAGAACTGTGAGTAAATAAATTTCTGTTGTTTAAGCCATGGTAGAGTGGTAGAATATGTCACCCCAGAATATACTACTTTGGCATAAGGATGATTTTGAGCTGAAGGCAGTCGAGAATAAGCAGATACAAGAAAAGAGCTCGGTGTTTCCCCTATTTGCCTAAAAATAGGACATAAATTTCCTCCCTATCTACCAGGAAGGACAAAAGTTAATCATCGGAGACAACTTTAATCCCTTACCAGCCTAGAGATGGCACCAGAGGAATCTACATAAGCAAACTTCACTAACTAGCCTTTATGTACCATTAGTTCCCTCTGTATTTGCCTTCCCACAATTTCTTGCTCCTAGAGACTCAAGGTTCTTTTCCTTTGTCTTGTGATCTCTCTAAAAATGTATCGTTCCTTTGCTAAAATGGTATGTAAGCCTAAATTCTAACCACCCTTTGAGTTACTGGTCTCTGACTGCTCCCATATGTAAATATGAAAAACTTCTGCTTTTCCCTTGTTAATCTGTCTTTTGTCAGCCCAGTTCAAGCAGTCCCCAGGCACAGAACCTAAGAGGGTTGTAAGAAAAAGACTTTTTCCTCACCTATACCACCCAGTCTCTGATGCACTGCTGTGGCAGCCTGAGGTCATACACACTCTTCGCAGCTAAGTCTCTTAAACATATCATTTAAGCTGACTGAGCCTCAGCTTCAGCCTTATCTCTAAAATGAAAATGGTAAATTGATAATAATCTTAACTTTATAGGACTTGTGAGGGTGAAATGAGTTGTATGATTAGCAAATGAAGTTATTTGAAAGCTCTTTGTAAATTGTGCACTAAAATAAAATAATAAATATTCCTTCCATTAGTGCCCTAGATTGATAAAAGATTAAAATATTTTCAATCATAGCACTAATTTAATTATTGTACTGAACCATAATATCTGTCTCCTGGATATATTTAAATGTGTACCATTAGCCAATAATCAAAAGCTAATTGATCACAGATGTGTAAAGGGCTTTCCATTCAAATTCAAGGATGGTAACCAACGCCAATAAAACCATTTGGGGAATTTCTATGTTTTCATTTAAGAAAGCACAGAATTCCAAATATATGAAGTACTCCAAATACAGCCTATGTAAAAGATTTCTTGAAATGTTTAACATCTGTAGACACATTCTGAAACAGGAGTCTTCAACATTCATTTTGTTTTACTAATATTTTTGTTACATGGAAATTGTCTCTTAATAAGCATGGACAGAAAGATAATCACACAGAAAGTATATTTGTAATTTACATATATATTCCTTTTATCTTAGGGTCTTAAGAGTGTTTCTCAACTTTTTGTCATTATTGCCCCTAAGTAGCCTTTTAGACACTTTTTCCCTAATATCCCCAATGAAATTGTAATACCACCAATATTTTGTATATATGTATACTATTTATATGTATGTGCTTTATACATAAAGCATATAACCAAGCACCCATTTTCACTCCCTTGGGGTGATATTGTCCCTGTCAAGAATGCATGGCCTTAAGATGATTCATACAATAAAACATCTAATTGGTCTTCACAATAAAGCTGATGGAAAATGCATTCAATGTGAGACATGAACCCATTTCTCAAAGGGCATACCTGGACATAAGAAGGCAAACATGGCTGGAGGGGCCTGGTTTGAAGCCAAGCTGTAGTTACCCCCGGAGCTGCATATGACTAGCCTTAGAGGGAACTGTCTACTGAGAACCTGTTTGCATGAGGAGGCCAGGAGACTTCTGGAAAAGAGCACAAGTTTGGTTTAGAGACAGTGAGCCAGTGGGAGAGGTGAACAGAGGCCTGAGCCCAGCATGGGGTCTGTCTGTAGCTTGCCCTTCATCCCAATGGGCTCATGCTGAATTCTAAAGCAAAGGAGCTGTAACATAAAAGAAATAAAAACTGAAATATCCTACATGCCCTCTCCCCCACCTCCCCCAGTCCCCATGGCATGCTGAGCAGCAAGGCACCTGCATCAGCAGTGCAGGGACTGCGTGCGTACAACTGGTGGGAGGGCTCTCACGGCTACTGCAGGTGACTTGTAACTATTGTCATCATGCCAGTCTCAGCTCCCCTCTGCTCATGGCCTGGGAGCCCTGGATCACACCCATATTACAATGGATGTTGATATGCCCGCCCAATAGCATTCAACATCTCAGCATATCATTCAAGGCTCTTCATGAGAGAGGTTGAGCCTCTTTTGGGTCCTGGTGTTGAAGTCAGTTAGACTCAGGTTTGATTAGGCAACTTCCCCAAGATCAGCAGCAGAACTGAATTCAAATCCACGTCTTCTGACTCGTAGTTCCTTGCTATTCTATGATATCATGTTTTCTCTCTCTGATACTGAAGCAGACTTGAGGGTTGAGGAATAGTAGAGTCAACCTGTTTTAGGAAGACCTTTGAGGGGAGAATGGAGATATTCTGTGCTCATAGGATTGGTGTTAGGGAGTGCAAAGGTGGTAGCAGCGATTGTCCTTCTACATACCTAGAGGGCTGCCATTCTTTCCACAGAGGAGGAGCCTGAAGCCTCCTCTGACCTCTACTGATCTGTATTCTCATCCTTCCCAACCCCAGTCCTACACACACACACACACACACAATTCAGGTAAAATCCAAGAAAGAAAACACCTTTGAGCAAACATCAGTCATCAACTAGAATAAAGCTGAACTCACTTCCCAGCACAGGCATTAAGAGACCTGCTTCAATGAAAAGATCAGGCTTGTGATGAACCCAATAATGGCAGCTCCAAAAAAAACAGCCATCCTATTTTTCTCATTTTGGGAACGATAGATAATAACTTTTGAACTTCCCAAAGAATAAGAAAAACTGAATTTAAAGTAATCTCAATCTACATATTTTGGTAAAATAACTAAGTTCATTTATATTTGCTTTATGTTGTGATGATCCTTGAACTCATCTTAGATTTTTGCATGCTTTGTCCTTTCCCATGCGTAGCATCCCCACGACCAGAATCTGCCTCCACTTGGTAGCAGCAATTAATTAAAAATTGACTTAAGTTCAGTGGCCAGTGAACTCAGCCTCAGTCTCACCAAGACCAAGGAAAGAAGCACACTTAGGATAAGAAGCTTCTGACTGTAAAATAGAAAGCATATTTCTTAACAAATGTCACAAAATAATGACCCGAGGGATAGAGCGCTTGTGCAAACCTTGTGCTTGGGGACTTCGTAAGAAATGCTGACATCTCTGTAATGCCAGCTTAGGAATCAAAGCCCAGCAGTATTTCCTCCTGGAACAATTATCTACTTTCTTTGTATGTTTAGGAGACAATTAAGCAAGAGCAGCAGAAGGTACTGTCCCCAGGACCCTCAAAGTGTGAGCTGTGTAAACAGACATTTCAAGGTGGGAGAAATGCCCAGGTCAAGAAAAGTCTTATCTGGAGAGTGTGCCAGATGGGACTCCATCCCCGGTAGGTATGGACTGGTTTAGATATCCCTCTCCAAGAGAGTAGAAGTTTCTGTTTGCCCCCCGGGGCACCAGGATTGTGACTCTACATAGAGATTGGGTTGCTCTCCTAAATGACCCTTTTTATCAGTCATTGATTCAACAAGCGTTTATTGGATGTCTACTCTCTGCCAGGTACTGAGATAATAATGGTCCAGCTAACATAATAAGTCCAAGGCCTTGTGCCAACCACCGTACATGCATTACCCAGTTAATCCTCAGGATAATGCTAATTGGTTGCTATTTTCCCTATTTTACAGTTGAAGTCCCTGAAGCCTGGTGAGTCTATGTAATTTGCTCAAGGTCACAGTGACAGTGGCAGAGAGGGGATTCAAACCCAGGCACCTGATTGGAGAGCCCATGTCCTTAACCACTTTGCTAGAATGAGAACAACCACTTGGGACTATTAAGGATACAAATTTACTAAGGCATGATTGTTCCCCATTCCCCCTGCTCCTTGCCAGGGAGCTCAGAGTCCCATCAGGAAGAGTCAAGGCAATAATATTTCAATACTGTCACGTAAGAGCTATTGTAGTATGTATGTAGTATGTATGTTGTTCAAGATACGCATGTGACACCAAATGCACAAGTAACAAAAGAAAAAAAAACTATCAACTGGACTTCATCAAAAATAAACTTTTGTGCTTCAAAAGACATCATCAAGAAAGTGAAAAGACAATCCATAGAATGGGAAAATTTTTTTGCAAATTATATATCTGTGACTTATATCTAGAATATGTTGATAACTCTTTATATTAAGAATTCAAATAACATAATGATAAAAGTGATATATCAAATGATAAAAAGACAAATAACCCTATCAAAAAGTGTGCAAAGGAACCAAATAGACATTTCTCCAAAGAAGATGTATAACTGACTGAATAAACACATGAAATGATGCTTACCATCATTAGCCATCAAGGAAATGTAATCAAAACTGCAGTGAGATACACCTTCACCCCCACTAGGATGGCTACAATAAAAAAGATAACAAGAGATGGTGAGGATGTAGAGAAATCAGAGCCCTCATATACCGCTACTTGGAATGTAAAATGATGCAGCTGCTTTAGAAAAACTGTTTGACAGTTTCTTCAAAGGTTAAACACAGAGTTACCACCTGACCCAATTTTTGGATACACAAAAACTTGTACAGAGCATCTAAACATTCATATTCATATGTTACCATTTAAGTAGCCAAAAGGTGGAAACAATGCAAATGTCCATCAAATATCGGATAAAACATGTTTATCCATAAAATAGAATATTGTTTGGCAATAAAAATAAATGAAGTACTGATATGTGCTACAATATGGATGAAATTTGATTACACATATTGTATTATCCCATTTATACCCATATCCAGAAGAGGCAAATCCATAAAGACAGAAAGTAGAATAGTAATTGCTAAAGTTAGAGACTGTTGGAGGAAATGGAGAGTGACTGAGAATCAGCACAGCGTTTCCTTTGCGGGCAATAAAAATGTTCTAAAATTAATTGTAGTGATGATTGCACAGCTCTGCGAATATACTAAAAACCATTGAATTACATACTTTAAATGGGTGAGTCGTATGGTATGTGAATTATGTCTCAATCAAGCAGTTTTTTAAAAAAGATACACTGGTAACGAACAGAATGAAGCAATCAGCTGGGGTGATTGAAGCAAATGAAGCAAAACGTGCGGGGGTGCTGGGTGCCATGCTGGGTGAGCGGCGATACAGAAGTGAATTGAGGGGGGTGCTTCAAGATGGCAGAGGAGTAAGATGTGGAGATCAACTTTCTCCCCACAAATACATCAAAAATACATCTACACGTGGAACAACTCCTACAGAACACCTACTGAACGCTGGCAGAAGACCTCAGACTTCCCAAAAGGCAAGGAACTCCCCACGTACCTGGTTAGGGCAAAAGAAAAAAGAAAAAACAGAGACAAAAGAATAGGGATGGGACCTGCACCTCTGGGAGGGAGCTGTGAAGGAGGAAAACTTTCCACACACTAGGAAGCCTCTTCACTGGCGGAGTGGGGGGGGTGGCGGGGGGGAAGCTTCAGAGCCACGGAGGAGAGCGCAGCAACAGGGGCGCAGAGGGCAAAGCGGAGAGATTCCCGCACAGAGGATCGGTGCCGACCAGCACTCATCAGCCTGAGAGACTTGTCTGCTCACCCGCCGGGGCGGGCGGGGGCTGGGAGCTGAGGTTTGGGCTTCGGAGGTCAGACCCCAGGGAGAGGACTGGGGTTGGCTGCGTGAACACAGCCTGAAGGGGGCTAGTGCGCCACAGCTAGCTGGGAGGGAGTCCGGGAAAAAGTCTGGACCTGCCTAAGAGGCAAGAGACCATTGTTTCGGGGTGAGCAAGGAGAGGGGATTCAGAGCACTGCCTAAATGAGCTCCAGAGACGGGCGCGATCTGGGGCTATCAGCACGGACCCCAGAGACGGGCATGAAATGCTAAGGCTGCTGCTGCAGCCACCAAGAAGCCTGTGTGCAAGCACAGGTCACTATCCACACCTCCCCTCCCAGGAGCCGGTGCAGGCTGCCACTGCCGTGATCCAGGGACAACTTCCCTGGGAGAACACACGGTGCACCCCAGACTGTTGCAATGTCATGGCGGCCTCTGCTGCTGCAGGCTCGCCCCACATTCCGTACCCCTCCCTCTCCCAGGCCTGAGTGAACCAGAGCCCCCTAATCAGCTGCTACTTTAAACCTGTCCTGTCTGGGTGGGGAACAGATGCCCTCAGGCGACCTACATGTAGAGGCAGGGCCAAATCCAAAGCTGAAACCCAGGAGCAGTGCGAACAAAGAAGAGAAAGGGAAATCTCTCCCAGCAGCCTCAGGAGCAGCGGATTAAATCTCCACAATCAACTTGATGTACCCTGCATCTCTGGAATACCTGAATAGACAACGAATCATTCCAAAACTGAGGTGGTGGACTTTGGGAGCAATGGTAGGCTTGGTGTTTGCTGTCTACGACTGACTTGTTTCTGCTTTTTATGTTTATTTTAGTATAGTTTTTAGTGCTTGATATCATTGGTGGATTTGTTTATTGGTTTGGTTGCGCTCTTCTTTTTTTATTACTTTAAAAAAATTTTTTTAATAATTATTTTTTAATTTTAATTATTTTATTTTATTACTTTTTTTTTTTCTTTCTTTTTTTCCTCCCTCTTCTTCTAAGTGGTGTGGCCGACAGGGTCTTGGTGCTCCGGCTGGGTGTCAGGCCTGAGCCTCTGAGGTGGGAAAACCGAGTTCAGGACATTGGACCACCAGAGACCTCCCGGCCCCACATAATATCAATTGGTGGGAGCTCTCCCAGATATCTCCATCTCAATGCTAAGACCCAGCTCCACTCAACGGTCCACAAGCTCCAGGGCTGGACACCCCATGCCAAACAACTAACAAGACAGGAACACAACCCCACCCATTAGCAGAGAGGCTGCTGAAAATCATACTAAGTTCACAGACACCCCAAAACACACCACCAGACACGATCCTGCTCATCAGAAAGACAAGATCCAGCCCCACCCACCAGTACACAGGCACCAGTCCCCTCCATCAGGAAGCCTACACAAGCCCCTGAATCAACCTTACCCACAGGGGGCAGACACCAAAAACAACGGGAACTATGAACCTGTAGCCCATGAACAGGAGACCCCAAACACAGTAAGTTAAGCAAAATGTGACGACAGAGAGATAAGCAGCAGATGAGGGAGTAAGGTAAAAACCCACCGGACCAAACAAATGAACAGGAATTGGGCGTCTACCTGAAAAAGAATTCAGAGTAATGATAGTAAAGATGATGCAAAGCCTTGGAAATAGAATGGAGAAAATACAACAAACGTTTAACAAGGACCTAGAAGAACTAAAGATCAAACAAACAACGATGAACGACACAATAAATGAAATTAAAAATTCTCTAGAAGGAATCAATAGCAGAATAACTGAGACAGAAGAACGAATAAGTGATCTGGAAGATAAAATAGTGGAAATAACTACTGCAGAGCAGAATAAAGAAAAAAGAATGAAAAGAATTGAGGACAGTCTCAGAGACCTCTGGGACAACATTAAACACACCAACATTCAAATTATAGGAGTCCCAGAAGAATTAGAGAAAAAGAGAGAGTCTGAGAAAATATTTGAAGAGATTATAGTTGAAAACTTCCCTAACATGGGAAAGGAAATAGTCAGTCAACTCCAGGAAGCACAGAGAATCCCAGGCAGGAAAAACCCAAGGAGAAACACGCCGAGACACATAGTAATCAAAGTGGCAAAAATTAACAACAAAGAAAAATTATTAAAAGCAACAAAAAATGACACATAACATACAAGGGAACCCCCATAAGGTGAACAGCTGATTTCTCAGCAGAAACAGCAAGGCAGAGAGAGTGGCAGGACATACGTAAAGTGATGAAAGGGAAAAACCTACAACCAACATTACTCTACCCAGCAAGGATCTCATTCAGATTTGATGGAGAAATCAAAAGCCTTACAGACAAGCAAAGGCTAAGAGAATTCAGCACCACCAAACTAGCTCTACAAAAAATGCTAAAGGAACTTCTCTAAGTGGGAGACACAAGAGAAGAAAAGGACCTAAAAAACAAGCACAAAACAATTAAGAAAATGGTAATAGGAACATACGTTTCGATAATTACCTTAAATGTGAATGGATTAAATGCTCCAACCAAAAGACACAGGCTGGCTGAATGGATACAAAAGCAAGACCTGTATATATGCTGTCTACAAGAGACCCACTTCAGACCTAGGGACACATACAGACTGAAAGTGAGGAGACGGAAAAAGATATTCCAGGCAAATAGAAATCAAAAGAAAGCTGGAGTAGCAATTCTCATATCAGATAAAATAGACTTTAAAATAAAGACTATTACAAGGGACAAAGAAGGACACTACATAATGATCAAGGGATCAATCCGAGAAGAAGATATAACAATTGTAAATATTTATGCACACAACATAGGAGCACCTCAATACATAAGGCAAATGCTAACAGCCATAAAAGGGGAAATTGACAGTAACACAATCATAGTAGGGGACTTTAACACCCTGCTTTCACCAGTGGACATACCATCCAAAATGAAAATAAATAAGGAAACACAAGCTTTAAATGACACATTAAACAAGATGGATTTAATTGATATTTATAGGACATTCCATTCAAAAACAACAGAATACACTTTCTTCTCAAGTGCTCATGGAACATTCTCCAGGATAGATCATATCTTGGGACACAAATCAAGCCTTGGTAAATTTAAGAAAATTGAAATCATATCAAGTATCTTTTCCACCACAATGTTATGAGGCTAGATATCAGTTACAAGAAAAAAACTGTAAAAAATACAAACACATGGAGGCTAAACAATACACCACTAAATAACCAAGAGATCACTGAAGAAATCAAAGAGGAAATCAAAAAATACCTACAAACAAATGACAATGAAAACACGACGACCCAAAACCTATGGGATGCAGCAAAAGCAGTTCTAAGAGGGAAGTTTATAGCAATACAAGCCTACCTCAAGAAACAGGAAACATCTCGAATAAACAACCTAACCTTTCACCTAAAGCAATTAGAGAAAGAAGAACAAAAAACCCCCAAATTTAGCCGAAGGAAAGAAATCATAAAGATCAGATCAGAAATAAATGAAAAAGAAATGCAGGAAACAATAGCAAAGATCAATAAAACTAAAAGGTGGTTCTTTGAGAAGATAAACAAAATTGATAAACCTTTAGCCAGACTCATCAAGAAAAAATGGGAGAAGACTCAAATCAACAGAATTAGAAATGAAAAAGGAGAAGTAACAACTGATACTGCAGAAATACAAAGAATCTTGAGGGATTACTACAAGCAACTATATGCCAATAAAATGGACAACCTGGAAGAAATGGACAAATTCTTAGAAAAGCTCAGCCTTCCAAGACTGAACCAGGAAGAAATAGAAAATATAAACAGACCAATCATAAGCACTGAAATTGAAACTGTGATTAAAAAACTTCCAACAAACAAAAGCCCAGGACCAGATGGCTTCACAGGCGAATTCTATCAAACATTTAGAGAAGAGCTAACACCTATTCTTCTCAAACTCTTCCAAAATATTGCAGATGGAGGAACACTCCCAAACTCATTCTACAAGGCCACCATACCAAAACCAGACAAAGATGTCCCCAAAAAAGAAAACTACAGACCAATATCACTGATGAACATAGATGCAAAAATCCTCAATAAAATACTAGCAAACAGAATCCAACAGCACATTAAAAGGATTATACACCATGACCAAGTGGGGTTTATCCCAGGAATGCAAAGGTTCTTCAATATATGCAAATCAAGCAATGCAATACACCATATTAACAAACTGAAAGATAAAAACCATATGATAATCTCAATAGATGCAGAAAAAGCTTTTGACAAAATTCAACACCTATTTATGATAAAACCTGTCCAGAAAGTAGGCATAGAGGGAACTTACCTAAACATAATAAAGGCCATATATGACAAACCCACAGCAAACATCATTCTCAATGGTAAAAAACTGAAACCATTTCCTCTAAAATCAGGAACAAGACAAGGATGCCCACTCTCACCACTATTATTCAACATAGTTTTGGAAGTTTTAGCCACAGCAATCAGAGAAGAAAAAGAAATAAAAGGAATCCAAATCGGAAAAGAAGAAGTAACGCTGTCACTGCTAGCAGATGACATGATACTATATATAGAGAATCCTAAAGATGCTACCAGAAAACTATTAGAGCTAATCAATGAATTTGGTAAAGTAGTAGGATATAAAATTAATGCACAGAAATCTCTTGCATTCCTATACACTAATGATGAAAAATCTGAAAGAGAAATTAAGGGAACACTCCCATTTACCATTGCAAATAAAAGAATAAAATACCTAGGAATAAACCTACCTAAGGAGACAAAAGACCTGAATGCAGAAAACTACAAGACACTGATGAAAGAAATCAAAGATGACACAAACAGATGGAGAGATATACCATGTTCTTGGATTGGAAGAATCAACATTGTGAAAATGACTATAGTACCCAAAGCAATCTACAGATTCAGTGCAATCCCTATCAAACTACCACTGGCATTTTTCACAGAACTAGAACAAAAAATTTCACAATTTGTATGGAAACAGGAAAGGCCCCAAATAGCCAAAGCAATCTTGAGAAAGAAAAACAGAGCTGGAGGAATCAGCCTCCCTGACTTCAGACTATACTACAAAGCTACAGTAATCAAGACAGTATTGTATTGGCACAGAAACAGAAATATAGATCAATGGAACAGGATAGAAAGCCCAGAGATAAACCCACACACATATGCTCACCTTATCTTTATAGAGGAGGCAAGAATATACAATGGAGAAAAGACACCCTCTTCAATAAGTGGTGCTGGGAAAACTGGACAGCTACATGAAAAAGAATGAAATTAGAACACTCCCTGACACCATACACAAAAATAAACTCAAAATGGATTAAAGACCTAAATGTAAGGCCAGACACTATAAAACTCTTAGAGGAAAACATAGGCAGAACATTCTATAGCATAAATCCCAGCAAGATCCTTTTTGACCCACCTTCTAGAGAAATGGAAATAAAAACAAAAATAAACAAATGGGACCTAATGAAACTTAAAAGCTTTTGCACAGCAAAGGAAACCTTAAACAAGACGAGAACACAACTCTCAGAATGGGAAAAAATATTTGCAAATGAAGCAACAGACAAAGGATTAATCTCCAAAATATACAAACAGCTCATGTAGCTCAATATCAAAAAAACAAACAACCCAATCAAAACATGGGCAGAAGACCTAAATAGACATCTCTCCAAAGAAGACATGCAGATGGCCAAGAGGCACATGAAAAGATGCTCAACATCACTAATTATTAGAGAAATGCAAATCAAAACTACAATGAGGTATCACCTCACATCAGTCAGAATGGCCATCATCAAAAAATCTACAAACAATAAATGTTGGAAAGGGTGTGGAGAAAAGGGAACCCTCTTGCACTCTTGGTGGGAATGTAAATTGATACAACCACTATGGAGAACAGTGTGGAGGTTCCTTAAAAAACTAAAAATAGAACTACCATATGACCCAGCAATCCCACTACTGGGCATATACCCTGAGAAAACCATAATTCAAAAAGAGTCATGTAACACAATGTTCATTGCAGCTGTATTTACAATAGCCAGGACATGGAAGCAACCTAAGTGTCCATCGACAGATGAATGGATAAAGAAGAAGTGGCACATATATACAATGAAATATTACTCAGCCATAAAAAGAAACAAAATTGAGTTATTTGTAGTGAGGTGGATGGACCTAGAGTCTGTCATAAAGAGTGAAGTAAGTCAGAAAGAGAAAAACAAATACCGTATGCTAACACATATATATGGAATCTAAAAAAAAGGTTCTGAATAACCTAGGGGCAGGACAGGAATAAAGATGCAGATATAGAGAATGGACTTGAGGACACGAGGAGGGGGCAGGGTAAGCTGGGACAAAGTGAGAGAGCAGCATTGACATATATAAACTACCAAATGTAAAATAGACAGCTAGTGGGAAGCAGCTGCATTGCAAGGGGAGATCAGCTCAGTGCTTTGTGACCACGTACAGGGGTGGGATAGGGAGGGTGGGAGGCAGACGCAAGAGGGAGGGGATATGGGGATATATGTATACATATAGCTGATTCACGTTGTTATACAGCAGAAAGTAGCACACCATTGTAAAGCAATTATACACCAATAAAGATGTTAAAAAAAAAAAAGATATGTTGAAATCCTCACCCCCAAGAATGCAATCATACTTGGAAATAGGGTCATTGTAGATGTAATTAGTTAAGGTAAGGTCATACTGGAGAAGAGCAGACCCCCCTAATCCAACATGACTGGCATCCTCATAAAAAGAACGCCACGTGAAGATGAAGGCAGATATTGGGGTACTGTGTCTACAAGCCAAGGAACATCAAAGAAGAGGCATGGAACAGGATTCTTTCTCATACCCTCAGAAGGAACCAACCCTGCCAACACCGTGATCTCAGACTTCTAGCCTCCAAAACTGTGAGAGAATAAATTTCTGTTGTCTTAGCCACCCAGTGTGTGGTATTTTGTTATGGCAACCCTAGAAAACTGATACATCATCCAAGCACAGTTTATGGGAGACGATGCCTTGGCCAATGGACTTTGCACGTCCTGGACCATGAGGCGCAAGCATCATTCAGTCCCTATATGTCCCTTAGTTCTGTTTCCAAGCTTACCAAGTTATAGATAATTATGATACTCACCCCCTCCCCATCCCAGGGAAAAGATTTTTCAGCACAAGTATGCCAGCCCATTGCCTCTCAGGGCCTGAGCTCTCCTGAACACTGACAAGGGAGAATCTCTGTCTCAGAGCAGAGAGCCAGACCCAGCTGGCCTCACCTTAGGCTGGTGGTTTCCCAAGTGTGCACAGAGTGTGCGAGGCAAGGGATGAAAAAGATCTTCCATTGGGGGTGAAGGAAGGATATATTAGACATTATTTAGAATTTCTTTTAAATTAGAAATAAAGTTTAATGGTATTTAATGCCTGATTTGACAAGAAAACCCGTAAATAACTCATGAATAAATATTCACGTGTTGTGGATGTGTGCTTCAAAACAGTTGCAGTGATAGGACTTGGTGGTCACTGCCTTACACATGGCCTTCGATAATATCACTGCCATTCTTCTGATTCATAAATCATAAAAGACCTTAAGTGTCAGGCTAAGGGATCTGGTTTCTATCCTGTGGGTTGTGAAAGCCCTCGGAAGGTTTTAAGAGGGAAATACACAGTAGCAATTCTGGGGGGAGGTTAAGGGCATAATAATTAGTGTGGATTCTGGAACCAGCTGAATAATTTACTAGCTGTAATATTTGCTACCAGTTTAACCTTGGGCAAGTTATTTAGCCTCTTCAAGTCTCTGTTTCCTCATCTGTAAAATGAGGATAATAAGAGTAACCACCTCTTTTTTTATATATGTTAATTTATTTATTTAATTAATTTATTTTTGGCTGTGTTGGGTCTTCGTTGCTGTGTGCGGGCTTTCTCTAGTTACGGCAAGAGAGGGCTACTCTCCATTGCAGTGCGCGGGCTTCTAATTGCGGTGGCTTCTTTTTTGCAGAGCACGGGCTCTAGGCGCTCGGGCTTCAGTAGTTGTGGCACACGAGTTCAGTAGTTGTGGCTTGTGGGCTCTAGAGCGCAGGTTCAGTAGTTGTTGCGCATGGGCTTAGTTGCTCTGTGGCATGTGGGATTTTCCCAGACCAGGGATCGAACCCGTGTCCCCTGCATTGGCAGGTGGATTCTTAACCACTGCGCCACCAGGTAAGCCCAAGAGTAACCACCTCTTGATGTTGTAGTAAGGACTGCGAGAAAAAAAACATTCAGAGCACCTCCTGCAGGGCAACTGGCACACGGCAGCCATCAATAGTGGTATGATTCTATTTTAGGATACCACTCTCTTACATCTCAATGTAAGATTCAGACCTCAAGTCGCTATGTTCTAGAACTAGCTCTTCGAATAGAGGTGGAAGCTGCCTAAAAAGCAATATTTGACGATCCATCCTGGTTTACTCAGTCTTGGGCATAATGGCTTTGAAGGCCTCTGATAACATGCAAAGGCATACCTGGAAGGTGTAAGCCATTACATGCATCATTTGTGTACAAGATTTAAATCCAGGTCACCACAGGCCAGTGTACCAAGCTGTCATTATTCTAATGTGGTAGGCTCTAAAACTAGTTTCTCCTGAAGTGCTTTATATTTTTTACTTCCAAATAGTTTTACTTGCCAGTTTAACATCACAGTCTTGCGGCTGTACCTGCCCCTACCACGAATCAGCATTAATTGGATTTGGAAATCCAAAAGAAAAATGACAGGTGGTGTTATGTTCTTAGCCACTCGGACTCTAACTGGTTTTAAAATTGCATTCCTCTCTCCCTTGGAAAATCCAAGTCATTTTCTCAGTTTAAGAAAGAGTATTTGCAGGTGCTGAATTTGTTCTTGTAGCTCCAAATCTGAGGGGTCCTCTGGCAGAATACATTCAAGAGCACCATCTCCTGGCCAAAGTTTAAAATGAAAAGAAAATGAAAGAATAAGCAGGTGCCTAAATGGTCTTGTGCCTTTAATCAGCAGCTTAACTACTTAACCATGAGAATGAGCTTCCCCGGGCTAATGAGAGTCGCCCAATTTGCAGAAAATGGGTGTTTATTTTTGTAGCACAATTTTCCAGCTGCCTGCATCCTGTGTCCTTTACAGTGTGTGGCATCTGCTTATGCTGTGTTGTTGGTGTGTATAGTTTTGTTTAAAGGCTCCTCCTGGATGCTGAGAGGCAGAGCACAAGTTAGGTCACCCAGGTTTGAAAATTGGATTCAGGGATCCAGAAAACTTCCTGGGTTCAGCCTATCAGGACCCAGGAATCAGATTCAAGTCTCTTTATATTTCTTTTTTTTTTTTTTTTTTAATTATTATTTATTTATTTTTGGCTGTGTTGGGTCTTCGTTTCTGTGCGAGAGCTTTCTCCAGTTGCGGCAAGCGGGGGCCACTCTTCATCGCGGTGCATGGGCCTCTCACTATCGCAGCCTCTCTTGTTGCGGAGCACAGGCTCCAGACGCGCAGGCTCAGCAGTTGTGGCTCATGGGCCTAGTTGCTCCACGGCATGTGGGATCTTCCCAGACCAGGGCTCGAACCCGTGTCCCCTGCATCAGCAGGCAGACTCTCAACCACTGCGCCACCAGGGAAGCCCCTCTTTATATTTCAATACTAGACCAAAAAAAAAAAACTGATAAGACAGGTTGAACTTTGATGATACTGTATAAAAGCAAGGAAAATCAATGAGAACTGAAGCAATGTGGTCCAGGCTCAGCACATCTAGAGCTATCTATCATTTTGCTCTTTTAAAAAGTGCAAGTGTTTCTGCAATAACGAGATATATGTGTTCCTGTGGGAGAGGACAAAAAGACACTTTCTGCAAATTGCAAACTAAAAATAATAAGACTTATGGGGGAAAGAGGATTGAGGCAGACAGTTTAAAACTTACACGACTTTGCAACTAGAACACTAACAAAAGCAATAAAAATCTTAATTTTAAAATATCAGCAGAGTTTAAAAAGAATGCTCAGCACTTAATAAATAAAACATTTTGCAGAAAACAAAGGACTTTGCCTTAAAAAGAAAACAAAGAAAGAGAAGGTAATTTGATAGCAGGCAGTGTGGGAGAAGCGTAGTCTTCTGAGTCTTGGAAATAAGGGAACGATACGCAGGATGGGGGCGCACTGAGCAGGAAGCACTCCTAGACCAAGGTGATGGCTCAGCTAAGGCGACAGGGAGACATGAGGCAGGGAGGATCATGCACCACCCCGCCTCCCTCCTCAGCTTGCTGCCGTCAGCCGTGGTTCTAAACTTTGCCTTCATCTTCTGACAGGCTAGGAGCATCTCCTATGAACCAGCACAACTTCCACGTTTCACTGACACCATTCCACCATTTATCAACTACATTTGAGCTAATTTATGTTACAATCACTCACAAACGCACAAGTGTTATAGCAAACAGACTGAACGTGGGATGCTTCCCTGGAACACATCTGACAATAACCCCTGCTGAAAGGATGGATCTGTCAGCCCTCCTTCTTCCTCTGGCCTCTCTCCCTACAAACTCAATGTTGGATTCACAAATGTCTCACCTCCTGCTAGGGAGGTGCCATCAAGGCTCTGGGCTCCCAGGCTTCGATTATGTCTGAGGTGCTAACAGGTAGTTAACAGTACGGTATATATTTGACAAGTTTATTTTGGTTACTAGTGAGGGAACCTAAACTCAAACTATCTTAAGAAAAGGATTACATTTTGGTAACCTAATCAAAAGTTCAATTGTAGATATGGCTTCAGGCTCAGCTGTAGTCAGGGGCTCAAATTTGGTCCCTGTCTCTCTCACCTGCACTCTCCCCACTTTCCATTTTCCTTGGTGATAGTGTCCTTCTTTTCCAGGCCCTCTCCCGCTGATGGCACCTGGATCTTCCAGATTTATAATATTCATAGCTAGCAATGCCAGAGGAAAGAGAGCTTCTCTTTCCCAATAATTTTTGCAAAAATAATAATAGTAACAACAACAAACAAACAAACAGAAATGGTCTCATTGGTGCGGCTTGATGCACTACTGCCCAACCTTGCCCTAGTCCAGCAGGGATGATCAGAGGATCAGGTTATGGGCTGACCCTTGGATTCAGGGGTTGAGTCGGCCCCAGCCAAACCACCTGTACTTGGAGAGGGAGCAGTCCTCAAACGAGAGACAGGTCCAGTGCATGGAAAGGAGGAACAGATCAACGCAGATACCCATCACCCACAGTGGTCCAAGCCAGGCACCCATCTAGAAGCTTGTGAGGTTTGGGGAATCTGGTTTCTGATGAACATGATATCCTAGACCAACTATTTATCTTGGATTTAAACAAAGGAACAGAAAAAGATGGATCCGGCCTGCTTGAATATTTTGTTTGGCTCAATAGTGCTGTTTTTTTGTTTTTGTAATTGGCTGCCAACATTTAGAACTTGCAAAATTTAAGGCTTCTCTTAAACTGGAGCCACACCGTGCCCATTTTCCCACATGGAGACGTAGGCTCCATTGAATAGGGGCTGCCTCTTTATTGAGGCAACCTCTCCTGTTCACAGAAGACCCCACTCCTCCTCCGTCGTCCCCCAGTTCACTTATTTTGTTATCCACCTGGCCCCTGGTGGCATTTGAATTTGCAATCTGCCAAGTGAGTTTAGCTCTGGCCACCCAGCCTCTCCAGTGGCAGCTGGCAAGAGGTCTCTAGTCAGGAAGGGCTGGGTCAGGTGCCCTCTGTCTTCTTCTGCTGTCCTGTCCTCATAGTGTTTCAAACATGCCTGAAACTGAGTCATTGGTCAGGTGCTCTATTACTAGGACTTGCTGCCTTACCATTACATCTTCTAAAGTTAATGAGCAGGCAATTTACTGAGATATTTATTCTAGCTTATTCCCCCAGCTGAAGGCAAATGAAAAGGTAAATTTTCCCTCCCTTATTCCTGGAAGAACAGACAAGCATTTGTGTCCAAAAGATCTCAGTGACCTTTGCCTTGTGGGAGAATTAACAGGCTTTTATTTTCAAGGACCTAGTCACCTAGAACCTAGAGCTGGATTGTTCCAGAGAAGAAAGTATCCCAAGGGTTGAAGAGAGAGAAAACTCGCAAACAAGAAGAGAATTACACTCTTTAAGACTCAGGCTAGAGGGGAGAAGCTGGGTTCATAAAATGACCATGACCTTCACCTCACTTAATATCCCCAGGATGAGCAGGACTCAGTAATATTAGGATTCCTTCTATTGCAAATGACAGAAGACACAGCCAAACAGGCTTAAAGAGGAGAAAAAAGATGAGGTTGGGTAATTTATTTGTTTGTTACTAAAAAGTGCATGGGTAACTAACTTCAGGTGTGGGTTGATCCAGGGATCTAAAATATATCACGAGGACTGTTTCTATTCATCTCTCTCAACATTGCATTTCCCTCTCTCTCTGTTGACTTCATTGTCAAGATCCATGTAATGTTCTCCCAGAAGCTGTCTCAAACAAACAAACAAACTCTCACTGGCTTCTCAACAGAATATATGTCAATTACTGAGCCAATTACTAAAGCCATGAGACATAGTACTCTAATTGGCCAGTCACATATTTCTTCCCTGAAACTGTGAGAATTGGGTACTATAACTGGAAGAAGTCAGGTATGGATGCTGAGTAGCAAAAAACTACTAGAGGCTCCAAACAGAGATGGTTAAGAACACTGGGCACAAGGAACCAGGGCTTAGGTAGGAATCTTGGCAAAGATCTCTGTGTTTGGGCTTGTTATAACATACACGGAATCCGCTGCTTCTGAATGGATCCAATGAGACATGACCAAGAAGTAGCAAGAGCTGCACCCACCTGCAAAAGCCTTCTTTTGGGAATACCCCATAAGCCCCCAGGGCTCTTGCATAATTGCTGGATAGGAAAGGTGGGCACATAGGCATGCACGTGTGCACACACATGCACACACACAGAGGCACAGACTTTGCTTTTCTCATTAATTCTGGCAGATGAAGGCCTAAGCCAAATCTATTTGATTTGGACTGTGATGTTTCTAACACCTAAAGAGCCCCAGTGGATTTTTTTCATCATATAAACATTGTCTCCAATCTACTGTCTTTTCCCTGTGGTCTCTGAGCAATTACAACTGTATTCCACTCCACTCTCCTCTTCTTTCATTGTCTCTAAGTCAACTCTTTCCAGGGCTCTTTCATCACCCAGTGCCACATTTCACTGCCCACATCTGTCTTGTTCTGTTGGCATTAAAGCTGTGTACTCTATGCAGTCCTGGCTTATCTACAAGCTAATCCTAAACTATACAGTCGAAGGAGATACTTACATCCCTTCAAAATGCTTCTTCATTTATGTTAGAAAGAATTGGCCAGAGGACAGATAGCTGTGCATGACAGAACTGTGTATTAAACCACCTGCACCCCTAGCAGGGGCAGCATGGTTTGCAGGCACCAACCTGCATCGAGGAGTAGAAAAGCATGAATGGACTCAGCCTGAGCACAGGTATGTAGAAATACCTGGGGTGGGGGGCTTTGGAACCACCTGGAACTCCTTTGTGAGCAGATGGGACTCACAGCACTCAAGACGTGGGATTCTATGTTAATTCAGTGTATTTTACACTCTCAGGCAGGTGAAGCCAGGGGGATTTAAAGTTACATAGGTGAGGTTAGCAGTGGCCAGCAAATGTATGGCCTCTGTGGTCCTCCACCCACCCCTTTCCCCCTTTACAATCAAAGCCCCTCTAGCCCAGATTCTGCTGTCTTTGTGTTTCAATAAGAACCCTCATCATTCATTTCACCTTATTGGCATTGTAGTCCAGCTCTTCTACATTATACTATGTATAAAGTGAACATATGGTCTCTGTTGCCTGGCAATGAGAAAGAGCTGATATATGAGGCTAAGTGAATAAGCAGAGATGATACTCATTCATTCATTCAACAAATATTTAGCCTAATATGTGCCAGGCATTGTGTTGGTTCCAAACCAAATTGTATATTTACCTTAAAACAAACCTAATAGTAGAACTGGCACATCTAGAAGATGCATTTTTCCTTCTGTATTATGCTTTTTACCTTCTGTATGAGATTTTACTATTGGAAGAACTAGTATTTACCATTAACTTTAAAACACACACACACACCCCCCCAAACCTTAGCAACTTCTGCCTAAACATCATAACACCCCGCACACCTTCCTGCTTTCAAATGTCATTCACTCTTTTTTTTTCAAATGTCATTCACTCTTAAAATCATGGTTGGATAAGCTGTCCCTCCAGTGAGTAATTACTGAGCATGATCTGGGTCCAGACATATGCTAAAAAAAAGCAGTGTAAAAATAACTCTGTCCCAAGAGAGCTTATACCCCAGTTGGAAGGACAAGATATATACCTAAAATAACATTCCCCTAAAAGGGACACTCAATAGGACTACCTTCCTGGCCCCCTTGTGCAGGGATGAGGCCTTGTGACTAGTTTGGTGTCACTTTCAGGACAAACATTTAATTGTCCTTGCAAGACTCTCAGATTCTCTTTCCCTCTGGCACAATGACCGGCACCACTTGAGTTACGGCAGCTCCATCATTGTGGGTCTCTGAGTGTCTGCCATGAGCAGAGCCCTCTGCCAGCCTGTGATGAATACGTATTGGGAACGAGAAATAAACCTGTTTTTGTTTGAAGCCATCATGTGTTGGAGGTTGTTTATTACCACAGCATAACCTGGGTTATTCTGACTGAAACACTAAAGGGACGAAATGGTCAAACTTCTAGAGCACTTTAGAGCATAAGGAAGGACATTAAAGAACTGAGACTAGCAAATGCAGTGATTCTTTTTAAAAGAGTGTTCCGAAACTACAGGCTGCCAAGCTTGGTGTTGACTCTCTACAAGAGTCTGGAAGGAATAAGTACTGTGAAGAGATTGGTCTGTGAGCACTTAGGAAAAAAGCAGAGACCATAAGGAGTCAATGTGGTTTAAAGACAATCACAACCAACTAATTTTCATTTGCTTTGCAGACAGATTTTATATCAGTCTGGGTCTTGGCAGGTAACAGTGTACACATATTAGGATGGTTTAAAAGAGAGTCTTATAAAGGGACTATACACAAAGATGAGCAGGATGTAGGAAAACCACAGGGAATAGTACAGTACCCTGGGCTAGAACAGTGGGGATGTTACCACCCAAGCCTGAAGGAGTGAGAGTGAGAGGGCAAACCTGGAAGCAGAGTGACTGTCTACAGGGCCACACCACTTGGCCAGCTCAAGTAATCTTGAATTAAGGGACCTGGAGAATAAATATCCCAACTCGTCCTTCTCTTTCCCTTCAATTTCTTGCCTCCATTGGCCAACCCCAACTGGAAATCCAACCGGAGGTCAAAGGAGCCATTGATGCAGTCCAGAGAAGTCAGCCTCCTGGGCACAGAACAGGCTAGAGAAGGGTGGAGGGCAGATCTGGAGGGGCAAATAGAAGATATCCAGCTGAGGAATATTAGGGAAATTAAATATACATAACGTATCTGGACTTGAATGAGGTATTTGACAAAGGTTGTTGGGAATTTCTTAAAGAAGCAATATTGGTCACACCCTCTTCTGTGTGCCCACAGCTCTGTGCACTTGTACTCCAGAGTGGATAGTGGTAACTGTAGTTTTATCTTCTCAGCATGCTTCCCCAGCTCACTTCTGGCTATAGCACCCTCATTCCCAAGGAAACTTACCCCCAGTCCTTGTGTTTTGGATGTGGTCAATTACCACATCTTGTCTATGCCTAATCACCAACTCCAAAGGGTGGACACCTGAGTCAGTCAAACCAGAATCTTAACAACATGCCTGCTGACACTAGCAAGAAAGATGCTATCTTACCTTCAGGTTACAGTGCTAGAAAGCTGCAAATTTGGAGCAATGGACAGCCATCTTCCATAGCTTGGCAGGAGACGTCATTTACAGTAAGAAAGTTTGTGGTCATCACACAAAGAGAAGCAGAAAAAAAAAATCTAAGATTAAAAAAAGACATACTATTGCCTGAGTTTCTGGATTAAACTGTTCCTGAGGTAAGTCACCACTAAATTTCTCACTTATATGATCTACTCCATTACCATTTCCACTTTTGCTAGTTTGAGCTGGATTTCTTTTGCTTACATCAGAGATCTCTGATTAAGCCACCTGTATTACAAAGCTTCCAACTTAACCTCAGTGTTATCAATAGTTATTTATTAAAATACATTTTAACCCAAATAATAAAGGCTAGTATGTGATAATAGCAACTACTACTGTGGAGTGCTCCCTAAATGTTCATGGGATGAATGATCATCACCAAAGTAAAAAAGCCTTGTCAAACGACAGGGCAGGACCCAGCTGAGGCTACGTAGTCCTGTGTCCCTCTCTAGGAATTTCAGTTCCTGCTTGCCCTACCTCCCCATATAACGTCTGCCACTGCTGGAGAAGCCACAGAAGGAAAAGAAGGTAATGGTCAGTTTCTTCCCTCTTCCTTGCTCCACTGCCTTCCACTTGTTCAAGCTGCCATGTTGGGCCTTCCTTCAGGTCACAGACGGGAAGAGCAGGAGATCTGAGGAAAAGGGCAAGGTCCTCCATAGATAACGTTTTAACACAGGTTTGGGACACTCTGGGTGGGAGGTATCAACATCCTGGCTCCTTCTCCCATGGAGGACTTCTGTGGGTTTCTCAAAAACTCCCTTCAGTGGGGCTCTCTCACTGCACCATCCTCAGCTGTGAGTGACACAAACTCTGGCTGGCTGCTCACACCTGGCCCCTCCAACCCTGCTCCTTTGGTGCATTCCATGCAGCCTTTCTGTCCTGGCATGAAGTCCTCTGGGCTGGCTCCTTCAAGGTGACTAATGTCCCATGGAGAACATGCCCCTTGCCCTGCCATAAGCACGGCTCACCTTACTCACTCTGCAGCCCTCTCTCCCTCCTCTGACATCAGGGTCAACCCCAGCCAGGCTCATTCCTTGGCTTCTCCCAGCACTAGTCAGGCATCAGCTTCTGTACTGCATAGAAGCTTCCCTTACTTGGTTCAAATTGCAGAAAGGGAACAGCCCTCCTCTCCTCCATTAGTAGGGGAATGAGATCACACAGCACTCCAACAACTCTTTTCAAAGAAATTCTCACTCCCCGGTTCTCTTCCTCCAATCCCCTAGCTCCTCTTACAAATGGTCTAGACATTGATAGTGGTGGGCTAAGACTCACGAGCTGGCTTGCAGACTTCCAGTGAGCAAGGTCTTTCTGGATGGTGAAATTCCTTTCCTCAGAACCACACCACCCAACGTGGCAGCTACTAGCCTTGTATGACCATTGAGCACTTGAAGTATGGTTGGTCCAAAGTGAGATGAGCTATGTCACCAAGACACCAGTTTTCAAAGACTTAGTATGAATAAAAGATTGTAAAATATCTCATTAATATTTTTATATTAATTAGATGTCGAAATAATGTTTTTGATGTATTGCATGAATTTACTATCTCATTAAAATTGATTTCACCACTTTGTCCTTTTTTAAAACGTGGCTACTGGAAATTTTTATTTACATATACAGCTCACGTTATATTTCTATTGGGTAGCGCTGCTTTAAAATGCATGGGCACATGGCTTTAGGGCCTGGTCCAAACTCTGAGATAGGAAAAGTCCCATTCAAGAGGCTGTTATGTGATGTTTGCAAATCCCTTAGACCGCTGCCTTGCACATATTAAGCACCCAGTAATTAGGACAGAGGAGAGAATGGAGGTGGAAGAAGAGATGTTATTTTTATAGTAGTAGCTGGTGTTGTTAATGATATTATTCATCTCCCTTTACTTATCTGAAAAATAAGAATAATAATTTAAGCTCTGCCGACTTCCCGAGGTTGCAATGCGCTTTGCGTGAAATAGTGTGTATGAAATAAAAGCTCTTTAAACTGTAAACAGCTGCATAAACAGTGGTTGCCACAGTGATAATAATCATGATGGTTGCTGTAATATCCTGGCTTATGCCAGGAGCGCCTCCGTAACTGGGCCTCAGGAGCCCAGGCTGGGGTTGGGCTGGCCGCGGGCCCAGCCGCTCTTTCCATTGCATCAAAGCGAGCGCTGGGTCGCCGCCAGGTGGCAGTGGAAGCCCAGCTGCGGTCCCGCCGGGTCTCCTGGAGCGCGCCCCGCCCTACCTGGGAAGACGCGGCGCTACTCCGAGGCACCCAGGGTGAAGCACCTTTTGCATCTCGAGCTTGATGGTGGGCACTGTGAGGACTACAAAAAAAGCTTCTAAGATGTGGTCCAGCCTTCAGGGGCTGCAGGTGAACGAAGGAAATCGACCTCCAAACAACCCGTCCGATATGGAGATCCCAGCAGGGTCAGAGGGTCAGACTGTAGCTGTGACTTGGCCTGCGGGGAATTAGGAGGAGCTTCCAGAGATGTGACATTTGAGCTTGGTTCTCATGAAGGGGGGCTTCTCTAGGTGGAGAAGTGGGGGTGGGAGGGACATTCCAGACAGAGGCTCAGGCAAGTGCAAAGAGCACCTGGTACACTTGGAAAAGGGGGAGGGCATTTGGAAATGAATGGTAAAGGGGTGGGTGCTACGGACATTTAGTGAGTGGAGGCCAGTTAAGTCAACTGTCCTGAGCCATGCAGGACAGTCCTGTATTACGAAGACATGTCCTGGCTGAAATAGCAGTAGCAGCCCCATTGAGAAACTGAGAGTCTGGGTGGGGAAGGAAAGCTTGAGTGTGAGATGTAAGTGAAAAGATAAATTAGGGCCAAATCGTAAACGGCCTCATGGCTAGATGATGGGCTTTGGGCCCTCCTGCAGGTGACACAGAGCCACTGAATTCCTTCTCGTCTGCAGGGAATGGCTCCCACCATTTCTAAAAGCCAGCAGGCATCCCTGCAGGCCTCTGTGGGGAGATGCTGTGATGGATGTGCTCACACGGTGCCCAGGTATGCTCCCTAGGCTCCCCCCTCCCCCACGGCTCTTGCTCAGGTTCCCAGTCGTCCTGTCCCTGGCCCCAGAATGATGCCGTCCTCCCTTTGAAACTCCAGACTAAGTGTGGATACAAACAGGCAATTAAAAAACATTTGCCAAATTGAATTCACTTCCAAGACCTGGTACACCAGCTCAGTGAAAGTAAACCCTTGTTCCATGTTGCTCATGTATATTTCAGTTGGCTAAAGTGGCACCATTGGATTGTCAGAATATTTGCTCTGAGCCTGTACAAGGGCTTTCATCCCAGGAGGAGGCCAAAGAACTTGCTCTGCCAGCTTGCCTGTAATGATGGTAAGAGCTAGCATTTATTAAGCAAGCTGCTCTGAGTCAGGCGTTGTCCCAGTACGTTACATAAAATGGTCACAGTTCATCGTCACAGTGACTCATTTTGCACTCAGGTTAGAAAACTGAGGCTAGGAGAAGTAAATGAGTTGCCTAAGGTGCCCAAGTGGAGAACCAGGCCTTGAACCCAGATCTTTCTGACTCTAAAGGCCTTTGCCCTTTCCCCTACACCAGCCTGTTCCTCTCAGTCACAAGGGAATGGTGGTTTCTTGAAAGGGAGGAAAGGGCCCAAAGCCAGGTAACCCCCAGGCAGTGAAGACAGGCATGCTCTTTCAGCCGCCTGGCAGGACAGGTCTGCAGAGCACTACAGTGGGTTCTGTGCACAATGGTGCGAGGGTTCCATGCCCACTACTCTCCGGGCCCTCGCTCAGCTCAGAATAGGGCCAGGAGAGCTGCGGAGTGGAAGCAGGAAGCGGAGTAGAGCTTGGGCAGGGTGTTCTCTTCCAGGGCTGCCCAAAGTTGCCTCAGCCAATTCCTTGCTTTGGGCTGGTGCCTTGGCTGTACAGGGATGTACTGATCTAGCCACCTTTACATGGGGAAGAGGAGCCAGAGCCTGTGGAGGCAGCACCTCATGGAAGCACTCTTCTCTCCCCAGGGCACCATAAAGGCCCACAGCTCACTGTCCCCAGAGCCAATGCACAAGCCAGATCCACCACTGGGTGTTTTTCTTTGCATCCTCCTGGATGAGGGTCAAGTCTCTCACTGTCAGAGGGCTATTATCCTGCCTGAAGAAACAAGAGAAAATTGCTATTGGGACTGGCCTGGGCAGGGCTGCTATGGCCTCCTTAAAACCCTTGGATTTGGGGCAAGGAATCAATAGAATAGTCTTTTCATCCATCCATCCAACCATCCATCCATTTATCATCTGCTATGTCCAGGCACTGTGCTTAGCCTCAGGGAGTGAAAAAGGAATAAGAATAGTCCAATCCTTAGATTTTGGGGGTCCAGTATGGGGAGACTGAAAATACAAACTCAATGTCCCCAGTCCTCAGCAGCTTATGAATACAGATGGGGGCTCATGCATTCAAATAACTCACTCAGAGACTTTAATTCCCTACAAAGAGTCCCTGAAATATTTCTTGAAGTTTCCAAGGAGTGTTTGACTTATAATCATGAGTCAACGCATCAGTTTAACCAACACTTAACCCCTACCCTATAGCTTGCCCTGGTTCTCTCTTGTCAATGTCCTGTGTCCTCACAGCTGCACAAGGGAGCCTTTCCACACCCAGAAATGACAGTGCCCTTTCCAGGAAAGCCATGGCTACTCCAACAGAGCCGCCACAAGACCATAAAATCTTCTATGCAAAGCAGAGGAAGGTCTTGCTTACTTTGGGTGGACTTGAGCTCCACTCCCAACCCTTTGTCCAGAATCCCACGTGGAAGTCACAACCTGTACAACCATACAAGCTAGGGCTGGGTGCCAAGGATGCTCCCCAAACCTCTAGGCCTCAGGGTGCCAGACTGATACTGGTCCATGCTGAGAAGAGAACAGCCTCTCTTTACATTTGCATCGTACTTCGTCACCTGGGGGCCAACTAATGCCGCCAGAGCCCAGAGCTGCACAAGGTTTATGACTCACCCTCACCAGGACTCACATTTCAAGGGGCTTGGCAGAGAATAAATGCCTCTCTGCACAGCCCCAAATGTCCTCCTATCTCCCATCTTTCTCTCAGTCATCCAATTGTCCAATCTCACACTCAGTACTTCCCCCTAAACTACCCTCATGCATATCAGCTCTTGCCAATAGAATCCAAGGGCTGTCCAGTCCACCAATTCTGACTCCCATTCTAGGCTCACTTAGAACACTCTTTTGCATAAGTAACTACAGTGCAATGGTGACACAAGCTATCATAGGTGCAAGCTCAGAGAAGGGGCATGTAAATCAGATGTGTGTCTTGGAGAAGGAACGTCAGAATTGAGCGTTAAATAAGGAGTAGGGAAAGTGAAAGGGGAAATATAAGGAGAACAGATTCCAGACAGAAAGAACAGCATGAACAAAGTTACAGAGGCATCAGCTTTTTGTTGCTGGAGTGTAAAATGCAAGGCATGGAGGGAGAAGGGAAGCTGGAGGAGTCGACAGGAGCCGGATCAGAGATGGTTTTATAGACTACATTGAGGAGATTGTACTTTAAGGGAGCCATTGAAGGTGTCTAGCAGAGGAGTGAGATGATCAGCTGTGTGCTTTGGGAGATTGTTCTGATTACACAGAATGAGTTTCAGGAGCGTCAGAGAGGAGGAGGTGACTGGAGTAAGAGGAGATAAGGACCAGAGTAGAGCAGTGGTAATGGAGGAGAGGGAGGAAGAGGGGGAGGAGGAGGGAGGGGGGCGGGGGACTGAGACAAGTGCACCAGTAGAGGAGCAAGGATGACTCCCAGGTGCTTGGCTTGGGCAACCACATGTACTGAGTGACCAGGACAGATAACACAGGAGACGTGACTAAGATAACACAGGAGAAGGGAGAACTGGAAGGTGGGAAGATGACCAGCTCCTTTTTGAAAATGTCTATGTATGTCTATCCTCAAGGGGTGACAGGTGGTCTCTGGAAATGTGGATCTGAAGCTCAGGAGAGGTATCTGAGCTGAGGGTACAGACTTGGAATCACTAGAGGGGAACACATGCTTGTGGATGGGTCACTGCCAGGGAGCACTTGAAGGAGAGAAGAGTACTGAGGACAGAGCTTGTGTAAAGAGAAGGGGAAAAAAAGGAAAGCAATGTCAATAAAGGAGATTGGGGACACCCAGGATACAGCTGTGTTAGGGAAAGCCAAGGGAGGGGAGAGATCAAGGAGAATGGAGTGGCCAACTGTGCCAACTGGTACAGCAAGGTCAAAGGAGATAAGGACTTGCGGACAAGGATCCGTTGGATGTGACTAGCCTGAGCACAACGTGCTGAAGTGTGGGTGGCAGGGAGGGAGCCAAGATAGAAAAGCAAGAAAGAACTGCTCTTTCAAGATTGGAAGTGACAGGAGAGAAACAAGAAGGCAGTAGTGTGAAAAGGAGCCAGTGGAGAGTCTCTGCCTCTTGATGGGGTACATCTGAGCAGGTGGTTAGGGAAGAGGAAAGGAAGCAGGGGGAGCGAGAGGTTAGAAAGAATCATGGAGAGGTAAGTGTCCTGGAACAGTCAAGGCAGGAAGGGCACCTGAGGACAGGGGTGGGCCTGGCCTTGACCTGAGACCCAGGGAAGGACGGCAGCGCTGAGCGGTGAGTCTGTAAGTAGAAGGGTTCATGCCTGAAGGTCTGTGATTTGGGGGAAAGGAGTCTGGACTGATGCGGGAACTTGCAGAGAGTGAAGAAGAGCACTAAATGACCACAACAGGAAGTGGGCAAAGCAGCCCCCCAGGGATGCCCAGAAGAGTTGTGCTTTGTTTGTATTTTCCCCTGCAGCCCAGGTGCAAGAGAATTTGCCCCAGCAGAAAACAACAGCTTGAGCATTCGTGCTAATCCTTTCTTTTTTCTTTGGCTTTTCTCCAAAAGGCAAGTATCTTGCAAAACCTTCAGCTGTCTTTTTCTTGCCATAGATGCAGCATGTGCCAGGGCTTTGAGGGAAGGCCTAAATTGCCCAGAAATAATATTACTGCTGAAGTTTCTAAAAGGCTTCCCTCAGGCCTTCAGGTCCGCTTCCTTAGGCCTCGGTCAGGCAACGGCTATTGGAATATTGGCTGCAGGGCTCCAGACCTTCCGAAGGTTGTTTTTCCTCACAGCCTGACTGGATCTGCCTGGGTGAGAAGGTGACGTAAGCAGGTATGTTTTGGATATGGGAGCTGTGTCTCTGCAGCAGGCAGAGGAAATATTTCCAGGTTGAAGAGTACTGTAGGAGAGTTTTGAGCTTGCTTCAAGCTCCCCCAACAGCAGAGACCTGAGAAACGATGGCAGCAGCCCTAGGTACACCCAGGGCATCTTCCTCCGCCTCCCCTCTGTTGGCTGAAGTCCTCAGCAGAGGGCTATCATCAGCCAAGTGAGGCTGGTGCCCATTTCAGGGCTGGTCTTCCTGTTTCTCATTCACCGTGACTTTCTCTCTTTGAAGATCAGCCTCCTCCTAAGTCAGCCCTGGGTCAGGGAGAAGGCAGAAGGAGCACGAAGGAGAGAGTAAGGGACCACCAAGTAAGCTCGTCTGAGAAAGAACATTTAGAAAGAGGACCCTCAACCCCAGAAGGAAGCTGACCTTCTGCCTCCACTGTCTGAATCTGTGCCCCTCCCACCTGTCACAGTCACTATTGGTGCCCCTCACCCCACTCCACTCCTACGTCCACCCAGCCTGTTTCTCCCCCCTCATTTCTGGATTCACTACATTTTCTTCAGTTCCTCAAAGCTCAGCTGCACCCTGTGCCCAGACACCTCAGGGCTCCGGCCCAGCAGGATTGCCACAGAGCCCAGGGCCTATTTTGCCTGTGCCACCCCAGGCACCCCAGCCCCAGGCCTGACCCTTTTATGGCAGCTATTGCCAGCCCAGCCCTGTCATGGCCTCATGGCTGCTACTTTCCCATGTGGGCTGACTTCTCAGTGCCTCCCATTTGCCTTGACACTGGCTTCTGGGCCCAGAAGCAGTGGGACAACTGACTAGCTGAGGCCCTCCTGCTGTGCATCCAATCATCTGCCCGGGTCACACTGAGGGCTGCTGTGCTCTCTGTGATGTCACCCCCACTGACTCTGGGTTCCTTGAGGACAGAGAAGGTGTCATAGCCACAATTACCTTGCCAACACATGTCTAAGAATCTGGCAGAGAGAACATTTGTGGGTGGATCCGTGGAAAGACGGACAGATGGGTGGATAAATGGATCAATGCCTGCTGCAGTCCCTGCCATGACTTTACCCCAGTGAGGCTCCATGACAGTCCAGTTCTCACTACTTCCTGGTATTTCAAAGGATGAGTCCAGTTGGCTCCAGAATTTCTATTTAGAAGGAGCTTAGGAGTAGCAATCAGGTTGGGAAGATTGGCAAGGGGATTTGTCTTAAAGTTCCATTTCCATAGCAAGCACTTTTTTTGTGTGGTAGACATGGAGGTTTACCACCACAGTCCCCTTCGAGGGAGGACTTGCTGCTCAGCTGCAGGAAGCATGGTCAGCAGACAGCCTTTGATGTCAGCTCCTACAGGGTCTGCCTCAGCTGAAGAGTTGCCATGTCCAAAATCATGCCCTCACCGGGGCAGCCCCTATCTGGTGACTGAGGGAGGTGGGGTATCTAGGCTTAGCCATTTTGGCTTGATGCAAGACATCTAACAGGCAGTGCTGACTCCTGGGCTCCCTGCTGGAGGGCTGAGGCTCTATCAGCCTCCAACACAGTTTGATTTCCACCTCTACCAATTTCACAGGTGTTAATCCCTAACAAACAGCTTGATCCCAGAACCCCAACCCAGAGTCTGTTCCCCAAAACCCAAACTGCCACATTTTAAAAAATTTAAAGATAAATACAAATATCAATATTTTCTAAACTTCTTGTATTCAAGCTTTTCATACATTTGAGAAAAATCATCCCTACTGAAGAATACCAAGTGGTGGCTCCAGGGTGTTAGTGGAGATGATGGAGAAGCTGAAGGCCCTCCAGTCCTCCCTTTTCACCACACTGACATCTGGTAGAGCTTTCTGGTTTGGAAGCCCTGTGTGTACAGACAAACTCAGCAAGGAGTACGTCAGGGACAGGGAGCTGGGTGCCCCAGGTGGATCTAGGGGGAGAAAGGGAGCTGCAGATTTCTTCCTGGATATCAGGCACCTCCCTAATCAGATGGCCAGAAACAGTAGCAAGATCACCTGCTTCTCTCTCAGGAGGGACTTCCAGAGCCTTGGGGAGCCCAGGATTGAGGGTGGTCTTCCTAGGTGGAGGAAACACAGAGCAGAGTCTGGAGCTGCTGAGGTGCCTGGAAATTGAGAGTCAGGATATCAGAGAGGAGGGAGCTGCACAGGGAAGGAGCTCCTGCAATCTGCGTATGAACCCCCTTGGGTCTTTGACCAAATACTAACCTGTAGATGCACAGAGCAAGATACCACAGGTCTGTCAGAAAGGAATTATCCATTGGGGTCGGTATAAGCTAAATGAGGATTCTGAAGGTTGCACAGTGCTGAGATATTGGTGTTCCAACTAGCCAGAATAAAGTGACACCCCAGGCATTCAGTGGAGAGCTCAGAAGGGCCATATCTTAGAAGTAGGTTTGCTCTAGCCTTAGAATAAGGGCTACTCTAGTCCCACCCTAATAAAGCCTAAAACCAAGTCCCAGTTGGATCAAAGTGATGTGCCAATACATTAACTACCTAAAAGAACAAAAAAACAACACTCTTTGTGGGAAGAAAACAAATCCAGACTATCAATAATGTAATATCCACATGGCTCAGCAAGCAATAACAATCATTAGACCTGGAAAAGAGCAAGAAAATGCAACCCATAACCAAGAGTAGCAACAACAAAAACAAAATGGTCCAAAGAAACAGACTCTGAGAGGACACTGGAATTAACAGCCAAGGACTTTAAAACAGCTATTATAAATATATTCAAGATTAAAAAAAAAAAAAAAAAAAAGACAGAGGTAAGGCATCTCAGCAGAGAAATGGAAACTACTAAAAAAAAAAAAAAAAAAGAACAGAATGGAAATTCTAGAACTAAAAATTATAATATTTAAAATGAAATTTTGGGATTTCCCTGGCAGTCCAGTGGTTAAGACTCTGCGCTTCCACTGCAGGGGGCGCAGGTTTGATCCGTGGTCAGGGAACTAAGGGTCTACTTGCTGTGCAGCATGGCCAAGAAGAAAAAACAAAAAATAAAGAACAAAACAAAACAAAACAAAAATTTACTGGATGGGCTTAACAGCAAGTTGGACACTACAAAACAAAAATCAGTATATTTGAAAACAGGTGAAGAGAAACTATCCAAACTGAAACACAGAAAGAAAAAGGATTGAAAAACACAGCCTCAGTGACTTATGAGATAATCTCAAGCAGTCTAATATATGTATATATGGAGCCTCAGAGGGAAAGAAAGATCAGCACAGAAAAGATTTTGAAGAAATAATGGCCAACATTTTCTAAATTTGATAAAAACTGTAAACCCACAGATCCCAGAAGAAGCTCAATAAAACACAAGCAGCATAAACATTAAAAAAAAAAAAAAACTAAACTAAAAATCCATCATAGTCAAATTGCTAAAAGAAAATAAAAATAAAGCACCCAGAGGAAAAAAGGCACATTACATATGGGGGCCAATGATAAGAATAATCACTGACTGCTCATGAGAAGCAATGGAGATCAAAAAACAACAGAATGGAGACGTTCAAGATGGCAGAAGAGTAACACGTGGAGATCACCTCCCTCCCCACAAATACATCAGAAATACATCTACATGTGGAACAACTCCTACAGAACACCTACTGAATGCTGGCAGAAGACCTCAGACTTCCCAAAAGGCAGGAAACTCCCCATGTACCTGGGTAGGGTAAAAGAAAAAAGAAAAAACAGAGAGAAAAGAACAGGGACAGGACCTGCACCAGTGGGAGGGAGTTGTGAAGCAGGAAAAGTTTCCACACACTAGAAAGCCCCTTCACTGGTGGAGACGGGGGCGGGGGGGGGTGAGGGGGAAGCTTCGGAGCCACAGAGGAGAGTGCAGCAACAGGGCTGCAGAGGGCAAAGTGGAGAGATTGCCGCACAGAGGATCGGTGCCAACCAGCACTCACCAGCCCGAGAGGCTTGTCTGCTCACCCACAGGGGCTGGGAGCTGAGTCTCTGGCTTCGGAGGTCAGATCCCAGGGAGAGGACTGGGGTTGGCTGCGTTAACACAGCCTGAACGGGGCTAGTGCACCACAGCTAGCCGGGAGGGAGTCCGGGAAAAAGTCTGGACCTGCCTGAGAGGCAAGAGACCATTGTTTCGGGGTGTGCGAGGAGAGGGGATTCAGAGCACCGCCTAAACAAGCTCCAGAGACAGGCGCGAGTCTTGGCTATCAGTGTGGACCCCAGAGACCGGCATGAAATGCTAAGGCTGCTTCTGCAGCCACCAAGAAGCCTGTGTGCAAGCACAGGTCACTATCCACACCTCCTTTCCCGGGAGCCTGTGCAGCCCGCCACTGCCAGGGTCCTGTGATCCAGGGACAACTTCCCCGGGAGAACACACGGCGCACCTCAGGCTGTTGCAATGTCATGCTGGCCTCTGCCACCACAGGCTCACCCCTCATTCCGTGCCCCTCCCTCCCCCTGGCCTGAGTGAACCAGAGCCCCCAATCAGCTGCTGCTTTAACCCCGTCCTGTCTGAGCAAAGAAGAGACGCCCTCAGGTGACCTACATGCAGAGGCGGGGCTAAATCCAAAGCTGAACCCCAGGAGCTGTGCAAACAAAGAAGAGAAAGGGAAATCTCTCCCAGCAGCCTCAGGAGCAGCGGATTGAATCTCCACAATGAACTTGATGTACCCTGCATCTGTGGAATACCTGAATAGACAACGAATCATCCCAAACTTAGGCGGTGGACTCTGGGAGCAATGATATATATATATATTTTTTTTCCTTTTTCTCTTTTTGTGAGTGTGTATGTGTATGCTTCTTTGTGTGATTTTTGTCTGTATAGCTTTGCTTTTACCATTTGTCCTAGGGTTCTGTCTGTCCGTTTTTTGTTTTTGTTTTTGTTTTTTGTTGTTGTTGTTTTTAGTATAGTTTTTACTGCTTGTTATCACTGGTGGATTTGTTTTTTGGTTTGGTTGCTCTCTTCTTTCTTTTTTTTTTCTATTACTTTTAAATTTTTAATAATTATTTTTTATTTTAACAACTTTATTTTTTCTTTCTTTCTTTCTTTTTTCTCTCTTTATTCTGAGCCATGTGGATGACAGGGTCTTGGTGCTCCGGCCAGGTGTCAGGCCTGTGCCTCTGAGGTGGGAGAGCCGAGTTCAGGACATTGGTCCACCAGAGACCTCCTAGCTCCACATAATATCAAACAGTGAAAATCTCCCACAGATATCCATCTCAATGCCAAGACCCAGTTCCACTCAACGACCAGCAAGCTACAGTGCTGGACACCCTATGCCAAACAACTAGCAAGACAGGAACGCTACCCCACCCACTAGCAGAAAAGCGGCCTAAAATCATACTAAGGTCACAGACACCCCAAAACACACCACTGGACACAGACCTGCCCACCAGAAAGACATGATGCAGCCTCATCCACCAGAACACAGGCACTAGTCCCCTCCACCACGAAGCCTACCCAACCCACTGAACCAACCTTAGCCATTGGGGGCAGACACCAAAAACAATAGGAACTACGAACCTGCAGCCTGTGAAAAGGATACCCCAAACACAGTAAGTAACACAGAAGACAGAGAAACACACAGCAGATGAAGGAGCAAGGTAAAAACGAACCAGACCAAACAAATGAAGAGGAAATAGGCAGTCTACCTGAAAAAGAATTCAGAGTAATGAGAGTAAAGATGATGCAAAATCTTGGCAATAGAATGGAGAAAATACAAGAAACGTTTAACAAGGACCTAGAAGAACTAAAGAGAAAACAAACAATGATGAATGACACAATAAATGAAATTAAAAATTCTCTAGAGGGGATCAATAGCAGAATAACTGAGGCAGAAGAACAGATAAGTGACCTGGAAGATAAAATAGTGGATATAACTACTGCAGAGCAGAATAAAGAAAAAAGAATGAAAAGAATTGAGGACAGTCTCAGAGACTACTGGGACAAGACTGAACGCACCAACATTCGATTTATAGGGGTCCCAGAAGAAGAAGAGAAAAAGAAAGGGACTGAGAAAATATTTGAAGAGATTATAGTTGAAAACTTCCCTAATATGGAAAAGGAAATAGTCAATCAAGTCCAGGAAGTGCAGAGAGTCCCATACAGGATAAATCCAAGGAGAAACACGCCAAGACACATATTAATTAAACTATCAAAAATTAAATATAAAGAAAAAATATTAAAAGCAACAAGGGAAAAACAACAAATAACATACAAGGGAATCCCCATAAGGTTAACAGCTGATCTTTCAGCAGAAACTCTGCAAGCCAGAAGGGAGTGGCAGGACATATTTAGAGCAATGAAACGGAAAAACCTACAATCAAGATTACTCTACCCAGCAAGGATCTCGTTCAGATTCGAGGGAGAAATTAAAACTTTTACAGACAAGCAAAAGCTAAGAGAATTCAGCACCACCAAACCAGCTTTACAACAAATGCTAAAGGAACTTCTCTAAGTGAGAGATACAAGAGAAGGAAAAGACCTACAATAGCAAACCCAAAACAATTAAGAAAATGGTAATAGGAACATACACATCGATAATTACCTTAAATGTAAATGGATTAAATGCTCCAACCAAAAGACACAGACTGGCTGAATGGATACAAAAACAAGACCCGTATATATGCTGTCTACAAGAGACCCACTTCAGACCTGGGGACACATACAGACCGAAAGTGAGGGGATGGAAAAAGATATTCCATGCAAATGGAAATCAAAAGAGAGCTGGAGTAGCAATTCTCATATCAGATAAAATAGACTTTAAAATAAAGACTATTACAAGAGACAAAGAAGGACACTACATAATGATCAAGGGATCAATCCAAGAAGAAGGTATAACAATTGTATATATTTATGCACCCAACATAGGAGCACCTCAATACATAAGGCAAATGCTAACAGCCATAAAAGGGGAAATCAACAGTAACACAATCATAGTAGGGGACTTTAACACCTCACTTTCACCAATGGACAGATCATCCAGAATGAAAATAAATAAGGAAACACAAGCTTTAAATGATACATTAAACAAGATGGACTTAATTGATACTTGTAGGACATTCCATTCAAAAACAACAGAATATACTTTCTTCTCAAGTGCTCATGGAACATTCTCCAGGGTAGATCATATCTTGGGTCACAAATCAAGCCTTGGTAAATTTAAGAAAATTGAAATCGTATCAAGTATCTTTTCCGACCACAACGCTATGAGACTAGATATCAATTACAGGAAAAAATCTGTAAAAAATACAAACACATGGAGGCTACACAATACACCACTAAATAACCAAGAGATCACTGAAGAAATCAAAGAGGAAATCAAAAAATACCTAGAAACAAATGACAATGAAAACACGATGACCCAAAACCTATGGGATGCAGCAAAAGCAGTTCTAAGAGGGAAGTTTATAGCAATACAATCCTACCTCAAGAAACAAGAAAAATCTCAAATAAACAACCTAACCTTTCACCTAAAGCAATTAGAGAAAGAAGAACAAAAAACCCCCAAATTTAGCCGAAGGAAAGAAATCATAAAGATCAGATCAGAAATAAATGAAAAAGAAATGAAGGAAACAATAGCAAAGGTCAACAGAACTAAAATCTGGTTCTTTGAGAAGATAAACAAAATTGATAAACCATTAGCCAGACTCATCAAGAAAAAAATGGAGAAGACTCAAATCAAGAGAATTAGAAATGAAAAAGGAGAAGTAACAACTGACACTGCAGAAATACAAACGATCATGAGAGATTACTACAAGCAACTCTATGCCAATACAATGGACAACCTGGAAGAAATGGACAAATTCTTAGAAAAGCACAACCTTCTGAGACTGAACCAGGAAGAAATAGAAAATATAAACAGACCAATCACAAGCACTGAAATTGAAACTGTGATTAAAAATCTTCCAACAAACAAAAGCCCAGGACCAGATGGTTTCACACATGAAGCCATCAAACATTTAGAGAAGAGCTAACACCTATCCTTCTCAAACTCTTCCAAAATATAGTAGAGGGAGTAACACTCCCAAACTCATTCTACAAGGCCACCATCACCCTGATTCCAAAACCAGACAAAGATGTCACAAAGAAAGAAAACTACAGGCCAATATCACTGATGAACATAGATGTAAAAATCCTCAACAAAATACTAGCAAACAGAATCCAACAGCACATTAAAAGGATCATACACCATGATCAAGTGGGGTTTATCCCAGGAATGCAAGGATTCTTCAACATACGCAAATCAGTCAATGTGATACACCATATTAACAAATTGAAGAATAAAAACCATATGATCATCTCAATAGATGCAGAAAAAGCTTTCAACAAAATTCAACACCAATTTATGATAAAAACCCGCCAGAAAGTAGGCATAGAGGGAACTTATCTCAACATAATAAAGGCCATATATGACAAACCCACAGCCAACATCGTCCTCAATGGTGAAAAACTGAAACCATTTCCACTAAGATCAGGAACAAGACAAGGTTGCCCACTCTCACCACTATTATTCAACATGGTTTTGGAAGTTTTAGCCACAGCAATCAGAGAAGAAAAAGAAATAAAAGGAATCCAAATCGGAAAAGAAGAAGTAAAGCTGTCACTGTTTGCAGATGACATGATACTATACATAGAGAAGCCTAAAGATGCTACCAGAAAACTACTAGAGCTAATCAATGAATCTGGTAAAGTAGCAGGATACAAAATTAATGCACAGAAATCTCTTGCATTCCTATTCACTAATGATGAAAAATATGAATGAGAAATTAAGGAAACACTCCCATTTACCATTGCAACAAAAAGAATAAAATACCTAGGAATAAATCTACCTAAGGAGACAAAAGACCTGTATGCAGAAAACTATAAGACACTGATGAGAGAAATTAAAGATGATACAAATAGATGGAGAGATATACCATGTTCTTCGATTGGAAAAATCAACATTGTGAAAATGACTCTACTACCCAAAGCAATCTACAGATTCAATGCAATCCCTATCAAACTACCACTGGCATTTTTCACAGAACTAGAACAAAAAATTTCACAATGTGTATGGAAACACAAAAGACCCCGAATAGCCAAAGCAATCCTGAGAAAGAAAAACGGAGCAGGAGGAATCAGGCTCCCTGACTTCAGACTATACTACAAAGCTACAGTAATCAAGACAGTCTGGTACTGGCACAAAAACAGAAATATAGACCAATGGAACAGGATAGAAAGCCCAGAGATAAACCCACGCACATATGGTCACATTATTTTTGATAAAGGAGGCAAGAATATACAATGGAGAAAAGACAGCCTCTTCAATCAGTGGTGCTGGGAAAACTGGACAGTTACATGTCAAAGAATGAAATTAGAACACTCCCTAACACCATACATGAAAATAAACTCCAAATGGATTAAAGACCTAAATGTAAGGCCAGACACTATAAAACTCTTAGAGGAAAACATAGGCAGAACACCTCTATGACATAAATCACAGCAAGATCCTTTTTGACCCATCTCCTGGAGAAAGGGAAATAAAAACAAAAATAAACAAATGGGACCTAATGAAACTTAAAAGCTTTTGCACAGCAAAGGAAACCATACAGAAGACGAAAAGACAACCCTCAGACTGGCAGAAAATATTTGCAAATGAAGCAATGGACAAAGGATTAATCTCCAAAATTTACAAGCAGCTCAAGCAGCTCAATAACAAAAAAACAAACAGCCTAATCCAAAAATGGGCAGAAGACCTAAATAGACATTTCCCCAAAGAAGATATACAGATGGCCAACAAACACATGAAAGAATGCTCAACATCATTAATCATTGGAGAAATGCAAATCAAAACTGCAATGAGGTTAATACCTCACAGCAGTCAGAATGGCCATGATCAAACAATCTACAAACAATAAATGCTGGAGAAGGTGTGGAGAAAAGGGAACCCTCTTGCACTCTTGGTGGGAATGTAAATTGATACAGCCACTATGAAGAACAGTATGTAGGTTCCTTAAAATACTAAAAATAGAACTACCATACGACCCAGCAATCCCACTACTGGGCATATACCCTGAGTAAACCACAATTCAAAAAGAGTCATGTACCAAAATGTTCATTGCAGCTCTATTTACAATAGCCAGGACATGGAAGTGACCTAAATGTCCATCGACAGATGAATGGATAAAGAAGATGTGGCACATATATACAATGGAATATTACTCAGCCATAAAAAGAAAGGGAACTGAGTTATTTGTAGTGAGATGGATGGACCTAGAGTCTGTCATACAGAGTGAAGTAAGTCAGAAAGAGAAAAACAAATACTGTAAGCTAACACATATATATGGAATCTAAAAAAAAAAAAAAAAGGTTATGAAGAATCTAGGGGCAGGACGGGAATCAAGACGCAGACCTACTAGAGAATGGACTTGAGGACACGGGGAGGGGGAAGGGTAAGCTGGGACAAAGTGAGAGAGTGGCATGGACTTATATATACTACCAAATGTAAAATAGATAGCTAGTGGGAAGCAGCCGCATAGCACAGGGAGATCAGCTCGGTGCTTTGTGACCACCTAGAGGGGTGGGATAGGCAGGGTGGGAGGGAGACGCAAGAGGGAGGAGATATGGGGATATATGTATATGTATAGCTGATTCACTGGGTTATAAAGCAGAAACTAACACACCACTGTAAAGCAATTATACTCCAATAAAGATGTTAAAAAAAAAAAAGACAACAGAATGATATATTTAAAGTGCTAAAGAAAAAAATTGTCAACCTAGAATTCTTTTTCCAGAGAAAACATCCTATAAAATGAAGATGAAATATAGACATTTCCAGACAAAGGCAGAAGAATTCATCACCAGCAGACCTACAAGGTATGTTAATGCTTTCAGGCCAAAGGGAAATGGCACCAGATGGAAATATGAATCTACATGAAGAAATGAAGAACTCCAGAAATGTTAAATACCTTTTCTTAAAAGTATTTTAGAAAATACAAAGTCTTGTTTTCATTACAAGAAAAACAGCTGACTGTTTAAAGCAAAAGTATTAACAATTTATTACAGTTTATAACATTTGGAAAAGCAAAAAAAAAAAAAGAAATAGAGAAATGTTTGGTAACAGTATCATGAAGAATGGGAAGGGGTAATTAGAACTATACTGTTGTTACGTTCTTATATGTTAAGTGGTGTAACATTAATTCCAAGTAGACTGTGATAAGTAGAGATATTAGCAAGCCAAACTCAGTAGTGTACACAAAAGACACTATACCAAAACTAAATTGGGTTTAATCCTAGAAAAGTGAGGTTGTTTTATAATTAAAAGTGGAATAATTCACTCTATGCAAATTAAAGGAGAAAAAAATAATCATAATGTTTTTCCTATTCTAGAATTGTCCTTTTCCATCCTGACAAGCTAACTGTGCAACTTTTAACCAGGCCACGTAGAGATGCTTAAGTTTGACAAAAGATGGCAGATATATTGCACACATGCCATGTTTCTGTTTTCTGCACCCATGGCAGACATCACTAAGTGATCATGCCTCGCATTCTCTTCTGCTGAGCCTCTCTTGGGTCTCAAATTTTTTCTCAATACAGATTATTAGTTATCAACTGACTGGCAATAATACCTAAGATAAAGTCCGTTTACGATCTCTGGTTTGGACCAGAAGAATGAAATGTGGAATGGAGTTTTATCAGAACTCTGGGATCACTAAGGATGATAGGTTAGAAGACTAATCTTATTATTATAAATAATAACAGTAATGATTATGATGACAGTAATAATGAATCAATGCTATCAACTGCCTATCTCCAGATTTCTTATATAAGAAAAATTAGTAGCAATCTGGTTTTGGATATTTGCCATTGAAAGCATTCTTGATACACGTTTGATGCCTAAATTGAAATGTGAAAGATGGGTGAGAGCAGACAAAATTTTGCAGGTAGAGGCACGTTGTGATCAAGACAAGACAGAGATTAGAACTTTGGTAGAAGAGCAAGTGGTTGAGGCATGAGGAACAGGAAAAAATGTAGGAGATGAGAATGTTCAGATCGTAATGAGCTTTAGAAATCTGTGTTATGAAGTACAAACTTTATCCTGGGTACAGTGTACAAATGGGAAGTCACTTAGGGGTTTTAAGTATGGAAACCAACATATCAGAACTGTGACTTAGAAAGATCATTCAGTTGTTGAAGAGAGCATGCTTTGGAGAGGAACCAGACTAGAGGCATGGAAATCAGTTAGGAAAATGTCATCATGATCCAGGTAAGAGAGATGTTGGTCTCTGGACCACAGCGGTAGCAATGAAGATGGAAGGAAGTTAACATATCCCCAATGTTAAGGGAATAGAATGGCAAAGATCTGGTGACTAATGCAAAAATTAGTATAAAGAGAGGGAAGAGCAAAGAATGATTCCCATTTCTAGTTTACCTGGGTGGATGATGGGGTCCATCCGATGGGACAGAGGAGGAGAGTTTGGGGGACAGGGAGAAAAATATAAGAGATAATTTCCATTTTTGGACAAACTTGAACAGTCTCTTCCAGAGCTGAGTTCATCTTAAGGAACGGATGAAGGGCTCTTTCTTGAGGTACTACAACTGTGACTCCACCGTCTGACCAACAACAGAACAATGTGTGTGTGTGTGTGTGCGCACGCGCACGCCTTTTTGGGAATGGGATGTATAGATAGGGGAAGACAGACTAGGTAGAAAGAGTGGGGGTTTTTTTGATTTTTGTTTTCAGGCAAAGAATTTGCCTTCTAGATGTTGGTGGGTGGACCAAATCTGCGAATTAGCAATCGGTTCCACAGTGATATAACACATATGGAAGAGCAAAGATGATTCCCATGTAATGATGGTGTGCCCATATCAGGGACTGACAAAGGAAGTAGTAGCCAACTTGAAAAAGTGAGAAAGGCAGTGAACATTTTTTCAGGACCAATCAGTAGGCTTTATTCCACCACATTTGGGGTCCTGAACTGTGTTAGTGGAAGGTACCAGCATTGCTAAGAAGTAGATGACGAACTGTATCCAAACCGGACAGGAAACAGATGGCACACTGAGAAAAGTAACAAAGGTCAAGGAAGGGACTACAGAAGTATGAGCAGGGTTAAGGCAACAACGAGGAATGGTGAAGCACAGGGACTATCAACAGTGGGGAGCTACAGGCCAGGGGAGGAGACGATGACTGGAACTCTGAGAAATGTGGAGCTGTAGGAGGGAGGCCACCCTGCAGCAGCAATGGCATTTGGTAGAGGAATGCAACCACTGCCAAACCAGAGCTCAGAAGGAATGGCTGAGGAGCAAACAGCCCTGTCCTTTCTCTCCTCTCGTCCTCTACTCCTGTCAGTGCCTCTCACGGGCTGAATCCAACTGGAAGCCAGAAGGCAAGGGAACCCAAATGTGTCATCCACAGAGGTCAGCTTGATGTGGCAAAGAGCAGCGTGGAGAAGAGAGTGGGTCTGCAGGGGCAAAGAAGAACATTCAGCAGAGGAACTTCCTTCTTGAGGGAAAAGGGTGGGGGTGGGGGGCCTCTAAAGTGAGGACTGTGAATCAGAATTAGAAACTCAAATGAAATAACCGGCAAGTTCTAACCAAGGAAAAAAGGTAAAAAGTAACTAGACTTATCTTGGAAAAAAAATAATTGAAGCCCAGGGTGGGGTGGGGGGAAGAGGGGAACCTGACAACTGGATGTGGAAACACTGTACATTCTCCTTTGAAAATGAGAAAGAGTGAGAAAGCTGTACAGAATGCCTGGCAAAGCAGAGAACCAAATCTAGAGCTAAGAATCTGTGATTTAACAGTATACAAATACACATACCCTGCAATTTCTAGTTGTAAGTGAAAACTTCTGGAAGATTTTTGATTCTGAGGAAGAAGCCTTGTTCAAAAAGGAAGATTTTAAATGTGTATGTGTGAGGGTGGGATGATTTCCAGAATTTGCTTCTGGATAGTTCAAGGCTTTTCCTAATTACAGGCCACCTATCAGGACTGAGGACTACAGAGCTAATGGAATGCAAAATGCTCCAGCAGCCAAGTTATATAAACAATTAGAAAAAATTGACAGTTTGCAGTTCAAGTTTGTTTTATCTCTTTTAAATAAAAGCAAGAGGAGGGAAACTCCCCAAAGAATTCTTGGAACACAAATGAGGCCCAGGTCATGTGCTATAATCTCTCTACCTCAGCAAGAAGACAAACTATTGGGTTGGCTACAGATCATTAGGGCAGATAAAGAGGGCCAGTTGTCTCAACATGTAGCTAATAAGAAGTCTGTGGGAATGGATGATTTGGGAACTGGCTACCTTTAAAGAATTCTTCTGCCCGCGGGTGAAATGACTAAGTGGGACTTCTGTTCCCGTATGAGGAAATTTTGAAGGATCCTCATTTTATCCAGTGGGCAAGTCCTGTTGATTGCAGAAAAGCCACAGTGGAGAAGGGTGCTCAATTAAAGTGATAATAACATTAACACTGCAAGGTGTAAAGAGAACTGATTTCTTATACTTTTATTCAAAATGTTCAAAATTCGTATTCCTTAATGATTAAAAAAAGTGGTATCAGGGACTTTCCTGACGGTCCAGTGGTTGAGACTTCGCCTTCCAATGCAGGGGGTGCGGGTTTGATCCCTGGTTGGGGACTAGGATTCCACATGCCTCGGGGCCAAGAAACCAAAAACATAAAAGCAAGGGCAATATTGTGACGAATTCAATAAAGACTTTAAAAAATGAGGACTTCCCTGGTGGCACTGTGGTTAAGAATCCGCCTGCCAAAGAAGGGGACACAGGTTCGATCCCTGGTCGGGGAAGATCCCACATGCCACGGGGCAACTAAGCCCATGTGCCACAACTACTGAGCCTGCACTCTAGAGCCCATGAGCCACAACTTCTGAGCCCACGTGCCACAACTACTGAGCCCGCACACCTAGAGCCTGTGCTCCGCAACAAGAGAAGCCACTGCAATGAGAAGCCCGCGCACAACGAAGAGTAGCCCCCGCTCGCCGCAACTAGAGAAAGCCCGCGCACAGCAACGAAGACCCAACGCAGCCAAAAATAAATAAATAAATTTATATTTTTTAAAAAAGACTTTAAAAAATGGCCCACATTAAAAAAATCTTTTAAAAAAAGTGATATCAGAAATGGGGAAATCATAGTATAAAGTTGGAGAATATAAACTGCGTTGCATTAGTATAACTAATTCCATAATTATTCCATAGTTTTATTCCTTAGGCATTTTTGGTGATTTTGAAGAAACAGTTACTGAACACTTACTATGTAACACACACTTTATATTCATTATATCATTTAATCCTTACAACCACCTTCCTGGGCAGGTATTTTACAAAAGTGGAAACTGAGTCTGAGAGGTTAAATGACTCATTCATAGTCACACAGCTGGTAAGTGGCAGTAGATTCATGCCTAGTCTTACAGCAAAACTAATGCTTTTTCTACTATACAATTCTGCTTCTCTGTCCTTACGGAAGTTTTGTTGTAATAGTTTTTTTTTTAATTTTAGAAGTGACTATGTACTTGTGCTCCAGTTACCATGGAACAGTATGTTAGAAAAGTAGACATGGAGTATTCATTTACAAGAACAATTAGAATATCTGTGAGAATCCCTTTCGACACTAATCTTTAACTGCTTAGTTATTTTTATTATTATTATTATTAACATGGCTGTGCCACGTGGCTTGCGGGATCTTACTTCCCTGACCAGGGATTGAACCCAGGCCACGGTAGTGAAAGCACTGAGTCTTAACCACTGGACCACCAGGGAATTCCGCTTATTTTTTAAAACAGCAAATCCTTCATGTGTGTGGACCTTATAGGAATTAAGCCTCCTAGAAGGAATGTTAGTCCAATTCCCTGCAAGAAGAATGTCAGTAATCCTGGAAGACTCACTGCAGCTGGAAAGGGAGTTTTCAAATGGGAAATGCGGAAGACAAGAGCAGAGAGAGAACTGTCAAGAACTATGTGACAAAAGGCAGAGTAGCAATGGGACCAGAGTGGGCAAACAAGCAGTAGTGACTCTCAAACAGATGAGGCTAGGTTTTACTACATTACCTGGGCTTTGTGAAGAAGTCCCAGAGCTGGAGTTTTAAAATGCCTCAAAGTCAACGTTTTCCCCTTGCATTTTTTCTGTGTTAAGAAAAAAAAGGTTTCTTTTCAGACAAAAGGGATTCCTCCTAGGATGCCCAACCTAGGGGATGGTTCTGTGTGTCTTTTTGAGATTATGCTAATAAGTGTGCCTAGTGCCAAGGAGGATCTCGGGATACTCCAGGATCCCAGTACTGACATTTCTTGAAGAATTTGTCCTTATGCTCTGTGATGACCTAGAATTTTATGGTCTGTTAAGCAGAGTACTGATGTATATGGATACAATATGCTTGCAGGTAAAGTGCATCTGACAATTCGAGAAGTAGGAGGGTGCTCATAACACGGTATAAGTTTGAACAATACTGAAATTATACAATGAGGAAATTGAGGGTTGAAGTGATGTCAGAGCAGGGCGGGCATTTCATATAGTGTACTGAACATTACTTCTTGTGTCAAAGGGAAAAAATTCAAAAATTGGCCTAGGCCTGCAAGATCATTCTGGTATACTGGGGAAGAAGGCAGATGATATAGCCAGGTCAAAAATGTGCCATCAGGCCATTCTACTGTGCTGCCAGATGTTACATGCACAGTCGACCCTTCCAGTGGCTTTCGCACCACTGAGCTAAGCAGATTCATAAAGCTTAATCCAGAGATTTTCTAATCTAAAGCACACACGACTAGGAATCACCACACACCAGGAATCAAGTTGCCCTTCAATCTAGACAACTGGATTTCTTTGGATAAGTGTCTTCATGAAGAAAAACTCTAGAAGTAGTACAGACAGCAGAACTAGTACTTTATGATCTACTAAGAATTCAGAAGATTGTATTTAGCATGACTTTACATTAGTGGATAGCAAAGAGCCAATCAATGCTTATCGAATAAAAGACTTAGTAAAGTTTGTCAATTGTGGAGTTCCTAACTTGGAGCACTTGCATTGTCTTTTGTTAGCATCTCTAGGTGAGGGAAAAAAATGAAATTATTGGTGTCAACTTTTATATTCCTTTTGACAAATTCTTCTTGATTGTAAAATTTTGTATTATATAGGAAAAGGAAGCTTAACAATTCTGGGGCTGATAGAAGGAAGGACAAACTTCATATTATCAATTAAGCTGAGACATTTATTGAGTAACTTCTATGTGCCAGGTTCCTTAAAGAAACAGGTCCTGCCCTATGGGAGAGCTCACAAGTGTATGAAGGAAACAAAGTAAACAGGTATTTTCAATCTAATGGGGTTAGATCCTGTTTTCATATAGCTTAAGGCAAACCCCCTAATCATTTCAGATTTTCTCAGGTAAAACATTCTAAAATTAGCAATACTTTCAACTGCCTGCATGCTTTGGTAATTATGCGAGGTTCCCATGACACAGGCTCTAGAACCCAGTTTTAAGGACAGAAACACCTTCTCAATCTACGAAGAGTTGAGCACTCTCTGTGACAGATGACTCTCCATAAACTCACAATTAATTGATATATAATATGAGCATTATAATGGGAATTACAATGGGAAAGTAAGCTAGTTGGAGGACTGTGGTAACTTGGCTGCACAGAAAGGACATACACTCATGGTTAGTACCAGATAAGGACAGAGTAAGAAACTAGTAAGCACAGAAATGAATATACTTACCGAGTTTACCAAAAACATAATAAAGACCTGGACAATTTCAAAGGCTATCATAGCATAGTAAGTTGTTGTTCTCTAACCATGAGACAAAAATGCCATCTCAAGATCTGGAGTTAAAAACCCAGAATGAATGGACTTTTTTTTTTTTTTTTAAGGCTTTTGTTATTTTTCCAGATTCCACACACCCTCATTTGTTACTGTAAAATAAAAACTTTTGCTTTAGTTTACAAAAAACTCAGGCTCATTGCAGAAAACGTAGAAAATATAAGGGTCAAAAAGCTAGACCAGGGCTTCCCTGGTGGCGCAGTGGTTGAGAATCTGCCTGCCAATGCAGGGGACACGGGTTCGGGCCCTGGTCTGGGAAGATCCCACATGCCGCAGAGCAACTGGGCCCGTGAGCCACAGCTGCTGAGCCTGCGCGTCTGGAGCCTGTGCTCCACAACGAGAGAGGCCGCGATAGTGAGAGGCCCGCGCACCGCGATGAAGAGTGGCCCCCGCTTGCCGCAACTGGAGAGACCCCTCCCACAGAAACGAAGACCCAACACAGCCAAAACAAAAAAATAAATAAATAGCGTTCCCCTTAAAAAAAAAAAAAAAAAGCTAGACCACCCATAATTATCACATAAGGCTAACTTCTTGAACATTTTGGCATTATTCCTGTGAGGCCAGACCATTTCCTATGTATTACTACTATGTGTTTTGTGTCATGTTTTATATATTGATTTTTAGTTTCAAGTGGGACTTTCCAGACCTTGTCCCAGGTCCTAGGAATGTACTCTACTTGGACCTTGCTGGTATCTCACAAAGACTGACTACTCAGACCAGCAGTTCTCCAACTTTAGTGTGCGTAACAATCACTTGGAGGCCATGTCAGAACAGGCTGCTGCGCCCCACCCAGTTTCTGATTCAGTAAGTCTGGGTGGGATCTGAAACTTGCATTTCTATTGAGTTCCCAGGTGATGCAAATGCTGATGCTTCTGGTCTGGGATCATACTTTGAGAATCACAGAAAACTGAAAAACAGAGAGACTAGCTGTTTAAACATTGGTGTGGCTTGTATTCTCAAAAATACTTAGTGTCACTATTTAAGTAGAATTTTTTCTCTTAAGTTGATTTCATTCAGGAAATAAGTGTAATAGGTCAGTTCACTGAAGTCCAAAATCTATTCATATTTAATAGAAATTGGTGTGCTTTGGCTAGGAGGACATTCTGAGTGTTTTTGACCACAGCCATTCCACATTCCATAGTGAATTCTGAGCATATAAAGGCCCTCGGTTGGCCCCCAATTGCCTCCCCAGCCTCATCTTCCCTTAGTCATCCTCCCCTTTGGCACCAAAATATTTCCTCATGGCTCCCCACACTTCCCTTTACACATGCCCTTCTCTGTACCTGGAACGCTTCCCTTTCCCACCATTCTTCCAATCAGACTTAAAACCACAATTCAAATATTGTATGTCTGTATGAGCTCTTCCCTGAAACACTAAGCACTAATCACTCCTTTGTGCTTTTAGTATTTTGTTCTTTTCTTTATATGTTATATTAAAACTATGTTTACTTACCTATGTTAAGTCATACAACCCTAAAGGGTAGGTAGTGTGTCATACTCCGATCTGAACCACTGACAAGTTTAGAGTGTGTTGAGTGATACAGACAGATAAACAGCTAATTGCAATATATAAAACATAGTGCCTAACCCAACAGCATATAAGAGAACCTCCCTAAATGGTCCAGAAGCACGTGTTCCTATAGTGAAAGACAGTATAGCGTGATGGACAAGTGTAGCAGGCTTTTGAGCTGGACTTACCTGAGTTCAAACCTTGGCTCTGCCACTAGCAGTGTAACATGGATAAATTACTAATGTTACACACCTTCGTTACCACACCTATAAAACATGGGTAACAGAGGTGCCCTTCTCAAAGGGTTGCTGTAAGGCACAAATGGGTTAATACATGTAAAATGCTTAGAGTAGTGCCTGGCACATAGTGAGTGCTCAACAAGTGTTCACTAATGTTATTTCTACAGTGTAAAAGGTGCGAGCTGGTTTTCCTCTCAACAACCAGAAATCAACAACCCAGTTCGGAAAAATGACAAACCTGTGAAAGATGTAACATAAAGCAGAGAAGTAGGTATTATATGTCAAAAAATTAAGTACTGATGAAATAAATATATATTCTCCTGGGATGACTATTTTAAAAAAAAATCCATTCATCTGTATGTTTAGGTTCAGGTGTGTTTGTTAAAAAATAAAACAAAAAAAGCAGCTCTAATACTAGGTAGAGTCATATGAGATTATCTTTGTAGTTCAAAGACCATCAAGTCTTAGCATTTTTACGTGTTTCAACCTAACACTTTCTAGTTACACTTTGCTCTCAAAAACTGAAGATAAGCTTTCCACAGATATATGTGAGAGAGAAAGAAAGAGAAAGAGAAAGAGAATTAGGTTTTCTGTATAACAGCAGAAAATAAAGGAATTCTGCCTCCAAAGCATCTTTGGAGGACACCTAATTCAACCCCATAAAAAAACAAAGTCAAATGTCTAGGAGAGAATCTCAAAGTAAATATTTTGAAGAGAATAATGAGGTATGCTTATATATTTTAATGAATTCAGAAAAATCTCCACCGCCTCTCTTCATCTTTTTTTAAAATTTCTTGGCCGCACCACGCAGCATGTGGGATCTTAGTTCCCTGACCAGGGATCGAACCCACACCCCCTGCATCCCTGCATTGGAAGTGCGGAGTCTTAACCACTGGACTGCCAGGGAAGTCCCTTCCTCTCTTCATCTTGTATAAAAGTATAGGTATTGTATGTGATCTGTGACAAAGGAAGGGAGGGAGGGAAAGAAAGGGAGAAAGAAAAGAAAGAAAATGACAATTATAGCCTTATTTGCCCACCATAAAGATATTAAACTCATATTTATCACTTTACATTTTTCTATATAAATGTATTTTTATAGCAATCAACTTGCAAAGGAGCACGTCAAACTTAATGTTACTCAAATTTTTCTTTAATAAAGAAAAATCAAAGGAATAATTTAACAAATATGCTCAAATGACAAAGATGATTTGTTTAGGAATCTTAAGGGTAGCAGAGATGTACGCTAAGAGAGTACCATAATAAAAAAAAAAAGGCATTCATTCATTCTATGACTTGAAAATGTCTCAAGATAAAAATACTAATTCAATAAGAAAATATTTCATATTTCTTTTATCACAGAGACTGTAAATTTAATTAACTCATTTCTATATCAAGTTATGTAGTATACCTTCCTTTCTCTAGCTTCTCATGCAAAAGATTAGGGAGTTTTTCTCAAAATAGAGCAAGTCAGTGCTAATATTTTCAAGTCACAGCTTGGAGTCAGCCTAGAAGAGCTTGGCTAGGAAGGACATTTATATTCACCTGTACCCCAGCCTGATATCAGCTCTCTCCTTTTTTGGTTACCCTCTATTACTAATGAATGATTCCTTATACTTACTCAATAGACAAATTACAACAAATGTATTTATAAATTAATATAATATCATTCAATGTGGAGGAGAGGAGCTGGAGCCTAATGACACCCTGGCACTGTTTTTAGAAAAACCACCTCATTCCAGCTAATAAATAAAAATAATACTTTAACAAAAAGTATTCATCCTGCCTATATGCTTCCCCTAAAATGCTGTGTAAGAGACTTAGAATTCAATAAAATTAGGATATAAAAAGTAATGAGTACACCTTTAAAAAGGTAAGAAGTATAAATGAGAACTGTTTCCTGTAATCCTAACCACATTACCTCGTGAGTAATTTTCAGGACAATTATTGTAAAAATACAATAAATACTATAATGGAAATATAGGGATTCATTTATTACTTTTTGGTTTACAAACAAAGGCACCCAATAATGCTTCTATTTATTTCTTATAAAAGACTATCGATTTACATTTAAAACAAAAAGCAAAAAACCCTGAAACAGTTCCTACAGACAAGCACAAAAAAGGGAGAGATTTTTCCTCCCTGCTTCCAAGCTTTATTACGCAGATTCAGAAAATATTTATTTTATACCACCCTTAAGTCAAAGACTGTATTGCCATGCTTCTCTGTGTTGAGTTTTTGAACATATTAATGTTGCCAAGTCAAGTTTAAATATAGTTATAATGACTTCACGACTGACAAATGCATATGCCAGAATTATAAGAATCAAGGGTGAATAGGGGAAAAAAGCCCAATGTTTAAAAAACAGCTTTATCAAATGAGTTAAATGAAATATTAGATTTATTTAACAGGCTACCCTGTTAAAATCTGAGTTTGTGTGTAAAACACAATCAGAAAGAACTAAAAACCATGTCTAGCAAATGACATAAATACAAATGATTTCCAAAATCTTTGTTTGAGTTAAGCTTAAAGTCAAGTTGGTGAGGATTAACAACCTATATACTTTTTAAACTAATTTTAGAACTTTTAAGTTCCAGAATGACATATTAATTTATTCATTAGCTTTCTTTTGACAAAAGAATTCTAAACACACAAAATTAATGCAGTGGCCTCAGCACCCTCCCAGTTATCATTTCTTTAAGTTAGATTACAGGAACAATGACAGAGTTCAGAGACATATACCTTCCATGTACTTCACACGCCTGCTGAAGTTGTACCTGATTCTTTTGCAAGACACAAAGGCAATTCATCTGATTCTAAGTATATGCAGCAGATGTGTAAAAATCATACAAATGTTAGCATGTTTTCAACACATTATGGAAATGTATTTGGAGAGATGGAGTACTCAATGTATAGGACATCTATAGTTAACTTTGTGGGCCACTTCAAATCAAAGGCATCATCATTTATTCCATTTTTAGACACTGCCATGGTCTCTCACACCTTACACAAGGTATGGTCCTAGACCAGAGACTTTAGTATCATTGCAAAGAATACATATGTATTTATATTTATATACATATTTCTTTTAAAATAATGTTTTAAAAGGTTTACTACAGAAAATCTGGCTTCAACATGGAAGCATTTTCCTTTTCAAGATTATACACCTGCATGGAAGAAGGTGGTTTCCTTTACATTTAGTTTTTTCACAATAACAAAATAAACTTCTTATACATTGCATTTAAATTGATGAAGAAAATTAAGATGTAAAGTTCTATGTAACTTTTTCTATTGTGAACTGACTTCATTAAACATATTCAAGATACATTGTTAATGATTTAAATATAGTACAACTTGATCAGCTAAATTAGAACATGTTATGCTGATATGTTAAAGCAAATGTGTTATAACAGTAAGGAGAGTTACCTACTATTAAGATTTAAAGGGAATTATAATGTATCATTAAAATATACATCGATTTTCTTGCTATTACTTGTTTCTATAATGAATTCCTTTCTAAAAGCTAAAACCACATGCAGAAAAAAATAAATGATATTTTTAAACTCATTCAACAGTTTGCTACTTTATGTGGTATGTAAATAAAGTTCTTTAATTTTATACACATTATTTTATGTATTATTTAGCTTTTCTGGAAGAAATTCAGCTCTCAAGGTCAAAAATTAGTATGTGTTTACACACATATGAGAACATTTTCTTAATGCTACGACTACCTGCAAATGCATTCCTCCATAGTAATGTACTTTTAGTTTTCATTGGAAAGACAGTATAAACCTTTTAAAGTCCTATTAATAAAATTTATAAAGGGCAGAGAGCACAAGTATGGTGAATTCCTCCCTGCACCCACACCTGCTTGTCAAAGTCTCAAGTAATCATCCAGCTTCAAAATATGAACAAAATGTCACAGAACTGATTTTCATTTGGTCATAATGTGGTCAAGAAAAATGTATTCCTATTCTTTTTGATACTAACGGTCTTACTGAATTTTCATTTTCCTTCTAAAAACACATAGCATATGTTGACATGGATTCTCAAACTCATTTAGATCCAGTAGGGCCTCTATAATAATATATAGCCTTCTGATTATGAAAGCAACTGACTGCTTATAGAAAAATGATATGCATCAGACCTCTAATCAGAGAAAGAAAAAAAAGAACGTGTCTCTCATGTCTGAGACCACTCAATAACTTACAGGATGAGGTGAAAATAGTTTGGCTGTAATTTTAACAAAACTAAAACCCACTTGAACTGATGAAAAAAATCAAACACTAAAGAATCAAATATCTACCACTTAGCTAGCATTCCTGTCCAAATAAATGCTTTCCACTGCACTAAATATTATAATTAGAAAATCACTGTATGTTAAGGCATATTTTAATTAATATGTTCCAGAATTGCACAGTTATACTGGTCAGTGTTCCTATTTCCCCACTCCTACCCTCACCCAACCCCTTTTCCCCAGGGAACAAAATGTTAAGTCATGGTTTTGGTGGCTATTATAGATTTGAGTTGGCATACCACAGTGTGTTCACTAGGTTTTTATGAGCATACGTTAAAATGTTACATAAAATGTACCATAATTTACTCCACACTCTGAGTTAAGATGGTTTAATGTCTTGACAAAAGGTGAAATGACTTAAGTACATTTTACATTTTGTGCATTTAGACCACCATATGCACAGATGTTCTAATGCTAAATTCTTGTCTTCAGTATCTCATAGTGCTGGATGCTCGGAAGTAAGACAGAAACTTGTAACACAGACTAACCACAAAGTACCAGATGTTTCTTGCCATTTGTGATCTTGCGATAAAAATGCGCCAAATCAGGATCACGAGGATAGTATTGAAACCGTAACGTATGTTCCTCAACCTGAAAAGCAAATCAAGAAATGTACTGGATACTATTTTCTAGAATAGAATATTGTTGGACAGCAGATAATTCATGCTCAGTTTTAATCTAATCAAAGTTCAAATCCATACTAAGCTGCAACTTATTTAAAAACTAACTAGAAGGGACTTCCCTGGTGGTACAGTGGTTAAGAATCCACCTGCCAATGCAGGGGACATGGGTTCGAGCCCTGGTCCGGGAAGATCCCACATGCCGCAGAGCAACTAAGCCCATGTGCCACAACTACTGAGCCTGCGCTCTAGAGCCCGTGAGCCACAACTACTGAGCCTGTGTGCCACAACTACTGAAGCCCGTGTGCCTAGAGCCAGTGCTCCGCAGCAGGAGAAGCCACTGCAATGAGAAGCCTGCGCACCGCAATGAAGAGTAGCCCCCGCTCTCCCCAACTAGAGGAAGCCCGCTCGCAGCAACTAAGAACCAACGCAGCCAAAAGTAAATAAATAAATCTATTAAAAAAAAAAAAGCAAACTAACTAGAAGTCCTTAAATTAGAAAGTTAGCAAACATCAAACAAACCTGACTGTGCACATTCTGGACAAGAGTCCATCAAACAATGCATTACCTCTATTAACAATGAATAACACAAAGTTTTTTTATAACAGTACATTTGGGATGCAAATTTATTTATTTAACAAGTATTATTTAGCATCCTTCTGTATGCCCTATACTGTGCTAGTCAGCAAGTACATTAGTAGGTAAAATAGACATATCTCTTGCACTTCGGAGCTTCCTATCTAATCTAAAAAGGTAGATTCATCATATACATCATCCTACAGACAAAATAAACATTTTTTGGACATCTTTAGCTGCTTACAAGTTGTCAGACAAGTGAATTTACTCCTTCAGTCCCAGGATCAAAAGCCAACTGGACAAGTCCTCATTCGTGAATGAAACATGGCACTTGCTCTATATAGGAAGACCCTCCTATTCTCAAAGAGCAACATGCACATTATCTTGCTCATGTTTCAAAACATTTTTGATGTTTTTTAATGGTGTTAGAAAGGAATATAAATCCTTTAGATATGCAATACTGTTACATAAATTCCATTAACTTCAACAGGCAGTTAAAGATATAGGACTACAGCTGATCCTTGAACAACGTGGGGGTTAGGGCATTGACCCTCCAACAATCCAAGTATAACTTCACAGTCAGCCCTTCTTACCCGTGTTTCTGCATCAGTGAATTGAACCAACTTCACATTGTGTAGTAATATAGTATGTATTTATAGAAAAAAATCTACATGTATCAATAAATGGACCCACGCAGTTCAAACCCATGTTGTTCAAGGGTTAACCGTACAACACACGAACAACGGGTGTAGACAAAAGAGCTTTGAATTAGGAGTCAAAGATCAGTATTCTAGTTTGCCCTGCCACTTAATACAATATGACCTTGTCAAACACAGCTTTCCTAAGTCTGCGTTTCCTCATCTATACAACTAGCTGCCCTATAAATTCTCAAAGAGTTGAAAGCACAAGAATAATAATGTGAAACTTTTGAAAACTGTTATAAAACTTGTATTAAAAAATTACTATGAATAAAAGAGATTACTTTTAAAACTAACTGCATCTCTGAATAATGGATTAATAGTAATTTTTCCTTTTCTATTTTCTGAGTTTTTTTTTTTAACAATTAGTATGTATTACTTTTACAAGAGACTAAGGGAATAATTACAACTATTTTATAAACAAGGAAAAAAGTTCTATAGTGAATAATGTATTATTATACCTCTTTTCCTCTTCTAAAGATGTATTTAAATAGGGTAAAAGAAACTTTACATTACCTCCAGTTTAAAATATATTTTTATTTTCTCCTAATATCTTTACTTCTTCACTAGCAATAAGGGAAGATAAAAGTGATATTTAAAACTAAATTCCACCTGACTTTATTACTAATGGACAGTATAAGCTGATGAAAATAGTAAGGTTCAACAATCATAGGCTAAATTAATACTACCATAGTTACAGCCCAAAGGCAACCACTTTTCTTAAATATTGATACAATATATTATTAGCAGTATCTCAATTTATCAGCTTAGAAAAAATTGTAATATTTCATAAGGAAGACAAGATGAAATCAAACCCATATAAAACGTACTTGTTCAGATGTTTTCTAGCTGCAGGGAGGCCAGACATTTCTTCATTCAATACATATTTCTTAGTTCCCATACAGTAGTTCTCTATATATTCTGCCCAATGTAACTGTCGTACATCAATATTAAAAGTCTACATAAACAAAAAAATTATTGGTTACTTTCTTAGATAATTTTTTTCACAACCAGTCAAAAATTCACACTTTTTCTAAAGGCTAATTCCACATGACATGATTACAAAACATTTACTGTATTAGTTTTTTAAATGTTACTGTTATGCACAAAAAAGTTCTTATTCCTATTTCATATCGTCCATTAAACAAAGAAACATTTGAGAAGATAATCTGAAAACTCATGTCAGCTTTTAAAGAGGAGTACATGAAGAAGAAAGAAGCCTGCACCATTAAAAATAAATAAACCGACAAAATCCCATTGTCCAAATAGACCTAAGTATTCCTTTTATACATGTATCAATACACCTATTTCCAGTTTCCTTCTGTCTATACTATCTCTTCTTTTTGAACATCCTGCATACCACACAGATTAATTTTCCTAGAGAAATAGCATTGACATCAAGAGATAGAATATGTTACGAAAGCTGGCTTAGGAGTTTAGATAACTGTAAGTAGGCCATCTGATGAAAAGGGTAGATAAATCTGGAAAAGAAAGCCTTACAAAAATGCTATTTCATGACAAAATAAGAGGGCTATACACTGCTCAGTGCTCCTCCACACACAATCAGGTAATTTTTTTGGTGTAACAGATTATTCACAATTTAATTTACCATCATTTCTGAAAATAGCAAGTTCTAGACCAAAAATAAAAAAGCTACCATAAATAAATCATTAAAGTACCAGTGCATTGAAATGGAGACTTGACTTAAGATATGAGATATTATGAGAAGGTCATACATATGTGCAACTGGATTCCCATAGGAAGAGTGAAAAAGCATAGAACAGAAGCAGTATCTGAAAAGACAATGGCTGGAAATTTTCCAAAAATGGTGAGACACCAAGCCAAAGATTCAAAACACACATATACCACATATACACACACATATCTACGCATATCAGAGTAAAACTGCTGAAAGTCAAAGAAAAAATTTTTTTAAAAACCAGAGAAGGCACTGTGGATTACCTCCAAAGAAACATTAGTCTGACCAACTGACGTCTGAAAAGAAGCAATGGAAGCCCAAAGACTATGAGAAGATGTCTTCCAAGTGCTCAAAGAAAGCTGCTAACATAGAATTCTATACCAGTATAAATATCTTTGAAAAATAAAAATATTCCCAGAAGAATAAAAACTGATACAAGCTGACATCAATAGAAGACACACACTAGAGGAAGTATACTAATGGGTACTCTTTAGGCAGAATGAAAATGCTTCCAGATTGAAGTCTGGAATCATTAGAGGAGGATGGAGGATGGAGGAAGAAATAAGAGCAGTAAAAGGACAATTATGCCAGTAAATCTATATGAATACTAACTGACTAGACTATAATAGGAATGATTGTGAGGCACATAACATAAATATAGAATTAAAAAACAACATAGCAGATAGGTGTTACCCTTTGCATTATCCAAGAAAAGGTAGAAGTATCAACATTATATTAGACCTTGCTAAATTAAGAAAGGATACTGTAAAGCAGCCGCAAATTAGACTGGTTTTTCAACACCAAGAAAATAAGACAAATATAAAAAGAAAGTTGTCTTTAATGTGCTGAAATCATGTAACATAATCACAAACTGAGAATTCACTACCAACATACCTACTACTCAATCATATTCTTGTATTCTGGATATATTTCAAGCAGAAAAAAAATGACCCTAAAGAGAAGATCTGATAGCAAAGACACTAGTAAATATATAGTTAAATCTAAGTAAAACTGAACAAAATAATTTCTAATTATGAGGTTTAAGTAGAGAACTAAAGTAACATATAACCATGTAAGTTAATGAGGATGGTAATCAGAGCTAAAACATTTTATGGTCCTAAATATCATTAAGGAAGAGGCTATAGAAATTGCTCAATTTAGACTTTGTTAAGTATGCATATGTTCAAATATCTAAGGTAACCTTAAAAAGAAAATACAGAGTTTTAGTTTCAAATTAACAAAGAGCAAAATGTGGAATGGCAAAAAGTAAAAGAGTATACAAAAACAATTTCTGAGAGAAGGTTTTCCTTAAAACTTAAAGAAAACAGAGTGGGGGGAAAATGCATAAAGAAGTCAAAATTCTCTTTGAATCTGACATTAAAGAGAAAAAGAGAATCAACATGTCAATCATGCTTTGAAAATACCTCTGCTACTCTCATACTTACATTATAAATTCTAGGATAAAGCAACTTTATCACCACCAATTATGACTGAAGCTTTAATGGGAGACTATAAATAGATCAACTTTCTTATTGTATAATGGTTGGGGAAAATACTCAATTATTTCTCGGGTTGCTAATTAGCATACTCTAATTAGTATGCTACTTGTTTTCTAATATAAAACAGAAAATACTTGCCTTTTTATCTTCCGGGTTTAGTTGATTCATTAACATATTGACATTGTCAGTATTCCAAACCCAAGAATTACTTGTGAAATATTCAAGAAACACCATAGCTTTGTGAAGACGAGTTATTGTCTTCATCATCCTGTATTACAAGAAAAATTGAGATTCATAATTTGCATAGATAGGGAAAAATCTCATCACCACCCAGGGTACCAGTTTCTATTTTGAGACATTAACAATAAAATTGTAACACGTAATTCAATAAGTGTACCAAACCACCAGGAAATAAGAATATTTCTGCATCTTAGAAGAACATTTTATAAATCCAAAATGAATTTAATACAGCAGCAGTAAGTTTAAGCAGCAGTAATTGAATTTAAGCAGCAGTAAATGAATTTAATACTGCCTAAAGAGAGTTCTGCTGATATATGAAATTAATTTTCAAAGAAAATGCAATACTTCAAGGTCAAATTTTCTACATACAATACTAAGCAAATAAATGGATTCAATTAGTATTCCTTTCCTTTTTGTTCCTTAAGCCACATTTTAGTTCAGCTGCATTTTACTAAGATTATCTGTGAATTCATAACATACTGTTCCATTATAATCTCAACTCTTCAGCATCATGGAAGCAAAGTATACAGAAATATTCATTTGCCATTTAGTCAACTCTCTCTATATATTTTAAATAACTTTCTCTTGAACACTAACGGGTACCGTGATTGTCTGGACGTGCCATGAAATCAATGACTCATGTTGACAGCTTTCTGAAATAGATATTCAAGAGATTCACTCACCTTCCCAAGTCCCCAGTATCCATCCTTATGGAAATAAGGGAGTTCGATACTTTTTTTGTTTCTTTTTAGAAGGGTGAAGGGCTTTAATCTTTAAATTTGTCATTTTATATATCATGGCTCACTATAAGTCATTGATATCATAACACTAACCAGAAAAGCAACATCTATACAATAATAATTACCTATGCTAAGTAGAGAAACGGAAGAAAGAACTTTTTGAAACAAAACACACACCAAAAATTCCTAACCTCTGGTAAACAGAAAAATTACGTGTGAAGTAATGCTTAAAAAGAATTCTATTTATAGTCCCACAGTAAGGATTAGCATTATATGCAGTTTAGAAGTCCCAAAATTAGGGGCTTCAGAAACGGGGGAAATAGGAGAAAATTGGAACATTAGAAATGGGGGGGAAATCAAAACAGTAACATTAGCTAAGAAATTCTGATGACATATTCAATACATTTAGAAAGAAACCCTAAATCCAGAATACTGAAAGAAAATGAGGCAACATGGACTATGTTAAGAAAAACTGTACTTCATGCAAGGAAGCAATTCTGAAATAAAACCTCCATTAAACACAAAAAGAATTATTGAGCATCAAAGGCTAAATTTGGACAGGAATAGTTCAAATAGATAGAAAGCACTTGAAGGGGAAAAAAACAAGACATGCTGCTTTTAGAAAAGAGATTGGGCAATTTTTTTCTAAAAAAACAACAAAAAGATTTAACAGATTTGTAATTAATACCCACTATCACAGCCAGTATAGTACACTTGAATCACACATATACACATATTTGGTTAATGTGATTTTCCAACATACATCTTACTAAAAAGTTTTTCTTCCTAACTCCTTTTTCACTGACAGTTCTCACCTAGTCTTATTTTCAGATTCATTCAAGTGACAGAATTACCCTAAAACCAATCACTGATTCAGCCATAATTACAATAAAAAATTGGAGGGGGAGAAGGAAATTTGAAAGGTCATATATGTGTGAAGTTCACAGAATACTTATCAAGCAATAAAACTCTGGATTGAATACTATGGGGGATAAAAAGAAACTTAAAACTTTGCACCATCAATCTTTGGTTAAACATGCTGTAAGAGCAGATGCCTGGGACTACACTGCCATGTATGTTCTGAGTATTTATTCTTTATTACAGCAACCTGTAAAAAATAATCACAATCTTTTAGAGGAGGGCAAGATCTTAATGGTCATCTAGTCCAGGGTTTCTCAACCTCAGCACTATAGACATTTTAGGGCAGATAATTATTTGTGGTAGGGGGCTGTCCTGTGCACTGTAAGATGCTCGGCAGCATCCCTGGTCTCTACCCACTAGATGATAGTAGCACCCATCCCCCAGTTGTGGTAACTAAAAACATCTCCAAAAATTGTCCAATGTCCCTTGAGGGAGGCAAAATTGTCCTCTACTGAGAATCACAAAGATAAAAAATATCAGATTCAGAGAAGTTAAGCTGGAGAAAGTTAAGCTAAATAATCAAAAAAAAAACAAGACAATGGAAACATTTTTTTTAAATACCATTTTAAGAGTGATGAAATATCTACTACATTTCAAGAGCTAGAGTAAATAATTTATACTGCTTCTACATGTGGTAATATCATGCATCCTAGTCCCCAGTGACTATTAACCAGGAATCCATATGATGTGTATACTTTTTAAATTATGTCAAGATATATAGTAAGTCAGATTTTTATCTAGCTGGTACTCAGAATAATGTAAATGAGTAAACTGGACACCACGAATGACATGACTGACATTAGTTTAATGCAGAAGTAGGCATTATATTAAGGCCCCAATATAAGGTATAGAGGCCAGTACCTTGCTCAGTAAATATCTGAACAAATTAAATAATATAAATTACATATTTATATTTGTAAATATGTAATTTATATTATATATAAATATAAATGTAATATATTTATATTTAACATTTATAATATTGCCTAAATAAAAAACCTTTATGTCTCTTGTTGCTTTTACAGTATAGGCTCCCAAAGCATTCCTGCTTTGATACTTAGGAAGCCTTGTACAGGACAAACCTCAGGTAAGAAGATTCTTTATTTGATGTTTCCTATTTGTAGCAAATTTTAATTTCCAAAGGTGGCTGCAAATATTATCTCCCATCTTACATGTTCACCTTAATTATCGCCCCATTAAGAGGTGAACGTAACTTATACAAATAGAATGAGGTGGAAGTGACACTATGTGACTTCCGTGGGGAGGTAAGAAAAAGTGATGTAGCTTTCTGCCTTGCTCACTGGAATACTCACCCTTGAAGCCTTCAGAGGTCATGTATGCTGTCCAACTCTCCCTGAGGCTGCCAGGCTGTGAGGAAGCCCAAATTAGTCCATGTGTAGAGACCACATTGAGAGGCTCTGAGACTATATGAAGAGAGAAAGATGCCTGGCCACCCAGCTGCTCTGTACCCTTTCTCTCCTTTACCACTCCTACAGTGTACCTGCTCCAGCCCCTATGACTGCAACCACTTGAAAGATCCTGAGAAAAAACCACCCCAACAAAGGCTTCTAGAATTTCTGACCCACAGAAATCATGAGCAATAAATGAAATGATTACTGTTTTAAGATACTAAGTTTGATGTCAATTAGATCTCAATTTTTTAAGAAAAGAAAGACACTAAATTTGAAAGATTTGCTATGCAGCACAAATAATGGGAACAGATATCAGCACTGGGAGTGAGGGACTGCTATAATAAAAATCTGAAACATGCAGTACTGACTTTAGGATTAGGGGGCAGACAGAAACTGGAAGGCCCTTGAAACCACTGGTAAAACCTGGAAGGACCAAGAATGTTAGTGGAAAAAATAAAAGGGCTCTAAGGAAACTGTTGGTGAGAGTTTCAAGGTAAGTGAGGAAAATAATGTTGGAAGTTAAAAGAACAAAACTGTCACCTGTGGTCACATGGAAAATAGAAAATGTATCTAATAAACTCGATGATCTAGCTAAGATTTCCTCAAAGAGGACAAAGATGATCTTAAAAAATGAACTATCTGTTTGGGTGCAATTTGGAAGGAATGTAAAATTCCAGCCAGGAATTCTTTAAGAAACATCTTCTGGGGATAGATCAAATCCAGAATGTAAATATAAGATTCTTTGTTAGGACCTCAGAAAGATTTAAGGTAGTATACTTCATAGAACCTTTCAGACAAACAAAAGTTTCACTCTAGATGTTAAAGACATGTCTTACATAAGCACTATTGTTTAAGAGGCAGGATGTAAGAGTCTAAGGATCTAAGATCCAAGGGTGCTATCCCACAGCAACCTCATAAGGAACCCAAGATAGAGAAGGGTATGTCTCAAAAAGATATGTGGACTTTCATCTAATGGAGTGGATTGTTTTAAAATAGATACATGGGAAACCCACACAGTTTTAAAAGGAATCCTATGAGTTTACTCTTAAAAGGACAGAGACAGTACCAAATGAAAAGAGGCCTCTGGATCAAGGGCCAGCAAACCAGAGCTTAGGGGCCAAATCCATCTGTTTTGTAAATAAAGTCTGATTGGAACACAGTCATGCTTATTCATTTACATATTGCCTAAGGCTGAAGAATTGAGTAGTTACAAGGTGGAAGCTACATTTAACAGCAGAGTTAAGTAGTTACAACAGAATCCATATGGCTCACAAAGACTAAAATATTTACTATATGGCCCTTTACAGAAAGTTTGCCAATCCCTGCCCTGAAGATTCCCAACTTTTTACAGGCAGGAAGTAGGGTACGAAGGCTACTCAGTTGCAAACACAGGCCATTTTTTATGGGAAAAGAAGGATGACTCAGAGGGGAGAGCCAAAAGCCTCAGAAAACAACCAGAGAGTGCGAATGAGCCCTAACTAAGAAACCATCAAACGGGACCCTGCTGGAATGCAGAACTGTTATGGACCAGTGATTGCTGCGTGCCTCTCTTTTCCTCTCTTTCGAACAAGACTGTCTAAAGTATTTCCTATGCTTGTCTCACTATTATTATGTTGGGTGGACGGGCAGCAGGTAACCTGTCACTTTAGTTCACAGGTTTTCAGATTAATACTTGAGGAACTATACCTGAAAAAACACTCCTAAAGAGCTTCATCCACAATTTACCAGATTTCGCTGACCACACTGGCTTCAAGCTGATGTCAGAGACGTTTTGGGGGGAAAAGGCAAGAGTATTTTCCATGTGGGAGGAATATGAATTGTTTGCATCAGAGGCCTGACTATAGCAGACTGCACTTTCCAAAAATGGCTGCAACAATACCTTTCATCTCACCCGTTCATTTACAAGATGATCTTGACTATTCTCTATATCCCTTCTTCTTCAGTCTTGGAGGATCTGTGACTCGCCTGTGACTAAAAGAATGAGGTGGAAGTAGTGCTGCATGATTTCCTTAGGTAGGTCAGAAAATGCACATAGCTTCCACCTTGCCTGCTGAAGCACTTTTCCTTGAAGCCTTCAGTTGCCATGTACGTAGTCCAATTCCCCTAAGGTTACCACTGGTCCTTGCAAAAAGACTCTATGAAGAGATCCTGACACAATATGAAGAGACAGTGATACCAGCTGTTCCACTGCACGCCCCCCTTTCAGCTCCATCTGACCACAATCACATGAAAGACCTCTAAGACAAAGTTGCCCAGTGGATTCCTTCCTGAATTCCAGATCCTGAAAGAAATAAAATGACTACTGCTGTTTTAAGCCACTAAGTTTGAGATGATTTGTTATGTAGCAACATCTACTATAAATTATTTAATAAACTTTGGCTCTTCATTCATTTTTTAAGTTTACTAAGCCCCACTTTCTGTGTAAGGCACTGTGATGTATTTAACTTATTTTACTTTTTTGACCTAGTTTTGATTGTTCTGCTCTAATTTGCAACAACTTTATTAATATCAAGACGGCATCACTGCCATCACTCACAAATTTACATCTGCTTTTTAGCCACGAAAGAATGTTGCCAATGACAAATACTGCACTTTGCAGATCATTCTAGGAAAACTTGAAGATAGTTTTAATATATATTGGATCTTCTTTCCACTGAGTATTTCTTTACCTATTCTAAAGTTGTTCAATTCAACACCTCTCTTGTATTTCAATATTTAACATACAGGGTTAGAAACATAATGGACAACTGAATCCACAGAAAATTCCCTACATGTAACTCAGATCCTGATACACTATAACTGGAAGATACCTCACTTTTATTTTTTTGAGTTGATGGAAGTTCTGGAATCAGCATCTTCTTTACACATAAATACTCAAATCCTGAACTCTCTAATCAAAGGCTCCACTATAATGCCAATGTAGTTAAAAAAATAAATATTTTTATAGTACATTTCACTATAATTGTGGTAAAGACAGTAGGATTACTTTATTTAAGTTTGTGGGGTTTCAATAAAAAAGAAAAGAAAGAAAGGCCATAACAACTATAATAGAAAGTTTTCCATTTGTTAACTTTTGTTTTAAATTCTCAACCTGAAAAATTAGTCAGAAACGGTAATTACCATATTATAAGCTGAATAGGAAGCTGAGATAGCTCAAGCAGTTAATTTTCTAGAAGCATCCTAGGTTTTTTCATATAAAACTGCACAATCCACTTAAAGCAAAACATTTAACCCTTAATCTCCTATAAAACTCACCTCCAAATTTTTAATGGGGAGAGAAGGGCTCAATTTCAGCTTATAATAACAATGACAACCTTGACGCTGGACATTTCCTATATTATGGGAATCTGGAGGATCAATGGCCCAATAAGATGAGATCCACAGTTAGTCTCCCCAAATATCCTTAATTTCTAAGAAATGTCCTAGCATCCTGACTGTGATTGTGATTAATCAGGTTAGTAATTCTAAAGGTAAAGCTCATGCTAGCGACTTTTTGTCTCTCCAGCAAGCTTCCACCACCTTACCAATACATAGTGTATTTACTGCTATTCTTCTTACCACGGTTTCTGACCTGTCAACCTGAGTGCAAGATCGAGCAATAATGCAGGTACTGTATGTCTGACACCCTTCCAATAATGAAGCAATAAGTTGTTGGAATACAACTTAATATTGGGGCGCCTGAATACTTGGTTTAAAGGATTCATCTTGAAGGAATGATTTAGATAATATCCTGTAGGAAAAATAAGCGTCAAAGCATTTTGAATGTTATTTGTTATTCAGAAAAAATACCTGAAGTTAGACCTAGAATTCAGCACATGACAATAATTTATCATCCAAACTTTAGAACAGAGTGAATTATAACACTACCTTTGCTTTTCTGACAAATTCTTAAATTCAAGAGTCTTCTCATTCACAAAAGGCCATTAAGCCTTATCATAAGCATAAACAAATACAGAGTTAATATGCATTTTAGAGTAAGCATGGGTTGCTTAACAGTCAGAGGAACAGAAAAGACAGAGCTAGTCACCATTACCTTGGGCTTCTTCCAGTCATCCTGAGGTAGATATCATACAGGAATGCTGGGGCCTTATGGCTTACAGCAATCCAGTAATGATATAAAAGGTGATTGGAGGTTAGATTTACATTGGGCCGTCTGAAGGCCTGTTCGAGAGGATTCCTCTTGAAAGTGGAAATTACATGGTATTCTGAGGAAGAAAAGTTGTGTAACAGCTTTGATAATAACCATGTAATGAAGTTTTGAAAAAAAAAAAAAAAGAAAAACACATGTTTTTACAAAGCAAAATATTTTACCAAAGATGTAAGAGTTTGCTCATTTAAAAAACAAACTTTTCTATTTTCTATAGTAGCTAAGAGAATATGGGTATTAGACTGCTGAACTCAAATGGTTTTAGAACTGCCACTATTTATGAATTTTAATTAGATGAATGAATTTTTGCTAAAATTCACTCTTAAAAATCCTTTTAATGTTTTACCTATATCAGTTTACAATGTCACTTTCTATATTTCATCTCTCACGATAGCTTCTTTCTTTCTGTTCCTCTTTCCAGATTCTTATTACTGTACTTACTTAAAAAAGAAAAGGGAAATCATCATCCTTTGCTTGTGAATAAGTTGCTCAAATTAACATATATCAACAAGCTTAAAACAACCCCAAATTAACTTCTGTTGTAATTTATTTAGGTTATGAAATATCAAAATAATCTATTATCATGTATGTTAATACTTCAATGGAAATGTATACTGGAATATTCACTAAAATAAAGCTCAACTTGATTTTTGCTAAACTTCATAACACAATGAAAGACTACAAAAAACCTAACTCATTAAAGTGTTTCAAAATTCTTAAAAGAATACAAATAATTATCATAAAATTAAAAGCACCCTAGATTTTTTTTTCTTATATGCTCTAACAGTCAATCTTTCAATTGAAATAAAAATGCCATAAAAAACCCTAGGATGAAAGACAAAGATTTACTTTAAAATCAAATCGCTCCACAAGGGTAACAAAAATTGTTCAATTAGAGGTAAAATAAGACCTAGTACTAAATCAACACTGTAAATACATTTTACTTTAAATTTGAAAACATAAACCAACAACTTAAAAATGATTCAATTTAAGTAGGCCTTTAAGTTATACTATTCCCATTCTAAAACAAGTAACATAGCATACACACTACCTGCTGTGAATCTGTGAATTTAAACGGATTAATAAATGTAACAGAAAATATTCTGGCAACATGTATTCTACTTGCTAATTCCTTCAGTTATTACTCTTAGGACAACTAGCTATCTCCTACAATACACCAACTCTTGTAGTTGGAAGTGATACTGCCTGTGAACAGGGAACATCAGGATTGAGAGTACCCACGAGGGAGGAAAAAAGCATTATTTCCATACCACGAGTATTTATCGGCGTTGCTGCAGATGGCAGCAGAGAAATAGTAAGGGTCAGACAAGGGTGGGATGAGGAGGGAATATACAGCAGGATATTTTAAAATTTATGAAACATTATTAAGGACCAAAAGGCAGTACTAGCAGATATTCTAACATGGCAATTAAAATAAGAATAAATTGGTAACTGGTGGCTTTAATGCCTCATGGGTTATTTTACCGTAAAAACTCAGTGAACATTCTAAGTTCTTTAAAATTTATTCTAACATTCAAAAACACAGGTAAAATCATACCAACTTCACCCCAGTGGAAAGGATTAGTGCTGCCTGTTGTACAATTATACACCATGATGTTTCTTGGTCTGCAAAGACAAAGATCAAAGCAATGAAACATAAAAAGAGGCTAAACTTAACCAATCTAAATCTTATATGATACTTAAGTAGGAAGAAATGAGGATGATGGGTACCTTTTCTATAGTGAATATTTAAAATATTATCTTTAAAGGATTAATTTTTGTGTCTGAACAACTATTTACACTACCCTTTTCCCCTATCCTACCAAAAAATTATTTATAAAAAATAATATAGACTTCATATTTTCTTCTTTGTATTAGCAGGAGTGTCTGTTTTTCATGCGAGGAAAAAGAAAAACAAACAACCTCAGCTCTTCCTATCTCCTTCACATTTTCAGAGGCTCTAGCTGAAAAAAATTATGAATTGAGTTCCCTTTCGCCAGAAACAATATATTCATATAATCATATCCCTCCTTTTTAAGATATAAAATACTGACTTCAAAAATAAGGGCAGTTTATTACTTAGAAAAAGAGTTATTGAGAAGATTAGGTGTTTAGGTTTAGGTGTTACCTGTAAATGCTACTACTCCCTTTTAAAAGGAGGCCCATGAGTTGATTAAAGTGCTCTAGTGTGCATGTTTGATATATGTAAGCCATTCTCTGTGAATTTTAGCTCTTTATATATGCCAAGTTTATACCAAGTTCTAGTTTGGATTAAAAAAAAAATCATGTTTTGTGTTGTTTTTTTTTAAAATTTCTAATGACCTTGTCCATCCTGTGGGTAGTACACAAGAATTTACGTTAATTCTTAATAAATGCTGATGGAACCACTTCATCGCCTATTTAAACCAACTCTTGCAGTTGAAAGTGATAATGCCTATATAATATTGGTATGGGTTAATAAAACTGATAAATTGATAAAACTGATAAAACTGATAAAATTGATAAATATCAGTTATGAGGGATTATTTAACATTAGTTTTCCCATCTCAGTTACTATATATTTAACAAGCGACATTGTCATCTCATATACCTATTAACTCCGGAATACCAGGCTGCCGCAAGACTCATGTTGACAACTACATCTACAGGAACAAGATCTGCAAGGGCATTGTTGGAGGCACGCATTGTTCGAAGAATTCCTTTCCCTGCCTTTGTTGAAATTAAAAACAACACCTTAAGAAATATAAGCCAAAGCACATATACACAATATACAGATACACAGAAAACAGAAAAAAGTACAGAATAGTCAATAAAACAAAAGGCTTACTTACCGCAATAAAGAGACCACTTGGTCCATTAAAGTTATCAATCCATCCCTAATACCAAAAATTAAAAAAAAGGGAGGGAGCTTAGAAATATTATGAAACTAGAAATTTACCATTTGAAATCTATAACTCCACATATATACTTGGTAGTTTTCTTCTAAAAACTAAAAAACAGACTAGATTCAGGCCAGAATATTTCTCCCCATCTTAAATAGAAGCAGTCTTCCTCTGAGATTGCAAATGACTAAGTAAAATCGTTTTCAAAGGGCTACCTACTCTTCCATTAACTCTCTGCAAAGAGAATTTTTAAAAAAGGAGTTTATATCTGTCAAATATTTTAGCTAAATGGTGACTGTTTAAGTTTGATTTTGTGCTATTTACTAAGGCAGTAGCCTGAGATTGAGGGAAATGGTAAACCCTCCTCAAAATTACTGAATAAAACAGAAGAAAACAGAGTAATGCCAAAGCAACAGAAGAGATACTATCATTTACTACTATTACAGAGACCTAAGTTTTTCCTAAATCAATTTATCTCTTATGTTTTCTCTTATTTCAGGGATTCACAAATACCGTAATGCCTTGCTTTTCTACAGCAGATCACAGAAATCTCTTATCTTCCTTAGCTTGTAATCTATACAGGGAGGAGTCAACCTCTTGGAAGGCCTGCCTCTTTTTGGTACTAAAAAGCAAATGAAATAAAATAAGATCTGAATATTCTCATCTCTATTTCCTTCACCTCTGCAAGGGAAACTAATCTGCAAATAATTTTAAAAGCCAACAAATGTTGACATGTCAGAGTCCAATCCCTCATCAATCATGAAGAAAACTCATGGTCTCCTTTGACTCCAGACAACACCATAGCCTTCGATTTAATTTTCAATTAACATTTTAAAAATTGATCTGCATATCTATACGTACAGTATTACATTAGAAATAAAAGTACCAATAAGAGTGTCTCTTTCTACAAACGGAAACAACTTTGCCATAGTAAGCCACGTTCAGTAAACAAAACCTGCTCATAAAAAATTGCCAACTCTTTTTGTACAGAATTATGCCTTAAAATTCCCAATTCCAATTATTTACAAAGATTTCTAACAACTTACTGGAAAAGGTTCTTTCCAACTGGCACCAACAATTGATGGCCTTACAATCGCCACATTTAGCTTTGCTCCTTCTTGTTGTACAACATATTCTGCCAATGCTTTTGTGTATATGTATGTATTAGGTCTGTCTCCTATCAATTTTGGTGTGATATCATTTACTAGGCCATCATCCATCCACCTGGTAAACAAAGAAATTGCATGCAAAAATATTTTCGGCTGTTTTACTATAAAATGAAAAACCACTTTGCATATTTCAAACATATCTGTTGCTCTAACTCAAGTGATTTGACAACAACTTTTACTAAAAAAATGGAAATTAGCTTTACTTTCATTAAATATCAACCAGAACTCCATATCTCTTATATCCAGTTTCTTATATCCACAAAGGTCTGAAAACCAAGAGTTCTTTCATAAATCATATGGTAGGTAGCAAAAGTGAATCAGAACTGATTTACGGTCTTTTTTTTTAAAAAAAAAATCATTTAGTTGTCAGTATTCATATACTTCATATGTGTTTGATGAGGGGTGCTACCCCGAATACAGTTGAAGTTATTTCATATTACACAATACATAGATTATATTTCCTTTCTAAAGTCTAAATAAATTCCAAAAAACATCTGGCCCCAAGGGTCTCAGATTAGGAATTATAGATTTGTATATAATCACCATAACAGCATAACATGTAAATTATATACATTTTAAATGAACATACATTTACAATAAACATAAAAGGTCTAGTAATCTAAATATTTAAGGTGAAGCACTAAAACTTGTTATGCTCTCACTAGCAACACTAACAAATACTGGGGTAAATGATAAAAATAAATTGAACCACGCTATAAAAATTCAATTAGCAACCTACTATGAAGTCACAAAATTCTTCCAATTCTCTCAGTGTCTCTGAAGAAAAGTTCTACTATGATAATCTGTAAGAGGAGGGTGATACACTAGGTGATCTCTATAGTCTTTTCCAGTCTAAATTTCTAATTCCAATACATTATGTACTTGTTTTCAGATAGTTTTTCTTCCTATCTATAATACAATGCATACTTGTATGCATACTAAGTATTCTATCAGTGCAGAAATGATACCCATACTAACTGATAAGGATGCATAAAATGGAGACTATCAAGATAAACTTTCTTCTGTATGTGGAAGTACTTTTTGCGTGTACAAGGAAAAGAACACTAACAAAATTGAAGGGAGGTTGCTACTCAACTTAGGAAAAATTCCATAGTGGAGATGAACTTTGAAAAATGGAAGAGAGAGTTGCTATATTAAAAAAAAACAAAACTGGCTAAACCGAGGAAAGACTTAAGAGTCAGTAAGCCTCATCACCGGAGTGAGTTTACAGAGCCAATCTATGAGTTATCCTAAAATTATCTGTTGGCCAGTTGGTCAGATTTCTTTGTAAGCAAAGAAAGGAAATAATAGAACTAGAAGGTTATAGGCTCTTTCTCAGCAACTTCAATGTCTGTATATACAAACTGCTAATAAGAGAAAAAGTAAAAAGATTTATTAACTTCCACACCCAGCTTTTCCCAGAGATATTAAACACTTCTGCCTACTGACCTGAGGAAAATGAGGTAGATATTTGGGACCATCTAAGAAACGAATTAGAAAACAGAAACCAGGGAATTACCATAAGAATGTCTCAGTAAGCTCCCATACTTATTAGTTTTCTTACAAATCTGTCCACTTCCTCATATTTCCAGGAAAGCCTTAAAGAAATGGACTTATGTGTTTATTTTAGAAGAAAACTTGGAGAAGGAGCTATCAACATTCTGTAGCACCCTTGGGAAGAAAAGAATTCGACTGAGAAAACAGGGGATGGTAACTGAAGAGCTGAACGTGAATAGGATTCCTTGGAAGAAAAGAGACCGAAGAGCAAACAGAATAAAGGAGGAAAAAGCTCACAGGAATATTATATGAGGATTAACAAATATGTGAAGATACGGATACTGGAATTTTCTATAATTATCGTCTATAAAAGAAAAGACCCTTTATTTATTCTTGCTCTGATCCTGTTTGTTTGTTTCACTCGATGAGAAAGTACAGGCTGAAGCAAATGAAATCTTGGCCATGCCTATTTGTATCCATCAAATGCAAACATTTCTCAAGTAATCATTGATGACAGGATCCTAGTCCTCAGAAAGAGGATAAACAACAACACTAGGAGTATCAATTAAAGGACCATGACTCCTCCGATTCCCTAATAATTCAAGGCCCCTCTGTAGATATACAGTTGATACTTGAAAAACATGGGGTCGGGGCGTTGACCCCTGCGCAGTCAAAAATCCACATATAACTCTACAGTCAGCCCTCTGTATCATGGTTCTGCATCAAAAGATTCAACCATCTGCAGATTGTGTAGTGCTAGAGTACTTATTTATTGAAAAAAATCTGCGTATAAGTGAACCCACATAGTTCATACCCATGTTGTTCAAGGGTCAACTGTACTCCATTGGGCAAAATAAAAGGATAATCTTTTAATAAATTAGACCTTGCTATTGAATAGGCAGTCATTAGTCTCCATGGATATCAGGCACTTCTTAGCGGCTAAGATTGATTCCTTGGAAAACGGAGACTCTAATACCATGGATGAGTTATTCAGAGGCTTTCCTCCAACCATCACACTTGGTCAAAAGTGAAAGCTCTACACTGACTTTACACATTGACTTTACGGAGAGTCATTTAGGTACAAATCTATACAATAAAAAGAACATAGTAGATACATAATAATTTGTTGAATAAGGAAGAGATAAATGTATACGTAAGTGTGGGTGGAGATTTAGAGAGAAAGAGAGAGAAACTGAAACAGACCAAGAGATACATGTAAATAGATAAACTTGGATCCAAAGTTTGGGGTCAAAGCTAATGTATATAAATTTCAAACAAACGTACTCTAAAGAATCAATCAGCTTCTTGGGATCCACAGGGGGTGGATAGACTACTTCATCAATATGCTTTCGATTGCAGTAGGCATATGCCGTTGATACATGCATGAACACTTCCAGATTCTTCATCTGTTGTGCAAGCAGAATAAGCTGTCGTGTAGCAATCACATTTAACTGAACAGCATCTCTGTAAAAGAAAAAGTGACAATAAAAAATTGGGAAGCTGTGTCATTTTTTCACCTGTTAAAAAAATCTTATTTCCATTTTAGAGCATCAGAGACAGAAAGGGACAAAGAGGTTTTTGTTTCTTTACAACTGATCCCTTAGCTCAGATTTTGTGTGTTATTTCAGCATGAAGTACAACCATTCTACCAGTTGTGTTTACAATTTTTCTGACTATAAAATAAACTTCATATTAGGATTGTAAAAATAAAAGCACAAATTAAAATTTTTAAATTACCCAGAAATAGACACAGATAATTTCAGTCTTTGGCTTTTATGCATACATTTTTGAAGTCATTTTAGACTTCTTTTGCCTCTTGATTTTTGAAAGCATACTGTTTTATGAAATGGCTATACCACCAGGAGAAGTAAGAATCATTAAGTAATTTAAAAATGCTATAGAGTCATCAATAAGGGTAAAACAGTCAAAGAAAACTCAAAAACATTAAATTATATTAATATATAATCAAGTAAAAGTATGTTTACTTCTCTCTTCGTAGCAATTAACCCAAACACCTTTTTAAGACTACCTTACAAAATTCAAAGGGGTGTTATAATACATTTGTTACAAGAGGCAAATGCAAGACCCCAAGATGATCTATATATTCCCTTCTTGAAATTTATTTGAGGTAAATAATTTCACAAATGCAAAAGTATATATGCAGAAAAATAATCGATGAAGCATCATCTAGTAATAGCAAAAGCCTAGAGAGCCCAAATATTCACTATGAAATGGTTTAATAAAGTAGGTATCTTATCACAATGAAAGAATACAGCCATTAAAATAATTGACAACTATAAAAACATGGAAAATCTGTGTGAATAATATTTTTTAAATATATAGATTATGAAGTGAAACAGGATTAAAAACAAGACTCTGGAATAAGACCTGGGTTCAAATCCTGGTTTAGCCTGCCTATCAGCTAGGATTAGGTGACCTTGTAAAGTCATTCAAGCACTCTGGCCTCAATTTCTTCATCTGTAAAGGAGAATACGTAATGGAGACTAACTACTAAGATTTGTATAAAGTTAAATTAAACAAAATAGCTTGCAAGTATTCAGCATTATTCTTAACATAGTCCCAAAATAAGCATTCAATAAATATTACTTAAGGGGTGGATAGTTTTTGCTTTCTATTATACTTTTGTTTATAACTTACTTGAGGGGAAAAAAAGTTGAAATACCCAAAACCAGTAATACTGTGAAAAAACTGGCAAAGTAATACACTGTTGGTGACACTATAAACTGATACAACTGATCTGAAAGAGACTAGGACAAAGTACCAGGAATTATAGAAATGACAGTTATTAATCTAGTTAACCCACTGAAATTAACTGAGAGGAAAAACTTGTTCTAACCGTAATTTTTAAAACAGAAAGAAATTAAGATTCCCTAAATTTGTTTTTTGGTTGTGTTTTTGCTTTTGTTTTTTAATTGAAGTATACTTGATTTACAACGTTGTGTTAGCTTCTGGTGTACAGCAAAGTGATTCAGTTATACATATATATTCTTCTTCATATCCTTTTCCATTATGGTTTATTACAGGATATTAAATATAGTTCCCAGTGTATACATTAGGACCTTGTTGTTTATCCATTCTATATATAATAGTTTGCATCTTCTAGTCCCCAACTCCCAATCCAACCCTCCCCCGCCCCTACCCCTTGGCAACCACAAGTCTGTTCTCTATGTCTGTGAGTCAGTTTGTTTTGTAGATAAGTTCATTTGTGTCAGATTTTAGATTCTGCATATAAGTGATAGCATATGGTATTTGTCTTTCTCTTTCTGACTTACTTCATGTAATATGATAATCTCTAGGTCCATCCATGTAGTTGCAAATAGCGTTATTTCATTCTTTTTCATGGTTGAGTAATATTTCAGTGTGTGGGTGTGTGGGTGTGTACACACACACACACACACCACCACATCTTCTCTATCCATTCATCTGCTGATGGACATTTAGGTTGTTTCCATGTCTTGGCTATTGTAAACAGTGCTGCTATGAACACAGGGTTGCATATATCTTTTTGAATTATAGTTTTGTCCAGATATATGTGCCCAGGAGTGGGATTGCTGGACCATATGGCAACTCTATATTTAGTTTTTTTGAGGAACCTGCATACTGTTCTCCATAGAGATTGGCTGCACCAATTTACATTCCCACCAACAGTGTAGGAGGGTTCCCTTTTCTCCACACCCTCAGAAAAATTCCCTATATTTGCTATACTAAGTGAACATGACATAAATTACAGTATAGTAACATGATGTAGTATCATCACATCATGAAAATTATAACTATGAAAAAGTTAGAAATATGGAAATTGTTTCAATAAGTAAAACTACAAATTCTATGTTTACGTTTTATGGAAAACAACATATTTTCAAAGAGAGACCACAAGAAAATTTTTTTTAAAAATAAAAATAGTTTTGAGTACTTTCCGAAATTCTTACATTTTCAGTATTTAAGAAGGAAAAAATCCAACTGTTCTTTTAAAAGGTCAGGATATGTCACAGATAGAATCTGGTCTACTTGACTGTAAAGTAGTTCTTTGATGCGTATCACATTTGCAAAACAGTGGGAATGGGAGGGTACTGTTTTGGAAAAGGTATACAGAGAATATCCTGTTACAGGTTTCTGAGGACAGAACAACAAGTTCTGGGTCACTAGGAATAAGAAATAGTTCATGAGAGGAAAAACTCTTGGGACTTATTTTTTCTTTTAATTTAATATTATCTGAGAACCTATGAAAACATACTGAAAGGAAAAAAAAATTTTTTTAATGGACTAATTGGGTTGGGGTCTTAAAAACATGAGTGTATCTTTTTCCTTCCTTATCTCAACTGAGGGAGGAAAATCTGTTCAAATAGATATCCAGCAAAAAAGACGTTTCACAGAGAGGATACTGTCCACTAGACTATAAGGCAATGTGCTATTTTCTTTTGCATTTGCAAAACAATAGTGGTAGGGAGAGTGATGTTTTGGGAGCAGAACACAAAGGATATTTTGTTACAGGTTCCTGAGGATGGTGACAGAATTTCTGGGTCACTGAAAATAAGGAATAACTTGAGAGAGGAAGCACTCCTGAGCTTTGCCTACTCACCTCTTCCCATCCATCCGCACCTGACAGCGCAAACCTGAAGGCATTTTGTGCCCATGTAAATAACTCTTAGTATCTCTGCCAGGCTAGTATCCTCACTCTGTTTTACTACCATCCAATTTGTACACCTTGAACTTTAGGCTGAGACCCTGACATGTTAGATCTGAAAGCATTTAGTAGTACCAAACAAAAATAAAGTTCTCACTATGTTTTGGTTATGGGGATTCAACGCATCTTATATAACACTGGCTTTTGGGGGGGAGAGCAAAAATGAACAAATCTTTGTAATTATGGTCCATCACTAATGTAGACATAGAAACCACTTTAATAAAGGAAAAAACTCAACTTGAACTGCCAATAAATTTTCTTATTCACCTGTCTTCTATTGACATATTGGGTTGTTCAAAATCTATGCTGATAACACTTATAAGACCTTAAACCAGAGATCATGCTTTGCTTGACAGACACCTGTGAGCTTATTAAAAATGCAGATTGCTGGACCTCATCTTCAGACACTTTTTAATGTGTCTTAAATCACATCTTACATAAGTTCCCCAGGCCATTCTGATCTCTCCCTCATCACTCCCTTCCCCACCTCTGAGAAAATACTACCTACATGAGATCTCATCACTATATTGCTGTTGATTTTTTTTTAACTTAATGAAGATATAGAAACAGATATCTATTAAGGGGACAATTAATCAATCAGGGTAGGGGACCCAGTCATTTGTAATTTAAATCACACCCTAGGCTCTTATTAAAAATGAGGATTCCTGGGTATTATCTCAAAACTAGAGGGTCTGAATTTGGCAAATACAGTCCAAGATTATGCATTTTTAACACATTTTCCAGTAATCCTTAAGATTCATAATACATTCTAAAGTTTGAGAATCCATGCCCTTAGGCTCAACAGTTTTCTTGATCTTTTCTAAATCATCGATCTTTACTTCCACTCCTTTCTGAACACCTACCCTCATGTTCATACCCTGGGCCCTCTCACCCAAAATTGCTCTACCTCTAAAATCTCATACTATGAATTTTCCCCAGACCACACTATCTGTCCTCCCATTTCTGCCCTTAAGCCTGTTTTCTGTCCTCATCATGGTCTCTAGTCTCCTAACACTTCTTTACTCTCAAGTCCAATGGCCCTGTTCTACCTTCACTTTCCTAAGAGATACCATACCTATGGTCAACTATTTAAGTAACTCCCTTTATTATCCTCAATATCACTCTCTCCTCATCTTTTGTCAGTATTTCTTTATAATTCCTAATCTTGATATCCATTTTTTCCCACTTCAAGATTTATAGACCACCATATCTGAAAATAAATGAGCTCTGCCACCTCTCAACTCTCACAGCACTTTAATGTATGCTCTTCAGTAACTCCACATTTTCTATCCTATTTTATGGTTATTTAAGTATATTCCATCTCCTCTGATAGACAATATGGACTTTGCAAATAGGATCTGTGTACAATTTATTTTGATTTCTCCCAAAATATAGAGTATAATGTTGGGAGTAAAATCTGGATTTTCTTGTCCTGGCAGTAAAGGCTCTGAACCATTTTTTATTTGTGGGCTAACTTAAAAAGTGGTTATAAAGAATAATTGTTCCGTAAGTAGTTATTATATGTCAACCTACAGTATTGTAGAATGTTGTAGTATCACCACTTAGACATCAATATCCATTAAAATTGCTCCACAGAAGACAATAATTTCAATTAATGACTAGGATTAGGTCAGTAAATATGCATGCCCTGACAAGGAAGAGAAGAACAATAAATTTTCTTGTTCACCTGTCTACCTCCTTCCACTATGGTATCTCTAGTGAAAGAAGAAAGAATAATAATAAAAAGATTTCCCTTTTGTTAATCGTAACCTTGCTTACCCTGAGGGGAAGAGAAAGAGGAGAGAACATTTCCCAAAAGTATTACACTTTGGTCCTCCTCGTAAGGTTACTTGGATGAGTTTCACCCTAATGAATGTTGCCTGTTTGCAAAACAATTTCCCCTTTAAAAGCATCTGATTTTCCCTTTGAGGACTATACCATAATTATCAAGTATCTATATACCTTTTTCCTTGAAAACAGTTTCATAAGGCTATGTGAACTCTTTCTTTTGGTTATGAAAGAAATGAAAGCTAGAACTACAGGGAAAAATACCAGTTAGACGGACTATTTCATATTAAAAACCTACCTGTAATCACACTATCCAAATATAATAACTGGCCGATATTAAAAGATATGTATATAAATACACATCTATGTACACAAATATTTTATGAAAATGAGATTATACTATAGTTCTAATAAGATCCTTTTGTCACTTTTGAATCTTGAACACATAATTGCTACATAAAAAGAACTAAAATGTAAATAAATTATTACCACCAGATAATAAAGGATAAAGTCAAGATTAGAACTAAGGTATGTAATTCCAAAGCTCACGCCCTCTCCATTATACAGTGTTGCCTCAGCTTCCTCAAGTATAAAATGGATTTGACCATTATATTACATTGGGTAACATTAAGCATGGAATGAAATAATGAGCGAGAAAACACCCTCAAACTATAAAGCACTGTTAGAGGAATCTAAGGGACTATTATAGTATCCTCACCTGCAATATAGGCAAAACTCACTGTAATGCTTTGGCACTGAACTGTCATGTTATACAATGTTGATTAAGGTTTATACTTCTATACATAGACAATATGGCAGATAATCTCAAAACCCTTTACAATCAGAATTGAACTTAAAAACATTTTAAGAAGGCCTTCAAGCAATTATGAAACCTAAAGAAGTGTGCACCATTTTAATTGCTATAAGACCATACAGATTAACATTATAAAACTGTATATAACATCAAAAAATGCTCTGAATTAAGCACCATTATTTGAAATGTGTATTTGTTAGATTTTTAAAAACATAGTGACCATTTAAAATGTTATTTTTTCTTGAAATAGGGCATCTTGAAGGAAGTCCAAACCATTTTTAAAGTAAACCTATATCCAATGTACCCTGTTCTTAACACTGATACCAAAGTTTTAAAACAAAAACAAGGTATGACTTCAATGTATAAGCCATTTCATCTTACTCTGCAAAACCTGAGCCTAACTTTTTAAAATTTTCAGATGAATATGTGTGAAGTAGACAAAGCTGCTGGGGTATACACTTCTGAAAGAATGGAGGGCAGAGGAAATAAACACTATTAGTTGTTAAGACTAATACTCCTACCCAAGGTAAACTTCTCTTTCTTCTACTCCACACTTCCCATTTCTTGCCTCCTCCCTGCCCCATATATAAATTCATGGCAACTTCTTCTAATAAACATATACTAGCTATCCGATGTTTCTAAACTGTTAAGAAGAGAAAGAAAATTCTTTTAATGCTCTGTAGGACATGGAATGCTACAATTAACAGAGAGCAAACATTTTCAAAACACTTTCAAATGACTTGACTAAAAAGTAGAATTCAAATTAGATCTTTTAACTATGCCGCAGTTCAAATATCATATAAATACCTTTACTTACCTCAAATTTTCATTAAACCTTACTGTAGCTGCACAGTGGAATATAACATTGGTAGACTCTATGATGATCTCTTTGTCTTCTTCACTAAGAGCCAGTTTAGGTTGGGTGAGTTCACTGTTGACTGCTATAATTTTCTCCCTAAAATCTGGATTTTCAACTCTCAATCTGTCAAAAAGCTATCAAAGGGGAAAAACATTTTAGGGCATTTTTTTTCAGCTTTCTAAAACCCATCATCACCACCTTTTCCTCCCCCAAGGATCACTATTTTTTAAATTTCAACTACGTGAATCCTAAGGTTGCTTAAATTGCTATCATTCTGTATGAAAAACACTCTATGGGGTCCACATTATTATCCCCATTTTATAGATGAGGAATCTGAGACACAGAGAGGTTAAGTAACTTGCCAAAGAACACAGGGCTGGTAGCTTGCAGAGTTAAATTTTAACTGTCCATGCCTTTGTTGATTAGATTATATTATCTCCCAGAATAGACATAAGCAGTACAGACATCAGAACAATGTTTAAAATGATCATTCAGGGACTTCCTGGTGGTGCAGTGGTTAAGAATCCGCCTGCCAATGCAGGGCACACGGGTTCGATCCCTGGTCCGGGAAGATCCCACATGCCGCGGAGCAACTAAGCCTGTGCATCACAACCACTGAGCCTGCACTCTAGAGCCCGCGAGCCACAACTACTGAGCCCACGCACCACAACTATTGAAGCCTGCGCACCTAGAGCCCGTGCTCCGCAACAAGAGAAGCCACCGCAATGAGAAGTCCGTGCACCGCAATGAAGAGTAGCCCCCGCTCTCCACAACTAGAGAAAGCCTGCATGCAGCAATGAAGACCCAACTCAGACAAATATAAATAAATTACATTTTAAAATAAATAAATAAAAATAAAATGATCATTCAGATTTCTAAAATCCAAACCTTAATTTATCACTTCATTTCATTTTGGTTTTAGTCTCTTTTAGTAGATTAAAATACCATTAATCATACTCTACCTAAAATCTTAGAAAAATTTTAAAGGGAAAAACAAAGTAAGTATGTTAAAGGAAAAAAAAGTTGGTAAGCAAATGTGAATATGAAGCTGGATAAACTTGAGATATACATATAGGATTCTAACTTGAAAATAGAAAATTCAATATTCCTTAAGTATACTCAAAGGAATAAATTTAACTAGAGAATCAGATCCCAAAATGTTTACAGTATAAAGGTATATTCAATTGTGAGTCAAATTTAATTTTTTATCCCAGATTTTATAGAGGAACACTGATGTCACCTCTAGATCACTGTTCTATTACACCCTGACTCTCCACTCCATTGAAAGTCCATATTTGTAGTTTAAGCAGAGATTCTGAAATCTGGGGGAAAAAGTCTATAAAACATATATGGTACTCGCTTTCACCTTCCCAGGTGACTTTTAGTAAGTAACAGTCTTCCCCTCCACCACTGCTAGCTAGTGACTTCAATATTATTGTTTTCTTATATTAATTAATAAAATATTTACTAAGCATTTCAGATGAACTAAGTACCTTCTAGACACTGAGAAAACAAGAATTATGACCTTTGCCTCAAGCTATTTAGAGTCTCATAGGAAAAATTAGACAAGTAAACAGACAGTTAAAATATAATGTTATAAGTAATAAAATAGGGATAATATACGTGTTATGAGACTGTACAGGAGCAACTTCTAGCCCTGCTAGTTGGGAAGGACCTGAGATTATAAAGTAGAAGAATAGTGTTGCAGGTAGAGAAAGTAGCATGTATAACCACCTAGAAGTAATAGAGCACGAATGTTTGGGAAATATAAAAAACTCAGTAAGACTTGGCCAATGACTGGACGAGGGATAAGGAATATAAACTCCACGTGGACAGGGACTAGGGTCTATTTTGCTCAGAACAAAGGCCCCAGATAACAGAGTGCCTGGCAAGACAGTGACATGATAAACATTTGTTAAGTGAATAAATTCATTAGGTGGAAAACACTGGGAGAGAAAGAAGTACAGCTATGGAGATATGAGTTCAGTTTTGTGAACGTTGAGTGTAAAGTGCCAATGAGAACACCCCAGAAGACTGGTCTAGTAGAGATAACTGGCTCTGTAGGTCCTGAGTTCAGGGAAGAAAGAGCCAGACTACTGATATAGATTTTATTAACCACACAGGTAGCCCTGGGAGAATATCACCCAGGTAGCAGCAGTGATGAGCTGCCAAGGTCCAGACTATATGAAGCTTTTTCCAAATCTAATTTAAAATACAACCTTTCACCTCACATAAAACAGAAGGTGCTGAGTAATTACCTAACTGGACCTAGTAAGAAGAGATCAAGGCCTAGGACAGAATTCTGAAGAATATTTAAGGGGTTAGCAGAGAAAAGGAGCCTGAGGAATGACCAGAAAAGTACTTTTAACACACTGAATTCAGACTTTTTCATTCTCCCAGATTGCCAATGACCTTTAATTCCCCTTCATATCAGATATCTCCACCACTACCATCAATACGTGATCACGCTGTTTTACAAGTTACATCTCAAATGTGATGCTCTTCCCTTCTTTAGCTACCATCTCTTTATTCAATACCATCTTTTCCAAAGTTTTTAACCCACTGGTACCCCAATTAGTTCCTACTTTACTAAGTCCACTAATGCCCTCTTTAATGTATTTTATTCCCTTTCCAGAATTTATTTCATGGTCAACTATTTTCACTCCTTGCCAGCAATGAGGTTTACTTTCCCAGAGACATTCCTGTAAATCAGTGGTTCTCAAGCTGGGGCAATTTTAGCCCCCAGGGAACACTTGGTGATGTCTGAAGACATTTTTCTTTGTCAAAACTGGGATGGTGAGGAGAGGGAGCTGCTGGCATTTAGTGGGTAGAGGCCAGGAATGCTGACCACCCTACAATGCATAGGACAGCTCCCCATAACAAAGAATTATCTGGCCCAAAATGTGAATAGTGCTGAAGTTGAGAAATTCTGCTATAAGACAATGTCCCACTATAGTATATGCTCTATGCCTATGCTCTTTTATTCCTGTTTCAAAGTCATAGAAGGCTCTACCTAAAAGTTTCTTAACAACTTTAAGTGTACATATTCACTGCTACTTGATATAAAAAGAACTCATTTTATTGATTCACCAGAAATGCTATACATAAGTGGGAATGAATGGCCCTAGGAGTAAGTGGTGGGATGTGCCGGGGGGAATTAAAAGCATAAGATAAAATGACAAAATTTTATAGAGTATTTTAGTCAAGTATTTTTTAGACAAATACTTGGGGACAAGGCATTTTTATATTGAAAATAATGGCCATATGCTTAGACTAAACTATAAAAGTTCAATGAAATTTCAGGCTTTCAGTAAAAGATAATCATTTTCTTTACAAATTAGACTTACTGGTGCGGAAAAATTTTAGAAGCATTACCCTGGAGACCCCAGAGAAGATGCCCAACTCTTTCACATTTTACTTAGGTCCTCAATTCCAACCAAGACATCAGCTTCAATAATTGCTCCTATCCAATCTCTCTTAACACCTCTACACTCTCTCTTCCTTCCCTCCTCTCTCTTAAAAACTCTCTAGACTGTAGGCTCCATTAAGGCAGGGACTCTTATTTATTCCTGAATTCAACCCCTTACATCAAGTCAAGTGCCCAGCACTGAGTAGGCACAATAAATGTTTTCTTAAAAATAAAAAATGAATAAGAATAAATAACCTCTCACTAGGGGGAGGGAGGGTGTTGGGAAGGGAATTACAATATACCAATTACAAGTGGTTCATGATAAAATGCCAAGATGAGTAAACAAAGGGCAGGGATGGCAGCAAAACACACATGCAGGCATTATTACTTAAAATAGGCCTTGTGGTCTTATAGCCCCCTTGATGACTCCCTTCTCACAGGTTTTAAGGGAAGCAAAGAATTCCAAAAGGATTTGGCAAAAAATCAGAAAGAGGAAAAAGAAGAGACACTAACGTACATTATCTGAATAGTTAAGAAGTTTAGGGATAACTTCTAAATTTTGTAGAAAGGATTTTACATCCTACAGTTAAATAAAAATAAAAGCAACATGTTAAGTATCTGCTGCATGATGTCAAAGAAAACCTACTGTGACATGACAATTAGTTCTAATCCAAAGAACTATCACAAAGGTATACGAAGTTCATTCAAAGTAAAAAGTCTGGTTAGTTGCTATGTAAGGATTTGCTAATTTTTTTGTTTTTTCCAACAGGACTATAAGAATTTAGATAGACAAATGAGCATCATTCTCTTCCAAAAAAAAAAAAAATGCTATCATTGACATTTCTTTGGAGGGATATGCCTATAGAGTCAGAGCCCTTGCAAAACTGAGCTCACAGCTTTCTAATCACTTTTGTTTCTGACTCTAATTTCATCTCTGAATCTTTACTGCCAAGCTTGGGTTCAAATTAATTTTGGATGTCTGCAAAAGTCAACTCTCTCCTTAAAGCATGAACATTTGCCCCTATTCAGTTTATCCACTAGAATGTGCCAGTAGGCTGTCCCCACATGGTCTAAGCAACACTGTACACTCTTAATCAGCACCAGTTCTCAAAGTGTGGAAGATCCTAGGAGTCCCTGAGACTCCTACTTAGGGAGTGCACAAAGTCAAAACTATTTTCATAATAAAAGTAAAACATTATTTGCATTTTTCACTTTCATTCTCTCACAAGTATGGAGAGGAATTTTCCAAAGCTACATGTGTAATGACATCATCACTCTCGATGGCTAATGGAATGTGTGCTTGTATGTATATTCTTTTACTTTAAAAATTTCTCAATTTTAAATGGGACCTAATGAAACTTAAAAGCTTTTGCACAGCAAAGGAAACCATAAACAAGACAAAAAGACAACCCTCAGAATCGGAGAAAATATTTGCAAATGAAGCAACTGACAAAGGATTAATCTCCAAAATTTACAAACAGCTCATGCAACTCAATATCAAAAAAACAAACAACCCAATCCAAAAATGGGCAGAAGACCTAAATAGACATTTCTCCAAAGAAGATACACAGATTGCCAACAAACACATGAAAGGATGCTCAACATCACTAATCATTAGAGAAATGCAAATCAAAACTACAATGAGGTATCACCTCACACCAGTCAGAATGGCCATCATCAAAAAATCTACAAACAATAAATGCTGGAGAGGGTGTGGAGAAAAGGGAAGTCTCTTGCACTGTTGGTGGGAATCTAAATTGATATAGCCACTATGGAGAACAGTATGGAGGTTCCTTAAAAAACTAAAAATAGAACTACCATACGGCCCAGCAATCCCACTACTGGGCATATACCCTGAGAAAACCATAATTCAAAAAGGGTCATGTACCACAATGTTCATTGAAGTTCTATTTACAATAGCCAGGACATGGAAGCAACCTAAGTGTCCATTAGGCACATATATACAATGGAATATTACTCAGCCATAAAAAGAAACAAAATTGAGTTATTTGTAGTGAGGTGGATGGACCTAGAGACTGTCATACAGAGTGAAGTAAGTCAGAAAGAGAAAAATAAATACTGTATGCTAACACATATATATGGAATCTAAAAAAAAAAAATAGTTCTGAAGAACCTAGGGGCAGGACAGGAATAAAGATGCAGACGTAGAGAATGGACTTGAGGACACGGGGAGGGGGAAGGGTAAGCTGGGATGAAGTGAGAGAGTGGCATGGACTTATATATACTAACAAATGTAAAATAGATAACTAGTGGGAGGCAGCCCATAGCACAGGGAGATCAGCTCGGTGCTTTGTGACAACCTAGAGGGGTGGGATAGGGAGGGTGGGAATGAGACGCAAGAGGGAGGAGATACGGGGATATATGTATATGTATAGCTGATTCACTTTGTTATAAAGCATTAACTAACACACCATTGTAAAGCAATTATACTCCAATAAAGATGTTAAAAAAAAGAAAAAAAAAGAAAAGAGGAAACTAGAAGAGGAATACAGCATAAAGCTTACTTTGATAAATCTATACACATAAAAAGGTGGGTGAAGAGCTGAACTGGGGAAGCATAGATCATATCTACAGTGTGAATACCTGACTGGAAAATTGTTCTTGTTAACTCTCAGCACTCGATGAATGATCTAGCAATCCAGTATAAAATAAATCAATATTAATATTAATATTGCACTACTATTATCATAAGTACTAAATCACTATCATTGCTATTACTGCTTCTATCATGTTTTGAGTTTTTACTATGGCCCAGGCTTTGTGCAAAATGTTTTAAATAGCAGTATCTTATTTGAATCAATCATTCAACATGTATTTAACACGTGGTCTGTGTAAGGCATTGTTAAAGTCTCAAAACTTTATAAAGAGGTGTTACGGACTGAAAAAAAAAAAATTCTCAATTTTAATCTCTACTACGATAAACATCAATAAGATATTTGAAATAAAACCTCACAAAAACACAATCTCTTTGAAGTCCTCAATAATTTTTAAGAGTGTAAAGGGGTCCAGAGATCAAAAGTTTGAGAACCACTGCCTTAAATAAACAGAATCTTTCAACCTATTTGGATGATATGAAAAAATATAGCCATAAGGTAATAATATCAGTCTGCAATACACTGCAGTCAATATACATTATCAAATAATTTGCTCAAGAGTTTTAAAAGTCATTTGGAAAAAAGCTATAAATTATATCACGTTTTTTAAAAAGTCCTTATACTAGGCTACCAAATAGTTTTAATTTTAAAATGATATTGAATACAGTTTAGTCGATCTTCCCAGTTCTCAGGAAAAACTGAAAATGACCTTTGTACCTACCACACTTTAAGATGGCAAATTCTTCAAGCATAGTTATTATGTAGCTAGATTTTACAGTAGTAAATACTGAAATATTAACTCACATCTTTTTTTTATTGTCTCTAAAGAATTTAGAAACAATAATGAAAATGACTAAAACTTGTCTTTTTTTTTTTTTGGCCATGCCACATGGCACCTGGGATCTTAGTTCCCCGACTAGGGATCGAACCCATGCCCCCTCCAGTGGAAGCAGAGTCTTAACCAATGGATCACCAGGGAAGTCCCTTGTCTTTTTTTTTAATTGAGATAACTAACACTGGTTTATAACATCATATAAGTTCCACGATTAGGACATTATATTTTGACTCCTATATACACTACTGCGTGCTCACCAACAAAAGTTTAGTTTCCATCTGTCACCATACAGTTGACCCCCTTTACCCATTTCACCCTACCCCCAACCCCTTCCTCTCTGGTAATCACTACTCTGTTCTCTGTTTTCATGTTTAACCCACATCTTACTTTTAAAAATAAGTACGTAGAAAGTTCATGTGATAATTCCTTAATCTAAGAGTTTAAAGTTAATACTAGCTACATTTTTCTCATGTGTAAGTATAAATATTTGTTTGAAGCCCTCTTCCTCAAGTCAAACAAGCAAAAATTTAAAAGAATAATTAACAATTTTAATTGTATTTTAAAAGGCAGAAACCTCACTTGGGGAGAGGAAGAGTGTTAGTAGGAATACTCCAGCACTTAGTATTTACTTTACATGCCTTATACGGAGTCCAGTAAAGCAAACACCACAGCTTGCTCTGACACTCTTCCAACCTGCCAAGCAGTTCTCAGAGCCTCTGCCCGTGCTGTTCCCTCTACCTTTAACACTCTTCCTCCACGTACCACATGGATTCTTCCTCACTTCATCATTCAGGTCTCTGACCAAACGTCACCTCAGAGAGAACTTTTTCTGACCATCATATCTAAAGCAGCACCTCCATCACTTTCAATCCCCCTTTTCTGCTTTACTTTTGAACAGCACGTGCCACTATTCAACATGTTATATAGTTGTTAACTTGTCTCCCTAACTAGAATGTAAATTCCAAATGCTGGGATTTTGTTTTCTTCACTGCCGTATCTCTAGTAACCTGAACAGCTTCTAGCATATAGCAGGACTCACATCTTTGTGGAAGGGAGGGCAAATGGGAAGAACACAAGTGCACGAGAGTTTGGGGCAATGGGAAGAACGTTACTAGAGTATAACTACCCTTGTGAGCTATACTGTCACGGAGTAGCCCTCAAAGAAGTAGATTTGTTTTAAAAAGTAATTCAGAGAAAAGAAGTTTTTCTAGTTGAAGTACAGATTATTTAAAGTTTTCATATGGGGACAAACTCAATAAACAGTGGGACAAAAGTAAATATTATTTTTATTCTTTAATGCCCTATTAATAGTTTCAAACAATTTATTTTTAAAAGGAAAAACAAATATTAATTTACACCTCACTGTTAAAACCCTGTGGGTCTAGGATTACCTCTTAATGGGGAGGAGGGGGAATACAAACAAGAAAAACATGGATGCTTCACAAAAGACAGAAGTTCATCTTTCTGAACCAAAATTATATTTGAATGGAAATCATTCTCAAACAACGTAAAATCTTAGTAAAGAAAACATTCTAAATATAGTTTAACCTTTTCTTAATTTATCCTTAGTCACTGTAGTGAATATTGGTGATTGTATTTTATTATAACGTTGCAATGTTAAGAAAATTAAAAGTTTTATTTAAACCCTCCCACACTTCTGAACAGGTCTTATTGTGTATCTTCTCTTTTTCTTTTAATTGTTTTTCTGTTATCATACTTTAATCACTCCTAGGAGATAAGCTTCCCACTACTGCCCTAACCCATAAACTGACTCTTATTCCTTCTGATGTTAACCTCTGTTATTCGCTGCCCTTCACACACTTCTCTTTTGCTTTTGTCATCTTCTCTTTTAATTTTTGTAAACTTGGGCACCAAGCTTTTTGCCATTGGCTTCGGGAAATTAAGCTATTTTTACTCAGTGTGTACCAGCTACAACATTTACAACTAGTAAGGTATCCAACTCTCAAGATTACTTTTCCCATTTTATCACAAAGCGGTCCATCATCTTTGCCTTACTTTCTTATCTATTGGGGAAGTAATGCTATAAAGTAGAAAGGGATTTGTTATCAAGTCATCTGCATTATATCCGACATCTATTAGCTACACAACTTCAGATAAAATAACCACTTCTGAGACTCATTGTCCATATTTGTAAAATGGGATATATCAACATCTGTCCCTACCAGAGCATGAGCTCTGGGTTCAATCGTCAGAGTTCACAGACACTGGCTCTAACACTAACTATATGACCTTGTAGAATGGGAATAAGACCAGTACTTACCTTGAAGAGTTCCTGTGATAACTAAATACATATAAGGTGCTTTGCACACAGTGCCTGGCACAACTTAAGCACTCAATAAATGTCAGCCACTATTAACTATGAATTTCTACTGAAAGATCAAAACAGGCTGGAATACAAATCATGTCTAATAAATTATTTATTAACTCTAGAGAATTGTTAATCTATAATTAATCAACATATCTTTTGATACTTTTCAGCAATTCTTTCACTGCTCAGAGTAACTCAGAGGTTTCTAGTTTTGGTCTTTTTTGTTTTTTTATACGTAAGTCACAGCTACCCTAGAAGGTTAAAAGGTACCAGATACCTACCTAATAACTAAAAAATTACATAGCTACTATACCAAACTTACTAACAATGAATGTCAGATAAATTCTAAAGCTTATGACTGTGAAATAATTTTACTCCAGCTCATTTCCATTTTTTCTTAGCCATATTTTACTAAAGGTTCAAATGTATGACATACTCTTGTATTCTATATAACCCCTCTGTCATCATGTTCTTATTTGTCAAATGGGAATATGTGACTTTGCTACTTCCTAATACTTTTGTGGGGAGCAATTAGTGCTTACAAATCTTTAACTGTTATCAAAGCACTGTGTCTCACAGCATAGTAGGAGTTAGAAACTAACTCATTATTATTAATCTGAAACTACTTAAACATCTAGTAATTACAAATAACCTGCCTCAAATATTCTAAAAACACATTAAACCTTTACCATAAAGGTAATTTAGAACTTGTTATATAATTTTGTTCATCATAGAAGAAAGCTTTTTTCTCCTACTGATCACAAGTCATATTCAATTTACTGCCATTCTTATAGGATTTTTTTTTTACCAATTTTTTTCAGGACACTTAAGAAATATACTCTGTTGATGATTACAATAATTACATGCACAAACACACACTCTTTCCTCTCTTCCAAATGATCATTTTCCATACTTACCTTGCCACTAATGACTTCTTCTACTCGCTCCTGGGGTGTCTGTCCAGCTTTCTGCCTCACCAAAACATACACTGAATTCACCTTAGGACAAGACCTCAGCAACTTTTCCAGAAGTACCTTCCCTAGGAAACCAGTAGCTCCAGTGAGGAGGACATTCTTGCCTTCATAGTATTCTGGGATTGAAACCATTCTGATCCTAAGGAAAATATGACAAATAAGCATCACTTCAAAGATTTATGTTCATTGTTACATACTGAAAATCTCTTGGTATTCAAATAAGTATTTTAAAGGACAGTCAAAAATCAAAGTTCAACGTTAACACAAAAGGGGACATTAACGTTTGGCTCATTGTAGTATGGTGGCAAGTACAATGAACTGCAACACTGGCTTCTAATCCCTGTTTTCACCTGGACCACCTCGGACAAGTCACTCACCTTCTCTGGGCCTGGGTTTCTTTAGTACAGTTTGTACCAAGTGACCTCTAAAAATTCCTTCAGCAATAAG